>NW_026020210.1:182386-572083 GCF_900185275.1 Solanum verrucosum | reverse complement strand
ATAAATGTAAACATAGAATGAATCATATAAAACTGTAGGAAAACCAGGGTGGGACGGGACATTTGAGTAATAATTTAATGTCATGTTGGTAAAAATGAATTTTTGCATGTTAAAATTGTAGCCGAAGGTAAAAATAATGGTACCACCCTTCTTTGAAAATGTAGGAGTAGATGGCTTTAATATGGTCCAAACACAATTAAATCCTTCTAATGTTTCTGGCTCTAGTATACAATGTTCATATAACAGAGAAAAAGATCTTGAAGAATTAGCTAAAATGATTGTTGTTATGGGTTTACCATTTAGTTTTGCTGAAAATCCCTGTTTTTATTCATTATATTCAAATTGTGTATAATCCACATTTTAAAGGTTTTTCTAGAAATACAATTAAAAAGGCTATCTTTGATTATCAAGCTCAACATTTTCAATATCTTTGTTGTTTATCAATACAATCATTAACTGAGTTTTACAGATGATCTGTTATTGTTTAGCAAAGGAGACTCCAAATCAGTAAAACTACTATATGACCTATTTACTATATTTTCAAAAACATCAGGGCTAGAAGCCAAATGAGGAGAAGAGTGTTGTTTATTTTGGAGGAGTGTCGGAGGAGGTACAACAAGAAATCCTACATCTATTAGGATTTGTTACAGGGCACTTTACCTATAAGGTACCTTGGGGTACCACTTAGCTCCAAAAGAACTTCAATTGTCCAATTCCAAACACTGATTAAAAAAAATTATGGGGAGAGTAAAGAGTTGGACCTCTAGATTCCTATCATATGCAAGGAGAATTCAAGTGATCAGAAGTGTGTCGTTCTCAATATAGATTTTCTGGGCTCAGATTTTTGTTATGCCAAAGAAGGTGACCCATTGTATAGAAGCACTGTGCAGAAAATTTCTTTGGTCTGGGGGGTTGACTCCTCCAAGAAATCTTTGATTGCTTGGGAAATGTTATGCTGACCAAGAGTTGTTGGTGGGCTGAATTTTTTTGGACATTGCTACATGGAATAAAACAACTATATTTAAACTATTATGGAGCCTAAGTAAGAAGAAAGACAAAATGTGGATCTAATGGGTACATATGTATTATGGAAAGAAAGGGTCAATATGGGGGGTTCAACCGAAACAGGCATCATGGATGGTAATGAAAATCCTAAAAGCCCAAAAATACTTTGAGGAGGCAGGGTGGTCTGAACAGGAAGTCGTGACTTGGTCGGGTTTCTCCATCAAGAAGATATATTTGAAGTTGAGAGGTAACTTTAAAAATATGGAGTGGAGGAGACTAGTGTGTAACAATGATGCACCACCTAAATGGATCTTTATTCTATATTTAGCACTCAAGGGCCGTTTGCAAATGAGAGAAAGGCTAGAAACTTGGGGAGTGATAGAGGATACTAGATGCATACTATGTAGCTCAGGAGTTGATAGTTGTGAGCATTCATTCTTTCATTGTATTTATATTGTCTCTATTTGGGAGAAGATTCTGTAATGGATGCGTATAGATAGGCAGGCACTTTGCTGGAAAGAGGAGGTAATATAGGCTCGGCAAAACTTTAAGGGAAGACAAGCTAAAACAAAGATCTTTAGAATGGCTTTGGCTGCAAGTGTGTATGTTGTGTGGCAAGAAAGAAATCTTCGAATATTTCAGAAGAATGCAAGATCAGCCGATATAATTATCAGAAATATTATTCAGGAAGTCCATATTAGAGGAAGCAGACATACTAAATTGACTAGTACTTTGAGTAATCTTGATTACTGTCCATAAGGAACTTCTTTTGAGTTATTAATGGCATAATAAGGTTGGGGCTATCCAGTTCTTACTCAACCTTTTGTACTTACATGACTCTTTGGTAATATTAAAATCTGTTATTTCCCCAAAAAAACTTCAAATAAATTCAGTCGAGACCCCACAATTAGGGGTGTTCGTAGTTCGATTTGGATCAGTTATTGATTAACCAAAATCAAATCAATCTAGTTGATTTTTTAAATTTCTAAAATCAAAACAAACAAAATGAAAAAATAACCATCTATTTGGTTCGGGTTGGATCGGTTTTTCTGGTTTATTCAGTTTAAAAGTAATAATTTTTTTGAGGGCGTACGTATCTCAAAAGACACAAACACCTAGTACATGAACAATCCAGAGAAAAGTTATTGTCAGTTCAATTAAGCAATTAAGCAATAAATTAATACTAGTGTAACGACTCGGAAAATGATAGAGTGAAACTAGAGCCTCACATGTGAGTTTGGAGTCGAGAACTTAATGAAATGATTATATTTGAATTTGACCCAAAAGTTCTTAAAAATGTGCTTCGGAAGTTACCGGAAACTTGTTTAGCGGTATACTAAAAGATCCGTTTCGTTTTTCAAAAATCCAACTTCATATTCTTGTTTAGGGGGTCAAATTGAGTGGGAAATGGGTCTAACCCAAATTTTAGAGCAACCGTATCAAAATCCGAAATTTCCAAGTGAAGCCTTTTTCGAGGGTCTACTTTGGAGGGTCATATCTCCTAGCACACAAATTATTTGGGTGGCCATAATATATCCATGGAAAGCCCTTTGAGTTAGCTACCTAACGCACTTCGTTTCATCTCATTCGGAGTTCGGACGAAGAAGTTATGCCCATTTTCGTAAAGTCTGTCCGGCAGAAAATGCAAATTCCAGTAGCTAATGTTACTGTTCATTACTGTTCACCCGCCTGAAAATTTTTCTAAGTGTTGGACCCTTTTTTTCAAAGGACTTATATTATTTCCTAGATACCATAATCCAATTCCCATCCCTAAAAACATTTCCCTCTCTACAATCCTTCATTAAGAAGAAGAAGAACTTGGAGCTAGGGCTTGGATTCAAGGCTTTCTTCATCAATTTTCTTGGGGAATCATAGCAAAGGTATGGTGACCCTTGATCCTTGATTATCTTTCTTTCAAGGAGTCCATTAAAAAGGGTTTCAAAAGTCTTCAAAGAACAAAATTTCTATTTTCTATTCTAGGTATGGGTTCATGGATAAAATGTTTTCAAAGTCATTATATTGGTGAATTGAAATTGTATTTATGATTTTAAGATGATTTTATATGAAACTTCTTCAAGAACCCATGTTTTCATTAAAAGACTTGAATTTGCTTATGAAGTGGGTTTAATGCCTATGATTTAATGTTGATGAATTGTTGGTATATGGATGAATTGAGGATTGTGGCCTTATGGGCAAATTATGGGTGAATCACCTTGTGGTGATAGAATTGTTGGGAATTGAGTAATGGTTATTATGGCTTTGGAGGATGGTAAGTTGGTTTAATCTCATATTAGGGATAAAATTGTTCTTGCTTGGTTTGATCCACTTATGGTGGAGGTGTTTAATTATGAATGTAAAGGTGTTGTTGTAGGTTGTTCACTGGTTTGGTTGCATAATTACTACCCTATTTTTCCATGCTCTTTGATTCTATTACATGCCTTCAAGGTGTTTGACAAAATGTCCAACTATGGAGAATTGATGAATCGATGCTTTAAAGTTTGAGTTATGAGATGTATGGAAATCCAGAGATGTGTTGATGACACTCATGAATGTTGATGATATAATATGAAGGATTCTTCAATATAAAGTATACCTTGAATTGGTAGGGCTTATGCATCATTTTCTTGTATAAATGATTATATTGTTGATTGTTGAATCCTTGGATCGGTAGGCTTATGGCACCCTTCCACACATGCTTATAATGAACCTTGGATCGGTAGGCTAATGGCACCCTTCCATTAATGATAAGTAATGAACCTTGGATTCGGTAGGCCTATGGCACCTTTCCATAAAGGTTAATGATGAGACTTGAATCGGTAGGCCCATGGCACCCTTTCAAGAGGAGTTAATGAGCTTTCCTAAATGTACCTTGAATCGGTAGGCTTATGGCACCCTTTCATG
Source organism: Solanum verrucosum (assembly GCF_900185275.1). Taxonomy (NCBI): domain Eukaryota; kingdom Viridiplantae; phylum Streptophyta; class Magnoliopsida; order Solanales; family Solanaceae; genus Solanum; species Solanum verrucosum. The sequence goes on along the minus strand of NW_026020210.1, from coordinate 568,177 downwards.
TGTTAAATAATGTACCTTGAATCGGTAGGCTTATGGCACCCTTTCATGTGTGATGATGTCAAAGTAATGAACTATTCTATGGGAATGTAGGCTAAGCACCGAGCGGATTTGGTTAGATGGAAACTCCCCCGACAGTTAGGCATGAGTTTCAATGATCGTCTACCTTATCCCATAAACTATGTGCCCGCATAGGAAGCTAGTGGATCCATTAAGCTATATACCGGTCTTCCTTAGGCAAGTAGACCACCTCTTTACGGTGTGGGGACTTATGACACCGGATTCCATGACAAGCTCTCATGGTCTATGTCGGTTAAACGCTTACTTCCCATCATGTGAGATTTTATTATGGTTTCTTGATAAGCTCTACAAAGTGTAGGTAGTAGTATGGGATGCTACCTATACATTGCACGAGTAGGCTTGGAGAGGGTCATAGTGAGTTTCTCTAAATCCTAATGTATGTGACACAAATGTGCCCTAAATGAGGTTATTAAAGAATGTTGGCTCTCAAATGTTTAATATGAGATGCATGCTATACTTGGGTTATATTATGAGTTATTTTCCCTTGTCATGTCTTAATTAATGATATACCTCTTATGTATGAATATTGTGCAAAGGTGAAAGAAGGAATGATAAGTTACTTTAAGTGACCTAAATGTGGTGCCTTAGTATGGATGGTGGTATGGGACGTCACCCATACATTGCACGAGGTATAGCATAAGGGTTTCTTGAGGTGAAGGTCCAAGGTAAAGGTTTTCATGTTGATATTGTTTAAAGGTGATATTATGACTTACTTGATGTTATGCTTGTCTTGTATGTCTTTTATACTATTGTTCATGATATTTCAAAAAGGTGGCATAATGCATGGTTTCTAACTAAAATGTCCCTTTTTAAAGCATGTTTTGCATGGTCATCATACTTAGTACTTAATTGTGCTAATTCCATATTTCTCTATTTTCTATAAGTGTAGGTTCCGGCAAGTGATCACTCCTAGCTAGTTTGAAGTGTTGGATTGCTTTCCTCCAAGACTTGGTATGTCCTCATGGATTCGAGGATAAGACTTTTAAGTCCTTTTGTTCATGTAATAGACTTAATAGACTTCTTTTGATTGTAAAGGGCCGTGTCCCTACTTATGTTTTGCGACTGTGTCTAAGATGGCCATGTGAGACTTAGACTTCCGCTGTGTGTTTTTAAAGTTGTTTTAAGAAGTTTAAATGTGTGGATGTAAATAAGTTTTTTTTTTATTCCGCACTATTTTCATTATTGAATGCAATGAATGACTATGTGGCTCGTATAAGGCCCTTTCGGGGTCGAATACGCCATGTTACGACTAGGGGGTACTCTCGGGTCGTGACAAACATGGTATCAGAGCATAAGATTTTGGGAATGGTTTTTAGGATCAAAGTCTCACAAGCCAAGTCTAGTAGAGTCTTGTTCATCGGTGTGAGTCGCGACACATCTATGAGCGAGAGGCTATAGGACGGTAGAAGTTACACTTCTTTCATATTCTTAAAGTCGTGCCTTAGAGTGTGGTTCTATAAGTGTTCTTATCCTTATCCTTCTCTTGTGTTTATAGGATATGAATACAAGAGGGAGACCCGCAAGGAGAGTAGGAGAAGAGTATGTGAATGAGGAAGTTCCTCCCCAAGTTGTGCAAAATGGTCAAGGTGTGCAATGCAATCAAGTTCCTATAGGTGAGCAAGAGAATGAGGTTCCGGTGGTTCCCCCGGATATGACTAATGAAGAGATTAGGTCGGCTTTCTTAATCTTGGCCCGAGCCATGGCGGCTCAAGCGACTAGAGATATGGGGCCTAGGGTGAATGCTAATGAGGGTACTATGGCTTCTAAGTTGAGAGACTTTGTGAGGATGAATCCTCCGGTGTTTCTAGGTTCTAAGGTGGGAGAGGATCCCCAAGAATTTTTGGATGAAGTGTATAAGGTAGTGAGTGCTATGGGGGTGACTTCAAGAGAAAAGGCGGAGCTTGCCTCCTACCAATTGAAAGATGTTGCCCAAATTTGGTTCACTCAATGGAAGGCTAATAGGCCGGTGGGAGCGGATCCTATAGAATGGGAGGAGTTTAAGGAAGCTTTCCTTGGTAGGTACTTTCCCCGTGAGATGAGGGAGTGTAAGGTTGAGGAGTTTATCAATCTTCGGCAAGGTAATATGAGTGTGCAAGAGTATTCCTTGAGGTTTACCCAATTGTCTAAGTATGCCCCATGTTTGGTGTCAAACCCTAGGGATGAGATGAGTAGGTTTGTGACCGGCGTATCCGACCTAGTCAAGGAAGAGTGCCATACGGCAATGCTCCATAATGACATGAACATTTCTAGGCTCATAGTGTATGCTCAATCCATTGAGGAGTCCAAACTTAAGAGGATGAATAGGAATATGAAGAGGGGTAGATCCGATGAGCAAAGTCAACCTAGGTTCAAGAAGAGGGCTCAAGATCAAGATTTTTCAAGTGCTCCTAAGGTTAACCAAGATAAAGGTGGTGGATCTCAATTTTCTAAACCTACTTGCACCACTTGTGGCAAGAGGCACTATGGGAAGTGCCTAGCCGGTACTAATGGATGCTATGGTTGTGGGAAGAATGATCACAAGGTGAAAGATTGTCCTACTTTTACGGCTAGAGGAAGGGAGGCAAAGCAAGCTTCTAAAGATGGAACGGTTCCTATTCCTCCAAATTATGGTCGTTTCTATGCTCTCCAAGCTAGCAAGGACAAGGAAGCTAATCCGAATGAAGGCGCCGGTAAGTTTTAGTTTCTTATGGTCATGAATGTCTTGATGAGGTTTCTATGGTGTTGTTTTTCATGTATGCCTTAATTGGGTTTTCTTCTAAGTGGGGGATGGTAGGTTGAATAGCAAGGTTGTTGAGAGTGTTGATATCCTTATCTCATTCCTTCTATTCTTATTCAAGCTTGAGGCCAAGAGTTCCTAGTAGCTTGTTTTATGTTTTGGAGTCTTGGGTGAAAATGAGTTTCCATGGTCTCCTTATGTTATGCATGTCCTATTTGAATTCTTGTTAAATGATAAAATGAGTTTTCATAAACGTGTTCCTCGTGTTGATGTGCATTTAGTTGAGTTGTCTATATGCTTCATGAGGATAAATGTTGAACATGCTTAAATGTTGCATGAGTTGATTTATTAGGCATGCTTAAATGTGTTCTTGAGAATGTTGCATAATTGTACTTTTGTGAGAAAATTGCATAATGTGTCTAATAATTTTGGGATGAGTGTGATGTAAATTGGAGAAGGAAGTTCATCCAATGAAATGAGAAATGGTAAAGCTTGATGCATAAGGAATTGGTAGATGTATTCCTAATTTCTTGAATTGCATGAAGTTGTTTGAGCCTCATTGATGTGGAGTTGATGTTTCCTCCGATATTTATGTACTTGTATTGATGTTGTATGCATGTTGATGGGCCGTATACTTAAGTTGTTACCCCTTATGTGTTTAAAGTGTCATTCGAGGACGAATGTTCCTAAGTGGGGGATAATGTAACGACTCGGAAAATGATAGAGTGAAACTAGAGCCTCACATGTGAGTTTGGAGTCGAGAACTTAATGAAATGATTATATTTGAATTTGACCCAAAAGTTCTTAAAAATGTGCTTCGGAAGTTACCGGAAACTTGTTTAGCGGTATACTAAAAGATCCGTTTCGTTTTTCAAAAATCCAACTTCATATTCTTGTTTAGGGGGTCAAATTGAGTGGGAAATGGGTCTAACCCAAATTTTAGAGCAACCGTATCAAAATCCGAAATTTCCAAGTGAAGCCTTTTTCGAGGGTCTACTTTGGAGGGTCATATCTCCTAGCACACAAATTATTTGGGTGGCCATAATATATCCATGGAAAGCCCTTTGAGTTAGCTACCTAACGCACTTCGTTTCATCTCATTCGGAGTTCGGACGAAGAAGTTATGCCCATTTTCGTAAAGTCTGTCCGGCAGAAAATGCAAATTCCAGTAGCTAATGTTACTGTTCATTACTGTTCACCCGCCTGAAAATTTTTCTAAGTGTTGGACCCTTTTTTTTCAAAGGACTTATATTATTTCCTAGATACCATAATCCAATTCCCATCCCTAAAAACATTTCCCTCTCTACAATCCTTCATTAAGAAGAAGAAGAACTTGGAGCTAGGGCTTGGATTCAAGGCTTTCTTCATCAATTTTCTTGGGGAATCATAGCAAAGGTATGGTGACCCTTGATCCTTGATTATCTTTCTTTCAAGGAGTCCATTAAAAAGGGTTTCAAAAGTCTTCAAAGAACAAAATTTCTATTTTCTATTCTAGGTATGGGTTCATGGATAAAATGTTTTCAAAGTCATTATATTGGTGAATTGAAATTGTATTTATGATTTTAAGATGATTTTATATGAAACTTCTTCAAGAACCCATGTTTTCATTAAAAGACTTGAATTTGCTTATGAAGTGGGTTTAATGCCTATGATTTAATGTTGATGAATTGTTGGTATATGGATGAATTGAGGATTGTGGCCTTATGGGCAAATTATGGGTGAATCACCTTGTGGTGATAGAATTGTTGGGAATTGAGTAATGGTTATTATGGCTTTGGAGGATGGTAAGTTGGTTTAATCTCATATTAGGGATAAAATTGTTCTTGCTTGGTTTGATCCACTTATGGTGGAGGTGTTTAATTATGAATGTAAAGGTGTTGTTGTAGGTTGTTCACTGGTTTGGTTGCATAATTACTACCCTATTTTTCCATGCTCTTTGATTCTATTACATGCCTTCAAGGTGTTTGACAAAATGTCCAACTATGGAGAATTGATGAATCGATGCTTTAAAGTTTGAGTTATGAGATGTATGGAAATCCAGAGATGTGTTGATGACACTCATGAATGTTGATGATATAATATGAAGGATTCTTCAATATAAAGTATACCTTGAATTGGTAGGGCTTATGCATCATTTTCTTGTATAAATGATTATATTGTTGATTGTTGAATCCTTGGATCGGTAGGCTTATGGCACCCTTCCACACATGCTTATAATGAACCTTGGATCGGTAGGCTAATGGCACCCTTCCATTAATGATAAGTAATGAACCTTGGATTCGGTAGGCCTATGGCACCTTTCCATAAAGGTTAATGATGAGACTTGAATCGGTAGGCCCATGGCACCCTTTCAAGAGGAGTTAATGAGCTTTCCTAAATGTACCTTGAATCGGTAGGCTTATGGCACCCTTTCATGTGTTAAATAATGTACCTTGAATCGGTAGGCTTATGGCACCCTTTCATGTGTGATGATGTCAAAGTAATGAACTATTCTATGGGAATGTAGGCTAAGCACCGAGCGGATTTGGTTAGATGGAAACTCCCCCGACAGTTAGGCATGAGTTTCAATGATCGTCTACCTTATCCCATAAACTATGTGCCCGCATAGGAAGCTAGTGGATCCATTAAGCTATATACCGGTCTTCCTTAGGCAAGTAGACCACCTCTTTACGGTGTGGGGACTTATGACACCGGATTCCATGACAAGCTCTCATGGTCTATGTCGGTTAAACGCTTACTTCCCATCATGTGAGATTTTATTATGGTTTCTTGATAAGCTCTACAAAGTGTAGGTAGTAGTATGGGATGCTACCTATACATTGCACGAGTAGGCTTGGAGAGGGTCATAGTGAGTTTCTCTAAATCCTAATGTATGTGACACAAATGTGCCCTAAATGAGGTTATTAAAGAATGTTGGCTCTCAAATGTTTAATATGAGATGCATGCTATACTTGGGTTATATTATGAGTTATTTTCCCTTGTCATGTCTTAATTAATGATATACCTCTTATGTATGAATATTGTGCAAAGGTGAAAGAAGGAATGATAAGTTACTTTAAGTGACCTAAATGTGGTGCCTTAGTATGGATGGTGGTATGGGACGTCACCCATACATTGCACGAGGTATAGCATAAGGGTTTCTTGAGGTGAAGGTCCAAGGTAAAGGTTTTCATGTTGATATTGTTTAAAGGTGATATTATGACTTACTTGATGTTATGCTTGTCTTGTATGTCTTTTATACTATTGTTCATGATATTTCAAAAAGGTGGCATAATGCATGGTTTCTAACTAAAATGTCCCTTTTTAAAGCATGTTTTGCATGGTCATCATACTTAGTACTTAATTGTGCTAATTCCATATTTCTCTATTTTCTATAAGTGTAGGTTCCGGCAAGTGATCACTCCTAGCTAGTTTGAAGTGTTGGATTGCTTTCCTCCAAGACTTGGTATGTCCTCATGGATTCGAGGATAAGACTTTTAAGTCCTTTTGTTCATGTAATAGACTTAATAGACTTCTTTTGATTGTAAAGGGCCGTGTCCCTACTTATGTTTTGCGACTGTGTCTAAGATGGCCATGTGAGACTTAGACTTCCGCTGTGTGTTTTTAAAGTTGTTTTAAGAAGTTTAAATGTGTGGATGTAAATAAGTTTTTTTTTTATTCCGCACTATTTTCATTATTGAATGCAATGAATGACTATGTGGCTCGTATAAGGCCCTTTCGGGGTCGAATACGCCATGTTACGACTAGGGGGTACTCTCGGGTCGTGACAACTAGAGTTATCATTGTTTTACTCGAAAAAATAAAAATAAAAATGGACTTGTTTCGAAAAATCGACCAAACTTATGACTTGAAGAAAAATCAATTTTCCAAATAGAGTCACCACTTAATTTTTGAAAGAAATTAAGAAAACTTATAATTTTTTCAAAAGATTTAAACAGAATAAAATCATTTGAATTTTAAAGAGGGTCGGGGTTCAATTTACATTCTGAGAAGATATTAGGCCTTCGGAATGTCCGCTAACTTGCGGTTGACCAACGATTTGACTAAAATATTTGACTAACTTGAAAAATATTAACTAAGTAATAAGAATCCATTTTTATTGGAGTTAAATAAACTTAAAAGGGATTTTTAAGGGAAATAAATCATATGTAACTAATAATATAAATAAGTAAATAATAGACACTTCAAAATAAGAAAGGGTTATTTCGAGGAACTTAATTAAATTAAACCACAAATAAAGCAAGCCAAGGTTAGTTGATCAATATAGTATAAATAATAATAGAGAAAATGAAATAATTAGACTTGGGTCTTTGACCCAAATCCAATTAAATTAGGTTTTTGGCCCACTTGTTCTAAACCTAAAATTCAATCCTTTAAAAGGACTGACTGATGCAATTCATTTGGGCATTTAACTCATTTCTTCCATCTGGACCTACTGAAAATCTATGGGATTCGGCCCATTTTCATCAGAATTTGCTGCTGAAATTCCATTGGACTTTTAGGCCCATTTTTTGCCTTTGAAAACATGTGCTTCAATTTTGGGCCCGGTTTCTGCATTCTCAAAATCTGTATATCTCCATTTTTGAACCTGTATATTATATTTCCGACTGTATATCAGTGTATACAACATGTATATCAGCCCTTTTCGGGATTTTCGGACACCGAAAATTCAACTTTCAGCCCATATTTATCATTCTCCAACCCTGTTCGTCGGTTTCACTGACCCGATTGACTCAATAAAAGATTGTTAGGCCTCCATGGCCCAACGAGAAAATGCAATGAGAAGACAGAAGTCCATAAGGACTCGGACGTATTTCACATGCAATAAAATGACAAGAAATTAGCATACGAAATAATAAAAACAAATGAGACATAACTTGAACAAGACATAATTCAATTGAAATGAAAGCCACTTAAAAAATCAAAACTGAGAATACCATAATTTCAACTACTGGACCCCAAAGTAACAAGTGACTTTGAGAAAGACAAAATTAAACTAACTTAACAAATGACAAAAATTAACAAACAGTGCTAGAATAGTCCACACACTCAAATCAAAAGATTGAATATAAATTAAAGACTTGGCATCAAAGAACACTGTCACACTCAGAAAAAATTCACATGTATGCACAAAGAACCATATGCTTGCCCATTATGTATATCTCTACTAATTAAGCATGCTTGAATAAAATCAAATAGGACTTTAACGGGTTGTAATGTAGGCTAGGGGACGAGTAGGAAAACTATATAATAGTGACTTACACTTCCTTAAGCACTTTGCAATTTTAGACTTCATCACCCATTATTTTCTTCTCTTTATTTTCAGCCCTCTCTTCAACAATTATTTCACAAGTAATTCTCATCCTCTCAAGAATGTTTCAATCATTATTTTTTATTTTTTATTTTAGTTTTCCTTCATAATAGTTACCCTCAACTTACGTATTTTACACGCGTTAAGGTGCACGATGCCCTTGGAAGGACCAGGGCCATTATCAAGGTAACTTTTTTTTTCATGTCACATTCTTTTGTTTTTTTTTTCATCTCATTCTTTCAAAGAGGGCTTTTAAGCACTTTGTAGCTATCATTGATTACTCAACCATCCCTTTTTCTCATAATTGATAATTAGAATAAGTCTATGCTATAATGCTCAAGGAAGCAAGGTGCAAAAACTAGGGATTCAACAAAATAGTTAAGGGCAAAATATGGCTACCAATAAAAGGGTACAGGCTCAAAAGGGCTAACTAGTGATAAAATATCTGAAAATGTAAAAATTTACCAGACAAATCAAAGAAAGCCTATTATCATCTCCTAAACAAAGCAACACTTTTTATTTCGCTTCAATAACATGCAGGGCAAGTTCTAGACTAAGATGCAAAACATGGAATAAACAAAATCTCACCACACATGACACAAGTATCAATCAAGATGGATCAATTCCACTTCTAAGAGAGACAGGATCATAACAAACTACAAAATAAAATAAGCTATATACAAAGTCACAACCATAAACCTAGATGTCAAAAAGCTTGCAATTTCACTAGCAATCAAGCATTCACAAGAAAGTACTACTCAAATTTAGGCCCAAATAGTAAGTATCACATAACTCAAAAGGGTCTTTTCTTTTCTCTCCAAAAAATTAAAATTAAAAATAAAATTTATTCCTAAAAAAAATAAAGACACTCGGTTCAAAGGGACTATCCTCAGGAAAAGAACTGAAAACAAAAGCCAAAGAACCCATCCTAAAAAAAAAGACTTAATAAAATGATAAAAACTAAGAATTCATTCCTCCATCCCACACTTAAAAAGATGTTATGTCCCCATATCATTAAATAAAATTTAAAACAAGGGTTAGAAAAACTGGCCTAACTAGTAGCATGTTCTCTTAATTTTCATCAAGGGTCGTCACCTCACACTTAAGCTCAAACATGCTCCTTTGCTTAAATTTTTTTATTTTTTTGGGTACTCAGACTTCCCCTAATCTGAAAAAACAAGAAAAGAAAAAAAGTGATACTAATAAAATAAAAATAAAATAAAATAAGAAGTTACACTACTAATTGGGTTGCCTCCCAATAATCGCTTAATTTATTGTCACGGCACGACACCATCAATTTTACTATTTTTCCTTCCACTTTGAAGATATGAATTGCACCCCTAATTTTACATCAATTTTTCTATTACGCTCAAGGGGTGGTGGTACAAAAATAAAAGTCTCAAGCAATAGATATCGCATTATGCACTTCTTGGATCCTAAGTGAGGAATGTAATTCTCTGATATTGGAACAATAAATTCAAGAATATAGACACAATTTTCCTCCTCCATACATTCTTCTACAGGCTCAGATGGCTCAATTAATTTCTCATCATCTAAACGTAATGTGAAAAAATGATTGGAATGAGGTCTAGTGTGCCCTAACTTGTGAATTGCATTATTATTTACACCCTCATATTTACATATACTAGAGTTTTTAAAAATAATATTATCTACTTCATTACATAACTCTAGTGTACTCTTCTCAACAGTGACAACATCAATAAAAGTATGATCAAACAATTGGCCCTCAACTTTTAGCTCTTCAAGTTGACATATAAGTATTTTTTTCTTCGTCACACATATTAAACTGTTGGGTGTCGTATGATTTAATCTTTTCACTCAACTCACAATCTAAATATAGAGATCAAATTCAAATTTATATTCACCACTGTGCTTACATATTGATTTATAGCAAAGTATTAACAAATCTTCCATGTCCCCATACAACTTATCTTGTTGAGAAAAAATTAACCTATAAGAATCTATAATATAAAAAGTGCAAGAATTGCAAGAACACTTATCACTACATACTTGTCAGATGATATCTCAAGAAGAGTAAAAGAAATATGATAATAATTAAAAAAAAAAACAAATTTAAAACTAATCCTAAGAAACAAAAAAAGACTACAAGTCAAAATAAATAGTAAAGACAATTTCTAAGCCACATTCCCCGATATTAACGCCATTCTTGATAATGTTCAAATATACTTCTTGAAAAGAAATATAAACAATCGTATGTAATATATTTACCCAATTATGAGTCGGGGTCGATCCCACAGAGAATATGGAAGAATATTGTCAATAGCAAATATTTAACTCAATAGTCGTTATATAAAAATAGGGGGGATTTAAATTGAAATAAAATAAAAATAATAAAAAGATAGCTTTGAACTAAGTATTTATTTATATTTAGATTATTAAAAGTAACTAGGAATGTGTTCCCCATAAACTCATACCGCAGTAATCCTAATAATAGTAATCATTTTCTAGTGTATTACATGCAAAGTGATAAGTTAAGTATCTCTAAATCCTTGGTCTGACATCTAGAGAATTTCACCCCTCACATTGGTCCAGCTACGTGTGTATAATTTACTAACCCTTACATTTACCTCATATTAGACATCATAATCGATGTTTGACTTAGTTATTACTTCACACCAATCGACGCTAGACTATTAGATAATATCACACTAAATTTATGTTGATAATTTTTTTCTTGTTGATTACCTCCTTGGTCCGGCAAGTAGCAACAAGGCGAGTTCTAACGTTGACCACCGTTAAAAAGACTTCTAGACGAAAGAATTATCAATGGATGCTTCAACACTATTCACAATTACTTAGTTATTATTCATAATTTGTTAATCGCTTATGGTTCCCACAATCCTAGTTATGAAAGTTAGCTACTCATTATCTCAAAAACACAATCAAAATTTATTAAAATAAATATGCTTGTGTTAATCATAAAAAGTTAAGAACAATAGCTAGACTATCTTTTATTAATCACGAATACAAATAAATAATAAAGGAGAAGAAAGAATAAACCACAATTCTCTGGCCTTCACGACAGCTCTTCCAAAGTTCCTAAGCTAGAAGAAAATTTATAGTGTCTTGTATCTTGGTTCTTGGCCTCCCTCCTCCTCTCTAATAATTATTTATATACACTATTTATAGATGTAGGAAACCTTAAATAAAATAATTAGTTCCAATTAAATTAGACATCCAAAACCAAAAGGAATTGGATTACTTTTTATCTTCAGCGTGAACAGTAATCGACCGCCTCCACAATTGATTGTTGCATTCACTTGCTGCCACATGTACAGTAGAGGCAACTTGAAAATTTTCAATTGTAGCCGCTTTTCCTTATATATATAAATATATTATTTTATTAAATTTAATTCATTAAGCTGACTACTTGATTTCCTTCTTCAATTTTTGATCTTTAATTCGTTTTAGCTCCAAACTTCTTTATTTTTCCGCCAATTTAATCTTACAAATAAAATACACAATTTAGCACAATTCATAAAATTTATACTCAAAAAGGACAAATATAAATAATAAATGTGAGAAAATAATGATTAAAACTATGTATTTTTAGCCTCACATCAGCGAACAACTATTTGCTTTCCACCTATTTGACGCCGTGAATCTTCCTTTGTGAACGTTGGAGTTGGGTTGCTCGTGTGAAGAGAGATGAGGTGCGTACAGGGTCATTTGGGGTCGTTCACGCGTTTCCCCTGCAGAGTCGCCATTTCTGTTTTACTCGAAAAAATAAAAATAAAATTAGATTTGTTTCGATAAATTGACTAAACTTATGACTTGAAGAGAAATTGATTTTCCAAATAGAGTCGCCACTTAATTTTTGAAAGAAATTAGGGAAAATGCATAAGTACCCCCAACCTATGCCAAAAATTACTGAGACACACCTAACCTTTAATAATGTCCTATTACCCCCCCGAATTTATTTTGTATATATTTTTCTATCCCTTTTCGATCTACGTGACAGTATCCTTGAAAAAATTGTCAACACACACTAGGCCTACAAAATAGTGCCACGTAAGCCGAAAAAGGGTAGAAAATTTTATATAAAATAAGTTATGGGGGGGGGGGGAAATAGGACCTTAGTAAATGTTAGGTGTGTCTCTGAGATTTCAGGCATAGGTTGGGGGGTACTTATGCATTTTTCCAGAAATTAAGAAAACCTATAATTTTTTCAAAAGATTGAAACAAAATAAAATCATTTGAATTTTAAAGGGGTTCGGGGTTCATTTTACATTCTGAGAAGGTATTAGGTCATCGGAATGTTCGCTAACTTGCGGTTGACCAACGATTTGACTAACTTGAAAAATATTAAATAAGTAATAAGAATCCATTTTTATTGTATGTAAATAAACTTAACAGGGATTTTTAATGAAAATAAATCATATGTAACTAATACTATAAATAAGTAAATAATATACACTTCAAGATAAGAAAGGGTCATTTCGGGAAACTTAATTAAATTAAATCACAAATAAAGCAAGCCAAGGTGAGTTGATCAACATAGTATAAATAATAATTGAAAAAATGAGATAATTAGACTTAAGTCTTTGACCCAAATCCAATTAAAACAGGCTTTTGGCCCACCTGTCCTAAACCTAAAATTCAATACTCTAAAAGGACCAACTACTCCAACTCGTTTGGGCCTGACCCAATGTACTAATTTGGGCATTTAACCCATTTCTTCCATCTGGACTTGCTGAAAATCTATGGGATTCGGCTTATTTTCATAAAAAAATTGCTGTTGAAATTCCATTGGACCTTTAGGCCCATTTTTTGCCTTTGAAAACCCATGCTTCAATTTTGGGTCCGATTTCTGCATTCTCAAAATCTGTATATCTCCATTTTTGAACCTATATATTATATTTCCAACTGTAAACCAGTGTATATAGCAGGTATTTTAGCCCTTTTTAGGATTTTCGAACACCAAAAATTCGACTTTCAACCCATATTTATCGTTCTCCAGCCTTGTTCGTCGGTTTCACTGACCCTATTGACTCAATAAAATATTGTTAGACCTCCATAGTCCAACAAGAAAATGCAAGGAGAAGAAAGAAGTCCATAGGGACTCGGACGTATTTCACATGCAATAAAATGGCAAAAAATAATTAGCATACGAAATAATAAAAACAAATGAGACATAACTTGAACAAAACATAATTCAATTGAAATGAAAGCCACTTAAAATATCAAAACTGAAAATACCACTATTTTAACTATTGAACCCAAAAGTAACATGTAACTTTGAGAAAGACAAAACTAAATTAACTTAACAAATGACAAAAATTAACAAACAGTGCTAGAATACTTAACAACAATATGTATACATATTTATGAGTATTGAAATTTAGAGGGTCAGAAAAGGAAACAACAAGAGCAAATTAATACCTACCCAATAATCCATAGTAATTCGAAATGTCAAAAAGAAAAATCATGCTGCATAATCAACAAGTAATACACCTCATACTATAATAAAAAATAACACTACTAATGGATCCTAATGAAGCTAATTTATCATGCTAAAGGACAAGAATGCTATTAAAAAACAGTAGCAGACCAAAATCATTTTTGAAGAAAACTATTATTATATTCAAACAACTAAACATGGCAAACATGTTTACTCAATTTAACATGATTATAAACACATATAGGTAAAAACAAACACAATATTCATAGAGACTGACATTATTGATTAATAACGCCAAATAAATGAGTAAGCTAAACAAACCAGTTATACTTACTATAGATAATTTCAAATTACACGACAATGAAAATTAATAATGGCATGGTCATTATAATTCAAGATGAATGCAAAACTATATTAAACCAAACATGAATCCTAACCCAGAGCTAACTCAATACTACCAACAACACAAGACAAACAAGATAAACACATACGAAAGACTAAACACTAAACAGCCAACACATTCGAATATCCAGCATATTTGTTCACAACAGTAATATGAGAAAGGAGCAAATTTGTTCACAACAATAATATGAGAAAAGAGAAAAGAAGTCACTAGGATAGAAACAATGCAAATATAGTATGATAAATGACTTTGGCATATTAATTAACTTGAAACTCTTAGATTCATGTGAATGACAATCTTAAATAGTAACAAACTAAAAAAAGGGCAGCTCGATTGAGGATGGTATAAACAAGATACTACAAACTCAACGACATTTCCAAACTAAGTTTGACAAGGAAAGCATCGAATCAAACTCGAGTAAAATAGCAAAGAAACACAACATAGATTCAAAACTATGAAATTTGTCTCGACTAAGACAAAAAGTCATTTGAGAACACATATATGGCGTATTAAAGTCATACAACCATATAACAGGAAAGCAGTGAAACATATAAAAAATAGAAGAAGATAAGGAGAGGATTACGGAGGAAGCATTACATCAAAATACAAGAAGTCATATCCAAATACAAAAAGAGACAGGAAAATTTTTATAAAGGATGAGACATTAATTTTTTTTAGGCAGCGAACGAGAAATATCAACAAGCTACAGAGGACTTCACCACCGACTTCGAACTTCAGGAGTTTCTGTGAGTCCTCGCAGCCCACGAACAAGGAAAACGAGAAAATAACTAAGGAGTATTTCTTATGCGGAATTGGTTGCCTAGTGATTCTTTTTCTTGTAAGTTCTTGCCAAAGTTTTTCCAACATTTTTTTTCCAACCCTGAACAAAGAGGAGAAAGAGAGTATTTATAGGCAAAATTAGTGTTCCAATCTCTTTGGGGGGAAACGGACGAAACGAATAAATAAGGGCCCATGAATTTGGAATTCAAAATTCCAATTCTATCCAAAACAAAGGTGTATTCCAATGATTCTTATGATTTTGAACGAATTGAAAAGAGGTGGACGATTGTGATCGATGAAATATCCTTGGGTGCGACGTGTCTCCATCTCGTGGCTACAAGGACGAGTTCGCGGTTGCGAGGACAAAATGACAGCTGGAATTGCGAAAAAGCTGTACGAGAACAGTACTAGCCTGAGGAAGGAGATGCGTGAACAACTATTTCTTTTCGTCTATTTGACGTCGTGAATCTTCATTTGTGAACGTTGGTGTTGGGTTGCTCGCATGAAGAGAGGTGGCGCGCGTACATGGTCATTTCGGGTCGTTCACCCGTTTCTCCAACAGAGTCGCGCATTTATGTTTTACTCAAAAAACTTATAATTTTCTCAAAAATATTAAACATAATAAAATCATTTGAATTTTAAAGGCGTTCGAGGATCAATTTACATTCTGAGAAGTTATTAGGCCCTTAGAATGTTCGCAAACTTGCAGTTGACCAACAATTTGACTAACTTGAAAAATACTAACTAAGTAATAAAAATCCATTTTTATTGGAGTTAGATAAACTTAAAAGGGATTTTTAAGGGAAATAAATTATATGTAACTAATAATATAAATAAGTAAATAATAGACACTTCAAAATAAGAAAGGGTCATCTCGGAGAACTTAATTAAATTAAACCACAAATAAAGCAAGTCAAGGTTAGTTGATCAATATAGTATAAATAATAATAGAGAAAATGAAATAATTAGACTTGGGTCTTTGACCCAAATCCAATTAAATTGGGCTTTTAGCCAACCTATCCTAAACTGAAAATTCAATCATTTAAAAGGATTGACTGCTGCAATTCGTTTGGCCCTGACCCAATGTACTAATTTGGGCATTTAACCCATTTCTTTCATCTGGACCTGCTGAAAATCTGTGGGTTTGGGGCCATTTTCATCAAAAATTTGCTACAGAAATTTCGTTGGACTATTAGGCCCATTTTTTGCCTTTGAAAACCAGTGCTTCAATTTTGGGCATGATTTCTGCATTCTCAAAATCTGTATATCTCCATTTTTGAACCTATATATTGTATTTTCAATTGTATACCAGTGTATAAAGCAGGTATATCAGCCCTTTTCGGGATTTTCGGACATTGAAAACTTAACTTCCAGCCCATATTTATCGTTCTCCAACCCTGTTCGTCGGTTTCACTGACCTGGTTGACTCAATAAAAGATTGTTTGGCCTTCATGGCCCAACGAGGAAATGCAAGGAAAATAAAGAAGTAAAAAGGGACTCGGGCGTATTTCACATGTAATAAAATGACAAGAAATTAGCATACGAAATAATAAAAACGATTGAGACATAACTTGAACAAGACATAATTCAATTGAAATGAAAGTCACTTAAAAAATCAAAACTGAGAATACCACCATTTCAACTACTGGACCCAAAATTAACAGTTGACTTTGAGAAAAATAAAACTAAATTAACTTAACAAATGACAAAAATTAACAAAAAGTGATAGAATACTTAACAACAACATGTACACATACTTATGAGTATTAGAATTTAGAGGGTCAGAAAAGGGGGCAACATGAGTAGATTAATACCTAACCAATAATCCACAGTAATTCACAATGTCAAAAAGAAAAATCATGTTGCATAATCAACAAGTAATACACCTCAAACTATGATAAAAATTAACTCTATCAATGGAACTTAATGAAGTTAATTTATCATGCCAAAGGAAAAGAAATGCCAAAGGAAAAGAATGCTGTTAAAAGACAGTAGCAGGCCAAATCATTTTTGAAGAAAACTATTATTATATTCAAACAACTAAACGTGGCAAACATCTTTACTCAACTTAACATGCTATAAACACACATAGGTAAAAACAAGCACAATATTCATAGAGTCTGGCATTGTTGATTAATAACGCCAATTAAACGAGTAAGCTAAACAAACCAGTTATGCTTATGATAGATAATTTCACATTACACGACAATGAAAACTAAGAACGGCATGCTCATTATTATTCAAAATGAAGTCAAAACTATATTAAACCAAGCATGAATCCTAACCTAGAGCAAACTCAATACTACCAACAACACAGGACAAATAGGATAAGCACATACGAAAGACTAAACACTAAACAACCAGCGCATCCGAATACCCAACAAATTTGTTCACAACAGTAATATGAGAAAGGAGCAAATTTGTTCACATCAGTAATATAAGAAAGGAGAAAAGAAGTCACTAGGATAGAGACAATAGAAAGATAGCATCATAAACTACTTTGGCATATTAGTTAACTCGAAACTCTTAGGGATAAGGGTCTGAAAAATACCTCAACTTTGGTCGAATTAGCTGTTGCGAAACTAAACTTTCATGAGGACCTATTACCTCCCTAGACTATTTAATACTGTATTTTAAACATATATATTTGCCCAAGTGGACATAAAAAAGAATGCAAAATTATAAATAGTAATGTGTCCATGTGGGCACATATATACCTTTAAAATACACTATTAAATAGCTTCAGGGGGTAAAAAATACGGTATTAAATAGTCTAAGGAGGTAATAGGTCCTTATGAAAGTTTAGTATCGCAATAGCAAATCCGACCAAAGTTGGGGTATTTTTCAGATCCTTATCCCAAACTCTTAGATTCATGTGAATGACAATCTTAAATAGTAACAAACTAAAAAAAAGGGCAGCTCGATTGACAATGGTATAAACATGATACTACAAACTCAACGACATTCCAAAAATAAGCAAAGAAACACAACATTAGATTCAAAACTACGAAACTTTATCTCGACTAAGACATGAAGTCATTTGAGAACACATATATAACGTATTAAAGTCATACTACCATACAACAACAAAGCAGTGAAGCGTATAAAAAAATAGAAGAAGACGAGGAGAATATTACAGAGGAAGCATTACATTAAAATACAAGAAGTCATATCCAAATACAATAAGATACAAGAATAATGCTATAAATGATGAGACGTTACCTTTTTCCGGGCAGCGAACGGGAAAAGCAACAAGCTACAGAGGACTTCACCACTGACTTCGAACTTCAGGAGTTCCTATGAGTCCTAGCAGCCCACGAACAAGGAAAATGAGAAAATAACTAAGGAGTCTTTCTTATGCGGAAGTAGTAGCCTAGTGATTCTCTTTCCTGTAAGTTCTTGCCAAAGTTTTCCTAACTTTTTTTTCCTACCCTGAACAAAGAGGAGAAAGAGAGTATTTATAGGCAAAATTAGGGTTCCAATCTTTTTGGGGGGAAACGGATGAAACGGATAAACAAGGGCCCATGAATTTGGAATTCAAAATCCCAATCTATCCAAAACCAAGGAATATTCCAATGATTCTTATGATTTTGAACGGATTGAAGAGAGGTAGACGATTGTGATCGATCTAATGTCCTTGGGCGCGACGTGTCTCCATCTCGTGGCTACAAGGACGAGTTCGCGGCTGTGAGGACAAAATGACAGCTGAAATTGCGAAAAAGTTGTACGAGAACAGTACTAGCCTGAGGAAGGAGACGCGTGAACAACTATTTACTTTTCATTTATTTGACGCCGTGAATCTTCCTTTGTGAACATTAGAGTTGGGTTTCTCGCGTGAAGAGAGGTGAGGCGCGTACAGGGTCATTTGGGGTCGTTCACGCATTGCCGTTGTCATCATTTGGAACAGTCGCGATTAATGCCATCTCTTGGCATTGAAATTGTCATTTGTCGCTATGTACTGTTGTTGCTTAACGTGTTGAACATCTGGGTTCTTTTGAGAATAGAAGAGGTAGGCTGGACGGGGTCTAAGAGTAATTAAGACGGGCTGTTGGGATTGGAAATAATGGAATTAGGCCTGGGTTATGGGTATTGCTGAATTTGTTGAATTGAGGAAATAAAAGGTAATTGGGTTTGTTAGGATAGAATTGGGTCGGCTCGGTCGGAAAATGGAAAGGGAAAATGATTTTGGCCCAAAATTTGTTTGAAGAGTTGAGTTAGGGAAGGGGTAAAAGAAAGGTTTGATTTGCAAACACAAAATAGCTAAATGAATTGCAATTATAGCCATATAGGATTCAACACATAGTCGGATTGAATTTAATTTAGTGAATTCGGCTAAACTTTAAACATGATGAATTATAATTAATTAACAAGCTTCGCAAATCGACGAAATCAAATAATTACACTAATAAGCTAAATAACTTAAAACTATAAATATATTTTAAGCCCAATTGATTCAATTGGAGATTTAATTAAAATAAAATCTTTTTGAGACGATTTTCAAATATTTAAGAAATACTAATTACATATATAATTATAAAATGCTATAAAAATCAGCTAAAATTGCTTAAAGTAACCTCAAATTTTTTTTGAGTGTTATAAAGCTAATTATTCTAAATCGTTTAAAATTAAGAAGCTCGAAAATTAATTATTGTCAGGGAGGGTCAAATTTGGGTGTCAACAATCATTACACGAACAAAGTGATTCAATTAAGAGAAAATCTGACTATTTTTATGTGATGTATGGTAGGTAAAGGCTAGAGCCAGTTTGGATTGTCTTAAAAAAAGTAACTTTTTAAAGTGCTGAAAGTTATTTTGAAAACAAATAGTTATGTGTCTGGATAAAAGTGTTGCACTTGAAAAAAAGTTGTTGATGTGTTTGGCAAATAAGTGTTGTTAAACACTTTTTTTTAATCAAAATGTCTGAAATACTCTTAAAACTGTTAACATAATAAAAAGTTGATTAATCTAAGGTTTTTATTTCTAAGAAAAATTAAAATAAAATTAATTTATATTTTAATTCAATTTCAAGAACTTAATAGTTAAGTTAATTTTAAATGTGCAACTTATTTTAAATTTCAAAAATATATAATTTGAATAAATCACATGAAAGAATTTGAAAATTGTTTAAAAGAATTAACGGTAAAAAAGTAATATACTTGGTCAAAGTAGAATGACTTTTAAGTTGAAAAATAAGTAGGGGCCGGTCACCCTACTTTTACCTTTTGACAAGTCACTTTTGACTTATTTTATGTTGTTCTTATAATTGTCAAACGCTCTCACAAGTAAAAAACTGACTTATAAGTCAGTTTGTCCGATTTAAAAGCCCATCCAACGGGCACTAAAATGGATTTTGATGGACTTGGACTTAGAATTGTTATAGTTGGGCTAAAGTATTGGCCTTGAGAAAATGGTAAAGTTAAATTTAAGTTAATTAAAATTTAACAAACTATTTATAATTTATTTATAAATAATATATTAATGATTATAAAATTTATATATCTACTTTATCGGTTCGGTTTGGTTATTTTTGCAGTTATTTTTTAGTAAAATCAGAACCAAATCAAATATTATCGATTTTCAAAATCTAAATTCAAACCTAACCAAACCAAACCAATTATCAAATTTTTTAATCGGTTTGGTTCGGATTGCGGTTTGGTTTGATTTTTTAACCATATCCATGAATAGCCATACCCATAGTTGTGGATTTTCAAGGCTTTCTCCCTTCTGAATAACCTGAACCCTTATCTAGAATCTATTGATTTAGTAGACATTCTTTTAAGTTAATTAACTAATTGGTAGTTTTGCTAAAATTAGGCGGCGACTCATTTTCCCTTTTAAAACACCATTTATTCTTTTAATTTAAATTGATTATTTTTTTGAGTCACCGCGACGTTGCGCCTTTTAAAGGATGTCAACAAAACCGATAACTGAATTGATAAGAATCAATAACTAATAAACGACAAGTCAATATCTTAATATTTCTATGACGATTTAGCGTGTCAACAAATTGATAACCAATAACTCGAACCGAACTGATAAGTCAATACCTTAATGGTTTCATAAGGGTTTAGCATGTTACAAACTGATAAACAATAAGTCGAATGGAACAAACTTCAACCCAAATAAAGGAACAATAGCAACACTTAAATTGATTACTCAAAGAAGAACTATTACACTAGTAAAATTTGATAATATTGCTCTCAAAAAGCAACAATTGCAGTAGGAAAAATACCAAACAACAAGATAGAAGGAGATGAGAGAACTTAGAAGAAATAAGATGAGAATTTAGAGAATGTTGCTATCACTTCTTTCTTGCCCACTACTCTGATAGTGTTGTTGCATATAACATATGTTTCTTGTCGTTTCTATGCTTCTCACGTGCTTGTTTTCCCCTTTAACCTAAGACATAGTCTTGTAGTTTTTTATTAGGCTATTTAATTCGCTGACTTTTCCTAATTCTGCCAGACCCACTATCAATCCCTTATTGACTTGGGCCGCATATGTCACGCCCCGAGCCTACACCCTGGGCGGGACTGGCACTCGAGAACCATTGCTGGCCCCAAACAAACCCTTGGCCTGACTTACTTACTTAGCGGATAACTTAGACATAAGAAAGAGAATCCAAATACAAGATAACTCAACATGTCTCAAACTGAACTCATAATGTTTTAAAAATAAACATTTAACTTAACAAAAATGGCAACTTAAATCTGAACATAAGACAATAAGAAAATGATGACGAATGAACTACATCTGACTGACTATCTATGAAGCCTTTAAAACAACTGAGATGGATGTCGGGACAGGAACACGACATCCTAATAAGCTAAAATGATAAAGTAATGAAAAAAGGGGATCCTCCGGAATACAAGGAAGCTCACCAACAACTCTGAAGCTCAACTGGATTAACGATGCGCTGGATGCTGATCTTGGTTACCTGCGTCTGCATCATAATAAGATGCAGACCACCTGGCATAAGTACATTTAATGTAAGAGTATACGAGTTGGATTGCTAAACACAACATAGGCTTGAAAATAATCTGAAAGGAACTGAAGAACTTACCTGGCTCAACTCAACTCAACATAACTGAACTCATTTCAATATAATGCAATTTAAAAACAAGTGCAATATAAAGAAAAACTGTTTAAAACATGATGTCAACTCTGTGTGTATGCAAAGATACATATAACTCTGAGATGTATGTAAAAATACAAATAAACTGATGTATATAAAAATAAAAAATACTGCTGTGGGAGTTTTTCTAACCGACAACCATCACTTAAGAGACATAGTGATGATACAACACTTTACCTCATGCTGCCAAAGACCATCATATACCTTGCCGAAGGTATATGACCTATCTCACTAACTGGATCCAATAGTCTATGCTAAAAAACATTAAAGGATTCATCTAAAGAGTATGACCCTTTTCTACCCATGATGGCTACATGGTTTATGGGGGCTGTGGGTTCTCTGAATGCTCCCCCATATTGGTGCTCAATACTACTCCCAAAATATGATACTAGCTCTTTATGTTTAAAAACATATTTCTTTCTGTGGTTTGAGATAATTGCTCAAAAACTTAGTTCAAAGGCTATCTTGGAAATCAAAGTTTCTTCTCTTGCTTAATTATGAAAGCATTTACTCTTTTCTGAAAACTAGTCCAAAGGCTCTTTGGAAATCAAGGTTTCCTTTCTTGTTTAAATGTGAAAACATTTTAAACCCTTTGGGAATACATAGTCCCCATATACTTTTGAAGAAATGAACTTCAAGCTTTACTCTTTACTGAACTCAAAACTTGTCTTAAAACAAAGTTAAAACGTTTGCAAAAGACTTTTGGAATACTTTAAGAACTTCTCTAGACTTTGATCTTAACTGCTCTTGACTTGACTCTTAACTGGTCCTTGAATTGAATTATGGATTCAAGGATTTTGATTTGTGATAGAAAGGATCACATGATGTTTAGGAGTGATCTTAAATAGCTAAACATGAGAAAAGTCTCGAAATCACCGTCTTGGAACAAGTCCGCGACGCGGATGTGTTTCTAAATAAATGGTCTTGAAATTTAATTTTGAGACAGAGGAGTCCACGTCCTCTACGCGAATCGGAGGAAATTTTTATACACAGAGGGAGCAAGTCCGCGATGTGGACTTGCATGCCAGATCACGCTCGACTTTTTCCTTCTCCGTTTTACAGCTCCAATTCGTCTAGACTAGACTATTGATCTCAAATTCATTTTAGATTCCAAAACCCAACATATGTACTTAAGAACCTAACTCAAAACAACTCTAAACTCAACGTAAAGATATCCGAAACTCCTCAATTCATCCCAATTCAAGAACAACATTCAAATTCAAGAATACATGTCAAGAACATCAACTTTCAAACTCTTTTAGGAAGAATTTCACTGAACTAAACATGTTTGGCACGTGAGTGAATGAACCCAACGCTATGAGAGACTCACATACCTTGTAGGGATCACCCCCGACGAAATCCACAAGCTAAACTCGATGAACTTGACAATTTCCTTGCTTTTCCTTCTCTTTTCTCTTCTTCTTTCTTCTTTTCTAAAACCCCAATTCTTTTCCAAAAGTGTAAAACTGACCAAGTTCAGTTTAGACCCTTAATTAATTCACTAAAATGAATTTAATTAATTGGATAAGGAAAAGACTGAAATACCCTTCAAAAAAATCCGTATTGGACATTTCTTTATTTGAAGGGATAAGGGTCTGAAAAATATCACAACTTTGACTGATAGTGCTGTTACGATACAAAACTTTAATAAGGACCTATTATCCCCCAAACTATTTAATATCGTATTTTAAACATAAATATTTACCGACGTGGACATAAAAAAATGCATAATTATAAATAGTAATCTGTCCACGTGGGCACATATATACCTTTAAAATACACTATTAAATAGCTTAGGGGGTAAAAAATACACTATTAAATAGTTCAGGGGGGTAATAGGTCCTCCATAAAGTTTGGTATCGTAACAACAATATCGGCCAAAGTTAGGATATTTTTCAGACCCTTATCCCTTATTTGAACAGCCCAACTTCCAAAGGGCATAACTCACTCATACGAACTCGGAATCACACAAACTTAGTGGCGTTGGAAAGATCATCCAAGAGCTTTCTTACCATATCTGGAAGTACGTACCTCTAACTCATCCTGAGCTAGAAATTATGGCCGTTTGAAGTTGGCCAAAACTCACTTTTCCTAACTTAACAAAATTTCCAGATTTTTCATTCTTTCCAAAAATGACTATTTCCAATTATAAGCTCCTTCCTAGTTATTTCAAATTGTGAGATGTTACAGCATATACTTGGGTCGGTTGATCCGTAACATCGAACAAATAACTGATAAGTTAAATCAATAAGTTTTAAAATCGAATCAGACCGATTGATATGCAGCCCTACACCCTTTGCTCTAAACCTCTAGGGATGGTCATTAAGGCAAAAAAATTATAAAGTCAATTGATTTGGTAGTCATTTATAAATTTGTTTTAGACTTTGTATTTCTTTTTACTAGAGATGTTCATTTTTGTACATAAAAGATGGAGAAAAAAAAAACACAAGAAGGAATGAGTATATTGATATTGTTCCCTTTTACATCACTAAAGTAAAAAAATGATATTTTTTCAATGATTTCCACATATCTGGTCATGATTGTTTGGATTGCTGAAAAATAAAACTTACTCCATATGAAATAGGAAGTTAATGAAGAAGGAAAATTGGAGAATCCTAGGAGGAGGAAGAGAACTAGAGAACAACTAAAAATACGAAAGTGATCACTAACTATTAGCTACAAGAGTTCCTATTGTCCAAATACTTGATAAATTATCTTAGCCTTGCTTTTTTGACACATGAATTGAAATCCATATTGAAAATTTGTCATGCTTAATCTCTCAACAAGTAGTCTTGGATAGGAATGACATGGGAAAATGATAATTGGTCTTGTTGTCTCAACTAGATGTGATATATTAGGGTACCAAAAGGACTTAAATGTACTAGTTGAGTGCTCTATTACATACAATAAAGCCCACCACAATTATTTTCAAGTTGTTACAATTCAAAAATCGAAAACATGATGGTATATATCTCAAATCCAATAATAGTTGAGTCAATCCAATATTAGAACACATGAAGAAAAATAACACGTGTAAAAGTAATAATATTTAAAAAGGAATACGTTTTTTAAATAATTTTTTTTTATAAAGTTCAAAAAGAAAATTTGAAAGAAAATTTCAGATTCAAATTTGGTGGCTTGGGATGACTTTTTGGCCCGATTTTCGTACCAAAACTAAAGTTAGTAATATGGGTGTCATTAGATTCGTATTCTTATATTGGAAGTACTTTGAAACTTTATGAAAGGGGAAGACTCAAGTCCCAAAGTGATTGCTCAATTATTTGAGGCAAGTGTATTTCTAAACCTTTGTTAAGTGTATAAAATCGTGTATTTCCTTGTAGTACGTGTTTGGGAGTAATGAAAATTGATGATGGGTTGACTTGTCCATATTGAATAATTCTAATGATGGAAAAAGGGTAATAAAAGGCAACGTGATTAATCATTGGTATGTGATGAATTGAAAATGGTTTGAAAAGCTTATTGATTCATTGTTGATATTGTATCATGATTGTATTGTTCTAAATTGTGCATTATTATGAAAATGACCATCTCCTCATTAATTGTGTGAACATGTCATTTGCATTGGGTCTGATACCATTTTGTCACGACCCAAAAATGGATGTGATTGCACTCGTCTTATCCCACCAAAATAAGTCAGCCTAAAACCCAAATATCACAAATTTTGCAGAATTAAGACATATTAAAATCTCACAATATCATAAGTGCACATAATTAAGTCAACTTAATAAAACCCCAAGACCTGGTTGTCACGTGTACAACTCTCTAATGTACTACAATGGATTTGAAAGAGTTATTATTCCTTCTTCTTCCTTATGTTCGAGTAAGAACATGGTTTTTAGTGGTGAATAATGTAATGACCCAAAAATTCATTTTTGAAACTTATTATAAAAATTACCATTTTACCCCTCCCGATAGTTGCCTGAGTCAAATTTTGATCATTCGGTGAAGTTGGTTTGGAAATTTTTGTGCTATTTGTTAATTACGATTGTTTAGTTGACGGGTGATTTTAAATAATTTATTTATTTAGTTAATGGTTAATGGGCCAAGTCTTTAATTTATTTAAGACTCTATACCATTTGACCCATATATAATAAAATAAGTGAGTAAAATTTATCACTTTTAGTACATAATTAATTCAGAAAAAATATAAAAGGAGAATAAATAAATAAATAAATAATAATAAAAAATAGGTCAAAATGCCCTAAACTATTGAAAGTCGAAAGATTGAAAAACGAACGTACAGAGGAGAAAATACGCAAAAGAAGAAAAGAAAAGAAAGGGAGAAAAAGAGGGGAAAAAGGAGGAGAAAATTTTGGATTTTCATCCCAAAACATTAATGTAATGCTTCTTGTCCTTTCCATTACATTTTTATGTAGTTACGAATGGATTTTTAGGTAAAAACGTGTATATTTTATGCTTAATTAAGAAAATATAAGTTTAGGGTTCTTAGAACAAAATCTTGATTTGGGGGTCGAATAACGATCCATTTTAGCTAAAAAATTTCATACGAGTTTATTTTATCATGGGTAAACATAACATGAAAGAAAATTTTAGATTCAAATTTGTTGGCTCGGGATGACTTTTTGACCCGATTTTCGAACCGAAACTAAATTTAGTAATATTGGTGCCATTAGATTCATATTTTATGAAGATTATATATTTGATAGATTGAAAGCACTTTCAAGCTTTATGAAAGGGAAAGGCTCAAGTCCCGAAGTGATTGTTCAATTATTTGAGGGAAGTGAATTTCTAAACCTTGTTAAGTGTATAGAATCGTCTATTTCCTTGTAGTACGTGTTTGAGAGTAAAGATTGGTGATGGTTTGACTTGTCCATATTGAATAATTCTAATGATTAAAAAGGGGTAGTAAAAGACAATGTGATTAATTATTGGTATGTGATGTGTTGAAAATGGTTTGAAAAGCTTATTGATTCATTGTTGATGTTGTATGACAATTGTGTTGTTGTGAATTGTGCATTATTATGAAAATGGTCATCTCCACATTATTTGTGCGAACATGTCATTTGCACTGGCTCTGAGACATGGTTGTGATAAGTGTTATGTGATAAGAGGATGTACCATTTCGAGGGACATGTCGCACGCCACGACAGATACTATATTTTAAGGGATGTGTCACACGCCGCGAAGGATACTATAATTTGAGGGACATGTCGCACACCGCGATAGATTCTTTTATCGAGGGATGTGTAGCACACCGCGACCAGATTCTATTATCGAGGGTCGTGTCCCACACCGCGATGGATGTATGGACAGATATGCCCCCCATGGGTCTGGGACTGAGAGACAACGGGTGTGTATCATTAGGTCAGACATGTATCACTATACTTGACATTGCATTGCACATATTTATCATTGATGAACTTGATCTTGTGCGTTGCTGATCTTGTGAGTGCATTTCTATGGAACTTGTAATTAATGAATATTGAGTTTATTATTGAAGATGTGTAATTGTTAGAGTGTTGTTGTTGAGGTTTGAGCTATGTAAATTGTGAACTGTTAGGTTGGATTAGTTTTATGCAGGTTTTAGTTGTGGAGGTTCAGTTGAGGTTGTAAGGAGTACTCGTATTCTATTCCCTTAGCTTGTGTTTAGAAGTTTACTTGCTCAGTACTGTGTGGTTTAATACTCACCCCTTGCTTCTACATTTTTGTAGGTTATGAGCTCGGATCTTCGTGATACTTTTTATTCTTTTCTTTTCTGAGGCATCCTGTGGAGATTTGTGAGGTAGCTGTTTCTCATTTGAGCGAACCTTCTTACTCCTATTTATGATCTTGTTCTACTTTAGTGACAACATCATTTGAGACTTGTGTTTTTCTTTCAAATTCATTGTAATACATTAGAGGCTTATACACGTGACAACCAGGTTTTGGGGGTTTTATTAAGTTGACTTAATTATCTGCACTTATGATATAGTGAGATTTCAATATGTCTTACTTATGCATAGTTTGTGATATTTGGTTTTTAGACTGACTTGTCTTGATGGGATAAGACGAGCACCATCACATCCATTTTTGGGTCGTGACATTTATGTTCTCTAAAATCGAGTGATCATCTACTACGACTTATGTTAACTTCTTACAAATGCTCTATAAAGGTAATACTTTCATTACTTTGATAGAACATATTATTTTATGGAAATTTTTAAAGTTTTGCTTCTTAGGTTTAGTAGTAGTATAGAAATATCTAATTTTGTCTACTACATGAAGTATGTTTCTTGTTAGATATGCATTTGGCCATTTTATGCCCCTTTTATTATTCATCATCTATTATCTAAATGTTGATAGCTACTAATGTTAATAAATGTCCGTTACTTGCCTTGAATATGATGCCGCTTTCTCAAACTCATCCAGTAATTAACATCAATTCGAGTCCATTTTGGATTATATCCTTACATATCATTGAGTTGATTCATTTCGAGTTAGCCTCATCTTGTTGGAATGAAATAAAAGTAAATATACATTTTCTAAAAGCTAAAATACGAGGCTGATATACAATAGATATACAGATGTGTACAACTGATATACATTGTGAGACTAGGCCAAAACCCATAAATTTTAGCAGCACTCCTAAGGGACTGAAAAAGGGAATGAGCAAATTTCAATCTAGAAATGGGCTAAAGAAAGGTTCATTGATGCAACCATTTTGTCAGAATTTAGGACAGGTTTTGTGCCTAATAAGTCTTAATAGTTTTTGGGCAAAAGGCCCAAGTTTATAATTTGTTATTTCCTTTATTTATGAAAAAAATGTCTGAAATATATTCGAACTTTGACCGAAATTGCTATATCAATCCTAAAGTTTGGGCAGGACCTGTTACTCATGCATTATTTAATAATGTATTTTAAAGATATATAAGTGCTCAGTTGGACACATTACTATTTATAATGATGCAATATTTATGATCTACGTGATCACCTATATATCTTTAAAATAAACTATTAAATAGTGCAAAGGGTAATAGGTCCTGCCCAAAGTTTGAGATTGTTACCTCAATTTCGGTCAAAATTCGGATATATTTCTAACCCTTTTCCCTTTATTTATTGTGATTTGTTTTGATTAGCTTTAACTTTAGCTTTGATTAACTTAATCAAATTCCTTAAAAAATAAAAAAAAATTGGTGTTGGTTTACTTGAATAAATTTCAGTTTATCAACCCTTGTGCTCTTTATTTACGTGATCAAATAGCTTTAATCAAAACTTTCACTTGTCTTTATTTAATTTAAGATAATTTCTTATCTTAACTCACTAAATTAGTTTAAGTTATTAATTTTCAAAAAATGATTAAAAATAAAATCTTACTTAATTGTGTTTTTGTTACCGTCTTAATCATTTTCATTTATTTCAAATGTTTAAGTTAAATTTTTGTTTCCTTTAAAACTCAAAAATATTCTTTACCTATTTATTTTTCCAAAAGATATAGTCAAATATTTTAGTTTAAATCGTTGGATAACCGTGCGTTAGTGGCTCTTTAAGTGCTAATACCTTCTTAAAGTAAAAATAAGAACCCCTTACTAATTTTTTCTAAATTTTTTAAGGTTTATATGTCAAGACCTTTTTAAATAAGGTTTTTAATTTCTTTAAAAAATTAAGTAGCGACTCTTTCTAAGTGTATTTTCTTAAATTGTTTTATAATTGAACCTTTCAAAGTGGATTTTTCTAAAGAAGTAAAATTACAACATAACATTAACTTTAAATTCAACTAAAATGCACCTCGAGTGTCCGAAACTCATTGGGAATCTCCCTGTAATGACCCTCTAGGTCATTTTCTCATTTTTCCAGTACAGTAAAACCTCTATAAATTGATACTCGGTAAATTAATAATCTCTTTAAAATAATATTTTCCTCCGATCCCGACTTGGGCCAATGGAAAAAATCACCAATTTCGACAAGATAATAAGATAATATATTTCCAGAAGATCCCTATATAAATATATGGTTCCATTAATATTATAAATTAATAATTCTTTAAAAGTACAAATATATCTAAGAAAATTTAGTGAAATATGATTCTATTGTGTTCTATATTTTCTTAAAATTTAAATCTTGTTGAAGTTCATCTCTAACTTTTCTTATTGCATCCAAGAGCTTCGGTGTTGTCTTTTTGAACTGTACCCTAAAATTGTGAAGAGTTCTAGATGCGATAAGTTCTTCCTTACGCGTAACTGGTTCCAAAGATATAGTATCATCTTCAACTTCATCATCAACATTGTTTTTTCCGATGGTATCCACAATTTCTTCTAAGATCTAAACCTCTGAACATGTATCACTTTCACTTGGATAATCCAACAGGTTATTGACATCCATTTTATTGTGGTAACCGAGATTATTAATCATGACCTCAAGTTCATGAATGACGTTTTCACAAGTGGGTTCATTCAAATTCTATGAGATTGCATCCCTCGAACGAATTTTACAGTGTCAAAAATAGTTTGCTATTGTCTCTTGCTGAACATTTGTTGTCCAAGCAGGGATTGCAAAATTGATAGCATCCAAAATATTAATCTTTGCTGGTTCAGTTTGTCCCATTACATAGCCTTCAAATATCCTACGATAAAATCTGTATGATAATACATCTTGAAAGCTCTTATTATCGCAGCATCACAAGGTTGAAATTAGTAAGATATAATGATTTTGATGTACTCATTGTACTTTATGTATATATATATATATTTATGTGAAATCAATAAATCTGATACATAAATTAGAAAGATACAATGATTTTGATATAATCAATGAACCTTCATTAAATCTCAAACCATTCTTTAAATTAATAAATATTAATTTATCGATTAAATTATATCTATAACGACCTGACTTCCCTTTATGGAAAATCCAATGGAGAAAGAATTAGGGCAGAAAACTTTTTCGTAGTAACTTGGAATTTCTCAACCTAGTCCAAATTTGGACGAAATTGATGTCATTAAGGTGTAGGGAAATATGGTAATTAATGAGAGATCTAATTATGATTTGGACCACATGAGTAGATAGATAAGACGTTAAGGAACCCGTACGACTTTACAAAATCGAATTTGGGCGAGTAAAACTCTCGAAAATGATCTTAGCATGAACGGGTAACATTCTGTCTCCGTGTAGGCTGCCAGAGCAGGATGGGAGCCGCCAGAGCAGGGCCGATGTAGCGGGATGGGTCCGCCGTGGCAGGCCAGATGCGATTTAAAGTCGTTAATCAACCCCTAAACTACCTTATTTGGCACTTTTTGATTTTTAGAGCTAAGGAAATGACCCCAGGCGACTTCTTGACCGTTTTCACCATTCTTGAGGTTAAAAGTAAGGTTTTAACTCCCTAAATCTGTTTTTTGATCCGTAGAAAGTAATATAATGGGTCATTATTGATGGGGGAGGGTTTTGATCTAGAATTTATGGTGGAAAAATCCCTAAATTGGGTAGTAGGATCTTGGGTGTGGTCTAAAGTTATTAGGTTTGTTATAATTCGGATAATTAGACCTTTGATTGTTGATCCTTGCATATAAATTGTTGTTTGTAGACCTAGAACAAGCGAAAAGAATCCGGAAAGGGAAGATTCAAGTGCCTTAGGGGATTCAAGCTTGGATTCGAGGTAGGTGATGGTTGTGATTCGATGATTGTGTGATGTATGTTTGTTCTTGCTTCATTATGATACATATATGTATGCGAATGTTGCATTATTGATCACACTTATTGTAAATGAGGATAATTGAATAATTGTATGCCATAAATCACCTCTTGTTGTATGATAGTGAGAATATACATTGTGATTGTGATTGTGGTTTGTTGAATGGGCATTTGTCACGATCCGACACACTAACTGGGATCGGTAGTTACGTTTCGGCATAAATATGGGATCAAATTGCCATTTTTCGGCATAACTAACTGGGATTGGTTGCCACGTTTCAGCACAAATATGGAATCGGATTGCCACGTTGCAGCATGCTAACTGTTTGGGTTTGGGTTCCATGAAATGACCATTGAATTGGGTTGCATGAGAGGACCATTGAATTGTGTTGTGTATCTACTTGTGATGAGTTCATTCATATCTAATAATGATTGATATTGGAAGACGGTATGTAGCTCTAAATTGATAAAATTGTGATATGTGAGAATCGTGAAGTCGTTCATTGTTCATATATGTTGATGATATTGTATATGTTTGATATGTGTATGTGATTATATTGTTGTATTGACTAATGTATGTTACACTTAGTGGGATAGCCACGTGATCCTACCAGTACATGGTGGTTGTGTACTGATACTGCACTTGCTCTTTCTTTGTTGAATACATGACATCTTCAGGTGGCTATTGATAGACCTCAACTAGGTGACTATGAGCGTGATCGGATTCAGGGTGAGGCAGTTCTTTCTGGTTGCCATGGATCTTCCTTGTCTAAGTGCACTCTTTTGGGACTCAGACTTTTGTTTAAGGTGTTGTTTAGTTTCGGGGTTGTACCCTTTGTTCTTAGACTTGTCGTTAGTAGAGTTTTGGTACATTGATTTTCAGGTTCTAGGTTTATTCTTCCGCATTTGTTAGTTATTGTTGAACTTTTGTTAGAGTTTGTGGAAACTCTATTTTCTTTCCTTAGTATTTGACTTATATGCCTTAGTTTTTAGATTGATTGCTTGGTTGAGTTGTAGTAGTGGTTCTCCTACCGGATTGTTAGTGTGGGTGCCAATCACGACGGTCTGGATCGTGACAAAGTTGGTATCAGAGCCCTAGGTTCGTTGATCTCATTATACCAAAACTACTCTAGTAGAGTCTTGCGAATCGGTACGATGGTGCCCGTACTTTTCTTTGAGAGGCTAGAGGACTTTAGGAAAAACTCACTTCTTTCTACTCCTTCGTGCTATGACTTGAATCCAATTGGTATCTTGGTGATACAAATTGGTATCTTTCCTCCTTCACTCTATGGTCCGAACTAGAGCAACAAAAGTGGTAACACCATCGCTAGCAAGAGAGGATGTGTATAGACTATCGACAGTTGAATAGGGTCGCCATTCAGAACAAGTATCCATTGCCTCGGATAGATGACCTTTTTGACCAATTGCAAGGTGCATCCGTTTTCTCTAAGATTGACTTAAGGTCTGGTTACCATCAGTTAAAGATTGAGGCGGTTAAGAATTGGGTTTGACCAAGTTCTATGATTGAAATTAGCATTTTGTGGGGATCGCTAGCTACTGTTGTCACTTGTGGTTTGAGTTGAGTCCAATTGGTATCTCAACGAAGTGAACTAGATGTCGTGGTCACAATTGAGGGCCCCTAAGCAAACCAAATTGGAAACTGAGAAGGTTCTAATTGGTATCTGGCCCTAGGGGTGGTGATAATGCATGGATGATCAGGAATGGTCATCTATGGAGCGAAATAATTAATTAAGAATTTGGACTTATCCGTGAATTGTATCTTGGAAACTTTGAATGCATGCGTCTGGTTGTCTGAATTAACTGCAATTGTGAAGTTGTAATTTCTTGAACATGATGAGGTCATTATGTGCACAATAAATGTGTCTGAACTTTGATATGTACAATATGTTGGCCTGGTCATTGAAGTTATGCAAGTTGTAAATACTTGAGTATTGTGAAATTCGTTGTGAAATGAAGATCTTGACTTAGGATCATATGAGTGTCTAGGTGTATCCTAGGGATGTGTGGGTTGTGGTGCTGAATTGACAAGAATGAATTGGTTCGTGTATCGTGGGATTGACTTGGGGTAGACAATGATCATCCCAATTATGAGGATTATTCTAAAATTGCTAAGTAAAGCTGGGAACCTTTGTGGAATTTAGAAAAGAAAAGAACCCCAAAAAAAATTATTGGCAGGGGTTCTGTTTCCGTTTTGGCCGCTGGGGCGGGACTTTTCCCGCCAAGGCGAGACTGCCAGTGTAGGATTCCTCCCGCCAGAGCGAGACAAAATCTCAGCCCTGTCTCCCTTGTTTTCCTAGTCACAATTATGGACCTCAAATAGTACGCAAACTAACCCCAGCGATCTATTGTAAAAGGTGTTAAATTATGGAGAACCTGGGCATATGATGAGGAAATCAGTGAGGCCGTGGAGGCTGGGGAAATGGTAATGCGGGTAAAGGAGTAGTGCAACCAAGAAATGAGGTTTCCTGTCAAGAGGACATGGCTCAGTTTTATGTTTTTCAGGCAAGACCAAGTTTGAGGGTGTGATGCAGTGGTCACAAGAGCTACTCTTGTCTGTGCCTAGATGGCTATTGTTTTGTTTGAACCGGGTTCTACTTATTCGTATGTATCTGTTCAGTTTCCTTGGGATTTGATGTGTTTTGTGATATACTTGATGCCCCCATCCATGTTTCTACCCCAGTTGAAGAGTCAGTCATAGTCGCCTATGTATATTGTGTTGTCCTATTGTGTTTATGGATTTTCAGAGTTGGGTTGATTTGGTTATGTTGGATATGACTGACTTAATATAATCTTAGACATGACTTGGTGGTCCCCTTAATATACCGAGCTTAATTATAATACTAAGTCGGTAACTCTAGAGATCCCCGGTAGGGAAATAGTAGAGTGGGAAGGGGTGTACAAGCCTAAGCTAGCTAAGATCATATCCTTCATTCGGGCTAGGAAACTGGTAGGGCAGGATTGTTTGACTTAATTGGCTCATATTTGAGTTGTTGAGGTCGAATCCCCCTCTATTGAGTCTATTCCTGTGGGGTTAGAATTAAGAGAGCTTATAGCTCAAATCAAAGGGCTTCTCCATAAAGGTTTCATCCGTCTTAGTGCTTCTTCGTTGGGTGCTCCTATCTTGTTTGTTAAGAAGAATGAGGGTAGTATGAGGACTGGTGATTTTATCTTAAGCCATAAAGGAGTGAATTGATACCGGAATGACAAATTGCTAGATAAGAAAGTCCCAATGTGTATACTTGGGTGAAGGAAATTGAAGATTTTAGTAAGAAAATGCGTACCGAGATTGGGTTAGTCCTTTAAATTTGATGAGTTTACCTGAGTTTGAGGTGTCATGTTGATGAAATGTTGGCTTCATAGTGATAGTCAGGGTTAACTGAGCGTAAATGGTAATAAGAGTTCGCAATGAATTGTAATGGGATGCAACTATATAATGAGATTGTTGATTAAGCGAATTTGGTAGAGTAATTACGATTTGTGAGTATCTAAGGTTGTGGTTTTTTATTATATTTGGTGAGTAACGTGGTTGTATGGAAAGTTTTAAGAGATGGTGGACACCATTCAAATAGGAATTAAAGAGCTAGAGTCATAATAAAGAAAAATGGTGGGATGTAGTACAACCTTTAGAGAGAGGCTAGAGCAAGAATATTTTATTCGATTCTTAAGGATAAAAAATTATCTTTAGAGGAGTAGATAATTGGGGTCAGAGATGCGTGATTTCATTTATATTGCTGTGGCTATGGTAATAGTTTGACATGTGTGTCTGATTGGTTAAAAACTATCGAAAAAGACTTGAGAAAGGAGTGTGCAGACATTAGCTTGAGTGTGATGACAAGTGTTTGGTGTTGTTTTTGAGTCTAGTAATGAGTATGATTGAAAATTTAGCGAAATATATGGTAATATTGATGGAGATGCAATCAATGATAAAGGGAGATCCACGAATTCATAAAAGTCTTCAAGGAACAAGCTAATGTTGATAGAGAGAGGGATTGTGTTATATGGAGGAAATTACAATTCAGATTTTTCATTGTGGGTCTACATTCGTGGTGATAAATTTTGTCAAGATATGAATTGACAAGGTGAGAAATGATCAATTGTATTCGGTATTGAGCATTTGAAAGGACTTACACCTGAGGTGAGTCATAAGTACTACTAATGATTGTTAAGTATCTAAGAAAGGTTTTCATTTTAAAAGTGTTGGTTTATAATAAGGTAGATGGTCAGAGTGTTTATGATGGTTGTTAGTATTATGAGTATGATTCACTAGCTATGCTCTAGTGTGTTTTCACTTTTGTAGGTAGATCTAAGGCTGGGCACCGAAACGAGTTGTACCGGGACCATTCTGGTCTGTTCTGGTTCGGTAGTATTCGGGACGGGATGGGATACATTGAACCGGTATACGGAACGGTATCATGATTTGGTACCGATATACCGGTACCGGTTCATTCCGGTTCCATTCCGGTCCGGTCCGGTACCAGTTCGATCCCGATAAATCATTTTTAATTAAAATAAAAAATAATATTTTTGTCATTATTTACTTTTATTAGCATTTTGTTTTGTTTATTTAATTTTTTAAAATTACAAACTTAAGTTATTTAACTTACAAGTTATAAATATAACTTAGTAACTTATATACTTCAAAAGATTCAAATCTTTAAAACTTATAAGATAACTACATAAGCTCAAAAACTTTATTAAACTTAACTTACATACGTAAAAATATATAAAAAATATCTTTAAAATAAACTTAAATAAAATTATTATAAATTTTAAAACTTAAATACTATAAACTAATATAACTTAGAAAAATAAAAAAAACATTCATATTTTCGTAATTCAAAATAACTCAAAAAATATAATTATTTTTTGAAATAGCTATATGTGTCGTCCCGTTTATCCCATCCCGTTTCGTTCCGGTCCATTCCAGTCCATCCCGGTTCTATCCCGGTATATAGTGGGACGGGACGGAACTGAGCCTCCATCCCGGTAGTTTCGGTTCGGTTCATCCCCGTACCGGTCAACAACCCAGTCAAACCGTCCCGTTTCGGTCCGGTGCCCAGCCTTAGGTGGATCCCTAGTGGTGGATCAGGGGTACCAAATCCTGCGATGTTCTCTTGGTTGAGGGGGAAGATTTGGTTATTTCGAGTGACATAATTAATGTTGTCTTGGAGTTGTTAAAGTATTTTAGTGGTTCTACATGTACCACCTTGCTTATGAGAATTTATAGGAGAGCTACCATGCATATTTGTGGTTGTCTGACAATCTTAATATTTCTCTAGTCGTCGTGGTCATGTATCAATTAGGTGTGGTTGAATGTGAGGATCTTTGGGTCCAATTCTACTGTTCTTAAGAGCTAATCTACAATTACTAAATCTAGCATTTCGATAGTGTTGTTGGAGGGGTTTTATGCTTGGACATATCCCTCGATGAGTATCTGATTTCTAAAGATCAAAATTGTTATAACTTAAGCTCATGGGAATTTATGTTGTGGGATGGAGATGTTGTTAAGAACTATGATTGGTTGGGTATTATGAATGTGTGTTGGTTTGTTCAGGTTCACTTCTAATTGTAGCGAGTATTGATTTATAATTTTATCATAGTTATGTGAGAAAGGATTCGTCCCGATATTGTGTCAAAGTCCTTGATAACATGTGTGCGATCAACTTTGGGGTTATTGAGAATCACTGTTATTGTTATTTAAGTTTACATACAACAATAATTATCACCCGAGTGTTGGGATGACTTCATTGAGGCATTGTAAGGGAGGATGTGAAGGTATTCAACAATTGGTTGGATTGGGGTTGGAGATGTGAAACCTTAAGGGGTAATGAGATTTGGTAAGAAGGGCATGCGAGACAGGCATCCCCAGTAGTTTGATGATTTAGATACTACTTTACCCTTACTTTAGCCAGTCATTCCTAAGTTGATCACTCGGGGATGAGTGATGGGTAAATTGGTATCTATTATAACGACCTGATGACTTCCGTCGTTATGGAAAAGCCAATGGAAAAAGAATTAGGCCAGAAAACTTTTTCGTAGTAACTTGGAATTTCCCAACCTAGTCAAAATTTGGACGAAATCAGAGTCATTAAGGTGTAGGTAAATCTGGTAATTAATGAGAGATCTAATTATGATTTGGACCACATGAGTAGATAGCTAAGACATTAAGGAACCCGTTCGACTTTACAGATTCGAATTTGGGCAAGTAAAACTCCTAAAAATGATCTTAGCGTGAACGGGTAACATTCTGTCTTCGTGTAGGCCACCAAAGCGAGATTGGAGCCGCCAGAGCGTGGCCGCTGTAGCGGGATGGGTCCACCGTGGCAGTCCAGATGCAACTTAAAATCGTTAATAAACCCCTAAACGACCTTATTTGGCACTTTTTGAATTTTAGAGGTAAAGAGATGACCCCAAGCGACTTCTTGACCGTTTTTCACCATTCTTGAGGCTAAAGGTAAGGTTTTAAGTCCCCAAATCTATTTTTCGATCCGTAGAACGTAATCTTGTGGGTCATTATCGATGTGGGAGGGGTTTGATCTAGAATTTATGGTGGAAAAATCCCTAAATTGGGTAGTAGGATCTTGGGTTTGGTCTAGAGTTTTTGGGTTTGTTATAATCCGGATAAGACCTTTGATTGTTGATCCTTGTATATAAATTGTTGTTTATAGACCTAGAATAAGCGAAAAGAATCCGGAAAGAGAAGATTCAAGTTCCTTAGGGGATTCAAGCTTGGATTCGAGGTAGGTGATGGTTGTGATTCTATGATTATGTAATGTAAGTTTGTTGTTGCTTCATTATGATACATGTATGTATGTAAATGTTGCATTATTGATCACACTTATTGTAAATGAGGATAATTGAATAATTGTATGCCATAAATAACCTCTTGTTGTATGATTGTGAGAATATACATTGTGATTGTGATTGTGGTTTGTTGAATGGGTGGGTGTCACGATCCGACACACTAACTGGGATCGGTAGTTACGTTTCGGCATAAATATGAGATCAGATTGCCATTTTTCGGCATAACTAACTGGGATTGGTTGCCACGTTTCGGCACAAATATGGAATCGGATTGCCACGTTTCGACATAACTAACTTGGATTGGATTGCCACATTCCGACATAAATATGGAATCGGATTGCCACGTTTCGGCATGCTAACTGTTTGGGTTTGGGTTCCATGAGAGGACCATTGAATTGGGTTCTGTGAGAGGACCATTGAATTGTGTTGTGTATCTACTTGTGATGAGTTCGTTCATATCTAATGATGATTGATATTGGAAGACGGTATGTTGCTCTAAATTGATATAATTGTGATATGTGAGAATCGTGAAGTTGTTCATTGTTCGTATATGTTGATGATATTGTATATGTTTGATATGTGCATGTGATTATATTGTTGTATTGACTAATGTATGTTACACTTAGTGGGATAACCGCTTGATCCTACCAGTACACGGTGGTTCTGTACTGATACTGCACTTGCTCTTTCTTTGTTGAGTACATGGCATCTTCAGGTGTCTATTGATAGGCCTCAACTAGGTGGCTATGAGAGTGACCGAATTCAAGGTGAACCAGTTCTTTCAGGCTGGCAGGGATCTTCCTTGTTTAAGTTCACTCTTTTCAGACTCAGACTTTTGTTTAAGGTGTTGTTTAGTTTCGGGATTGTACCCCTTGTTCTTAGACTTGTCGTTAGTAGAGTTTTGGTATATTGACTTTCAGGTTCTAGGTTAATTCTTCCACATTTGTTAGTTATTGTTGAACTTTTGTTAGAGTTTATGGAAACTCTATTTTCTTTCCTTAGTATTTGACTTCTATGGCTTAGTTTTTAGATTGATTGCTTGGTTGGGTTGTAGTAGTGGTTCTCCCACCGGATTGTTAGTGTGGGTGTCAATCACGACGGTCTGGGTCGTGAAAATATCTCTATAAAATAATAAAATTTCATGGTCCCACCTACATTAATTTATAGAGGTTTTACTGTATATTCAGTGTTTAAAGATTTTTTGTTTGAGGACTCAAGTCATTATGAGTTGTTAGGACTGATAGTTTGATCACCGGGCTATTCGTTTGATTTTTATGCAGGTTTTTTCTGCTTTGGAGTTTTTGAAATTTAGACATTTGACTTTGGTTAAATCTTCAGAAAATCTACCTCAGAATGCAATTCTAATGCTTCTATTAGCTACGATGTTTGATTCTGTTTTCGAAATTCTACATAATTAATACTCACATAACTTATGAAGAAATCTATATATAATTTTACATCGGATAAAATATGAAACAAATTATGCGTATATTAATTATACATTTAATAATAAGAAAATTATATATTTACCCCTATCAATTTACTTTCAAAATCATTTTGATCAGATGTACTTTTCTAAAAAATTTAGAACTATTTTAAAAAAATTGAAAGTGGTCCAAGACCACTGATTTTATTAAAGGAAAAATCACGCGAAATGACAAACATTTATAGTATATTACGCTTCATAGCTATAGTTTCAGATATTTATGATTCGCGACTACAATTTCTCAAATTTTGCTATTCAATTCCTAATTGTATAAATCCAAAATTTGTATAATTCGATTCCTGATTGTATAAATCCAGATTTTATATATGTTTACCCTAGCTATTTGTATAGGATTTGTTGATACATTTGATTTGTATAAGTGATGAAAAGTTCATAATGAATTACCCTCTTTGTATATTGGCAAGCAAAAATATACAAATGGAGTTCTGAAAAATTTCTATGACAAGTGAAATATATAAACGGAGTTCTGAAAAATTCCTCAATGTATAAATACAAAATTTGTATATACTTACCATGTTTGTATATTGACAGGAGAAATATACAAACATAAATACCCTTAGCAAACAGGACGATAACTATAGAACGTAATTAAGCAAACTATAGTTATAGAGTGTAATTAAGTTTATTGTCATTGCAATTTATGAAGTTTTCTCTTAATTAAAGGCAAAACAAAAGAAGATGCAAAGCAAATCTGGCCCAATAATTAATAAACAAAACAAAAATAGAAGAGTAAATTTTAGGTTTAGCAAACAAAAATATCATATTAGTGCTCTATAGCTATAGTTTTGCTATTTGTGCTCCATAGCAAACATAGTTTACTATGGAGAATCTCATTTGTATAAATCGCAGGCAGACAACCCATTTGTGTAAAGAACGCATCGATTGTATATGTATATCGGTTAGATAATTATATATATATAACTGTAATGTATATGTATCAATGATTGTGTTTGTATATCTGCATAAAATTTAAATTTGTATACAATTGAATCGAATTAAAATATTTGTATGTCAAATCTCTTTCTCTTTCGCTTACAACACAAATTATACATTGTATTTTATATAATTTGTATTTGTATAAAGCGAGAAACAGAGAAAGGCAAAAGAGAACTGACAGGGAAAGATTTGTATTGTATAATTATATAAAGGACTTTGAGTCCTCTTTCCAACGCCACTAAGTTTGCGTAATTCCAAGCCTAGAGTAAAAATTATGCTAGTTTAGTGAAGCCATGTCTGGCATGGCAGTATGACGACCCACTAGATGGGCCATTATGCCTTAGAAGGACCGTTAAGCCCCTCGTCAAATAATCATGCTTCAGAATTCGAATGCCATATCTTTCGGTATATGTATATTGCATTCTCAGATAATTATCAATATTTTCATCTACTCAGTATTTCAATTTCATTTTAGCTTTACATTCAGTTGGGAGTAGACTTAGCACCGAGTTGGACTAGGGTTCAATATACCCTCAAGTCCCAGAACTACGTGCCCCCATAGGTTTATAAGTCCCCTGTGTTAGGCATCAATTTTGGTGATCACACCACAATCATGCCTTTATACCCCAGCAAGGTATATAGGGTCCTCTCGATGGGGCATATACATTGGACTCCACGGTTAGCTCACGTGGTTTATGTGGGTTAATAGTATCTCCCACGGTCAGATTCATATCACATTGACCATATATTAAGTAATTACTTCAGTATTCAGTTCAACATGTTATCTTCATGATTAATACTTGGTAATTGAATCCAGCTCAATTTTCACTTATTCTTTAGTATATCTATTTCCATGTTTATTTGTATTATTGTTCAACTTAGCATATATCATGTATGCTCAGTACATTCAAAGTACAAACACATACTTTTACGCTGCATCATTTCATGATGTAGGTTCAGGCGCTCAATATCTAATCTGTGCTTAACTCGATTTCCAGTTCGTACTCAGCTCCTACAGTGGTGAGTCCTCATCATCCAAAGACGTTTCTTTATTCTTTTAATTTAGTTAGTTTGTTACTAGCTTTAATATTTTAGAGTTAGCTGGGACTTGTCCCATCAGCTAATCAATATTAAAAGCTTTCTACATAGAGTCAGCTTCAATTGTTTTTGTGATGCCCCACATTTGAATTCAGTTATATTCTCAGTTCCTCCAGTCCTAAACCATTAGATTACGAATGTAGAGTTTCGTAATGCAATCTAGCTATTGGCTCAGAGCGTAGCCAACCAAGCCAATCAGTAGGCCATAGTTCTTGCAAACCCCACTAGTGGATCAGCCGCAACCACGGTACAAGCTTTTGTTTGAATGAATCCACCAGATTTCTAGGGTCGAAGGTTAGTGAGGACCCACAAAATTTCATTAATAAGATCAAAAAGATTCTTGAGGTAATGCAAGTGACTGGTATTGATAGTGTTAAAATAGCATCCTATCAACTCAAGGATGTGGCTCATATCAGGTTCACCCAGTGGAAAGACAACAAGGGTGCAGATGCAGCTCCTATGATGTGGGACTATTTTACTAGAACTTTTTTGGATAAGTTCTTCCCTAGAGAGTTGAGGGAGGCTAGAGCCCATGAATTTATAAACTTGAGGCAACAGTCGATGTCAGTCCAGGAATACGGGCTAAAGTTCACTCAGTTCTCCATGTATGCTTCACATATGGTGGTCGATTCGAGAGCATACATGGGCAAGTTCTTGTTTGAAGTATCCAATTTGGTAAAGATAGAGTGTAGGAATGTTATGCTATTAGGGGATATGGATATCTCCAGACTAATGACCCATGCTCAGTAGGTTGAGGAAGATAAGCTCAAGGAAATGGCTAAGAATAACAAAAGGGCCAGAATAGACAATTATGAATATTCCCTGCAGAGGTCGGGCAGTGGAAATCGCTCAGAGTTTCAGCAGAGGTCTATAGCCCCAGTGCCTTCATCAACTAGAGCTCAGTTCCCCCAGGTTTTAACAGGATTAAAAAGGGAGGACCTCAAGCTCTAAGTTTCAAGGAAGTGCTTCGGGTAACCAGACTTTTCCATCTTGTCCAAAGTATGGTAAGAACCATCCAGGCGAGTGTCTTGCTGGCACAAAGGGGTGTTTTAGGTGCGGTTAGTCAGGTCATAGGTTAAAGGATTTCCCTTTTTCCAGGCAGGATCATGGAGGTAATAATGCTCAATCTACAACTTAGCATCTCCAGCGAGTCACCCCTCTCAGTAGGGTACCTCATTTTGTACTGGTGGTGGTCAGAGCTAGAACAGGTTGTGTGCTCTTCAGACTCGATAGGATCAGGAGGATTCTCTTAATGTGGTCATTGGTATGTTACAAGTGTTCCATTTAGATGTTTATGGATTACTATATTCATGAGCTACATTTTCTGTTGTAACTCCCTATATAACAGTAAACTTTGGTGTTAGTCCAGAAACTCTCTCAGAACCAATCTAAGTCTTTGCTCCAGTTGGTGACCCAGTTATAGCTAGACGCGTATACAGAAATTACCTTGTCACAGTTTCCAAAAAGTCACCTAATCAGCAGGCCTTGTAGAGTTAGAAATGATAGATTTTGGTATCATTCTAGTCATGGATTGGTCACATTCC
The DNA here is from genome assembly GCF_900185275.1 of Solanum verrucosum. NCBI lineage: Eukaryota > Viridiplantae > Streptophyta > Magnoliopsida > Solanales > Solanaceae > Solanum > Solanum verrucosum. Next base: position 524,757 of record NW_026020210.1, on the reverse strand, counting down.
TATTATGCCTCAGTCAATTATAGAACTAGGATCATTCGGTTTCAGTTTCTGAAGGAGCCAATATTAGAATTGAAGGGTAGTAACTCAGTGCATGTAGGAAAATTTATCTCTTACCTTAAGGCCAGGAAAATGATTTCCAAAGGGTATATCTATCACCTTGCTTGGGTTAAGAATTCAAACTCCAAACCCCAACTTTTGAGTCAGTTCAGTTGTAAATGAGTTTCGAGAAGTGTTCCTAGAAGATCTTCTTGGAGTTCCTCCTAAAAGGGAAATCGACTTCGAATTAGATCTCCTTCTAGATACCCAACTTATTATGATTTCTCCTCACAGGATGGCTCCAGCTAAGCTTAAGAAATTGAAAGAACATATGAAAAATCTTCTGGATAAAGGCTTCATCAGACCCAGTATCTTTCCATAAGGTGCTCTAGTGTTGTTCGTGTGTAAGATAGACAGTTCTCTCAGGATGCACATTAACTATCGCCAGCTGAACAAAGTCACAATCAAGAATAAATATCCCATCCCTAGGATTGATGACTTGTTCGACCAACTTTGGAATGCTAGTTGCTTTTCTAAGATAGACCTCAGATCCGACTATCATCAGCTCAGAGTTAGAGATAGTGATCTCCCAAGACAGCCTTCAAGACTCAGTATGGTCACTATGAATTTGTAGTTATGTCTTTTCGACTAAAAAATGCTCATTCAGCTTTCATGGACTTAATGAATAGGGTTTTCAAAAAGTATTTGGATTTGTTTGTCATCGTCTTTATTGATAAAATCCTCGTTTATTCTCGGAATGAGGAAGAACATGCAACTCACCTGAGAGTTGTTCTACAAACCCTCAAAGATCGCCATCTATTTGATAAGTTCAGCAAATGTGAATACTGGTTACAGTCGGTCACGTTCCTTGGTCATGTTGTATCTAGGGAAAGGATCCAAGTGGATTCTCAAAAAAATTAGGTAGTATAGCACTGGCTCATTCCCACCTCTCCGGCTGACATCAGAAGTTTCTTGCATTTGGACGGTTACAACAGGAGGTTTATTGAAGGATTTTCATCTATAGCAGCCCCATTGACCAAGTTGACTCAGAAAAAGGTCAAGTTACAGTGGTCAGATGAGTGTGAGAAAAGCTTTTTAGAACTGAAGACCAGATTGACTGCAACTCATGTTTTGACTCTACCAGATGGTTCAGACGGTTATTTGGTTTATTACGATACATCCAGTGTCGGCCTAGGTTGTGTATTGATGTAGTAAGGTAAGGTCATAACTTATGCTTCCAGGCAACTTAAGGTCCATGAGAAAAACTACCTAACTTATGACCTCAAGCTTGCAGCCGCCATGTTTTCCCTAAATATTTTGAGAACCTACTTGTATGGTGTTCATGTTAATGTGTTCATAGATCATAAGAGCCTCCAGTATGTGTTCACCCCGAAAGAGTTGAATCTTCATCAGAGGTGATGGTTTGAATTTCTCAAGGACTATGACATGAATGTGCTCTACCATCCGGGTAAGGCCAATGTACTGGTTCCCACCCTCAGGAGATTATCCATGGGTAGTTTGGCACATATTGAGGAAGAGAAGAAAGAATTATCCAGAGATGTTCACCGGCTTTCTCTCATAAGCGTTTGACTTATGGATACACCAGATGGTAGTGTGATAGTCCAAAATGGATCAGAATCTTCACTGGTAGCGAAGGTTGAGGAGAAACAGGATAGTGATCCTATATTGCTTCAGTTGAAGGGTGCAGTTCATCAACAGAGAGTTGAAATTTTCTCCTAAGGAGGAAACGGTGTGCTCCGTTACTAGGGTCATTTATGTGTACCTAAAGTGGGAGAGTTGAGGTAGATCCTTACAGAAGTCAATAATTCCAGATATTCTATTCATCCAGGTGCCACTAAGATGTACAGTGATTTATGAGAGGTCTATTGGTGGAACAACATGAATAGAGATATCGCAAACTTTGTGGCTAAGTGTCCTAATTGTCAACAGGTTAAAGTTGAACATCAGGAGGTGTGACTCACGCGATTAGCATTTCTACGTGGAAGTGGGAAGTGATAAACATGGATTTCATTACGGGTTTACCTCGTACTCGCAGACAACATGCCTCTGTTTGGGTGATAGTGGAAAGAGTCACTAAGTCAGCTCACTTCTTTGCAATCAAGACTAAAGATTCAGTGGGGGATTATGTAGGACTTTACATCAACGAGATAGTCAGGTTGCATAGGGTTCCCTTCTCTATCATCTAAGATTGAGGTCCTCAGTTTACATCTCAATTATGGAAGTCATTTCAGAAAGGTTTGGGTACTCAGGTAAATCTCAATACCACATTTCATCCGTAAACGGATGGTCAGGTAGAGCGTACGATTCAGACCTTAGAGGACATGTTGAGAGCTTGCGTGATCGATTTCAAGGGTAATTGGGATGATCACCTACCTCTCATACAGTTCGCTTATAATAACGCTTCCAGTCCAGTATTTTGAATAAGGCATTGTATGGGTGTAGATGCAGGTCTCCATTTGGTTGGTTCGAATTAGGTGAAGCAGCCTTGATTGGGCCAGATTTGGTTCATGAGGATATAGAGAGGTCTTATGCAAATGTGAGGAGAAGGGACTTAGAGTTTGAAATCGATGATTGGGTTTTCCTGAAAGTGTAACCCATGAATGGGGTGATAAGATTTAGCAAGAAAGGGAAGCTCAATCCCAGGTATGTAGGTCCTTACATAATCCTGAAAAGGGTTGGTAATGTGGCTTAGGAGTTAGAGTTCCCAGCAGAACTAGCATCAGTCCATCCAGTCTTTCATATTTCCTTGTTGAACTGTGTGGGTCATTCAGCGTGAGATCAAAAATCCAAAATGGACCACGGACCCTTCACGGCACCCTAGACAGGCCTATTGGGGTCCATGGCCCGTTAAGGGCCTTATGAGTGACCATCCAGGATTTCCCTGGCAGGGTCCATCTAGACGGATCTTCTAGGGGTTCACATCCCACCAAGGGCATTGTGAACCACACTCCAAGGGCTGCATGTGAAAGATTCACCTAGACAGTGTCTTTGATGGCCCATGGTGAGTTGTACAGCCCATCAAGATGTCCGTACAAGTCACCCAGATGGTGAGTTTGAACCAAAGGATAATGTGAAGGACCACAAATGCCTAGACGGTTCGTGAAGTCGTCCTTGAAAGATACTTATCAGACTTTGAGTTTTGGGTCAACTTCAAACAATCATATCTTTCCGTAAAAGAAAATTAGGTGGCCCATAACCTATCAAATTAAAGGTCTTTGAGTCCTCTTTCCAATTCCACCAAGTTTGCCTAATTCCCAACCCGGAGTAAAAAAATATGATTATTTTAGTGAAGCCCATTCAAGTTGGGCAGTATGACGACCCACTAGATGGGCCATCATACCTTAGACGACCCGTCAAGCCCCTCGTGAGGGTCACTTCGTCAGATTTAAGTCTGGATCATTTTGGTCTCATCATCTGTGCTTTTAGTACTTGTAACACCTCGGTCTTAGAAAGAGCTAAATTTAGAAAGAGCTAAATTGATATTGGTACAAGTTACTCTTCAATTGTGAGTTTTAGGTCAACTTCAAACAACCATAACATTCAGCACATAATGAGCTAGGTGGCCCATTAGGTATCAAATCAAAGGTCGTTGAGTCCTCTTTCCAACGCAGTCGAGTTTACTAAATTCCGAGTTCAAATGAAGGAGATATGTTTGTTTAAGTGCAGCTTGTCTAGTTAAGAAAATTCTTCTGTTTTAAGGAGGGGTATTTTGGTCTTTTCCTTACCACACTAGTCCTATGCATTTTTTCACCCTTATAGGGGTCTAAGCTGATTGGAATCAGTTTTAATCATTCCAAAAGAGTTTAGGGTTTTTTTAGGAGAAGTTCAAGAGGAGAAAAAGAAGAACGTTCAAGATTCTTGCAAGGTTTGAGGATTTTTGCCAAGAACTTCGATCTCTCGAGGTATGTAAGCTTTCAAAGTGATGGGTTTGTTCACCTCATGCCAATCATGAGTTTCCATTAAGAACTCGTTAATGAGATTGTATATATTGCTTCTCTAAACACCCATATTGGCCACTTCCAAAGTTCGCACTATCTCTTGTGCTTTAGCATCACCAAAATGGCATGTCCCACCAACACTCTCTCCAGTGGGTGCCTAGATGTGATATAACAAGCTTCAAAACAAGATCAATGATAGTAATGGACGACAATTTTTCATATACTACAGGCAACTTCAATGTCTGATATGCATTTTACACTTCCACTTTATCATGTGCCCTCATTTTACACTTAGTGACCAAGAAAGTTTTTCCCAATATGAACGATATCTTAGGGTTCGGATTAAAATTTGGCACTACGAAGTCAACAGGAAAGATGAACAACCTCACTTGAACTGACACATCTTTGACAACCCCTTCTAGTCAAGCAACTGATCAACCTACAAGTTGTAAGATGATAGTGGTAGGTTAAGGACTACCAAAATCCAACTTTTTCTACAATGATGCAAGAATGAGATTAATGCAAGAACCAAGATCACACAATCCCAGGCATGAATGATCTGCTCTACATTAATATATCTTGTGAATCTACTCCGATCTTTCAGTATGGTGGGCATCATATTCTGAATTCTAGAACTGCACTCTTCGGTAAGTGCAACTGTCTCATACTTTGTTTGCCTCTTCTTACTTGCCAAAATCTCCTTTACATATTGATCATACTTTGGTATTCCCTGCAAAATATAACCAAGCGAAAAATTAATGTGATTTTGCGTAAGTAAAGAGAGAAGCTTACCAAAGAATTCATTGTCGCTCTGTTTCTTGAATTTTTGTGGGAAGGGAAGAATTGATTGTATTTTATTTGCTGCACTTTTCTCATGTGAACTTTTCCCAACCTTGCTATTCTTCCATAGGTGAAACCACTGCATGAAGACAAACGAGGCAAAATCCTGGGTAAGTCTTCTATTTGGAGTTTAACTCCAAAATTACAAATTTATTGATATAACTTAACAATAGTATATACAATAAAAAATTAATAAGGACACTAATACAAACAATAACATAGTAAACATATATATTTTTGAAATTAACCGTAGAAAAGAAAGAGAACCATTGGGAAAGAAAGATGGAAATACAAATAATAATGAAGAAAGGAAAAATAGAAAATCTTTTGAAAGATATTCTAGAGAAGATACGGCGGAATTCAAAAGAGAAAAGAAGAATTATTATTATTTTATAAATCTTTTTTGTATCCATTAGGTGTAAACGTAAAGATAGCTTTGAATAGTTAATTGTATATATCTATTATTAGATTCAAGTATATTTAGTACTTCTCAGGTATTATAAGTAACTATCTAACAAGATATGTAGGTATATGTTAATTTTGGTCTTAATATGTTTCCCACATAAAATTCTCTTTCGAAAAATTCTTAGTCTCACACCATTGTAAGGACTATTTTTTTTCCAAAATTTAAATATAAAATAATCACCGCTATGCACAAATTGAAGGAGGGAAATTTGGAGATTTTAGGTGTAAGAGTAGTGCTCTTGCATGAAATGAACCCACGAAGGTTCGGCCTATGAATTCTGAGATTTTCTAACTTTGTTCGTGGTCAAAGGGGAAAGAAGGATCTCATGTCGTCGTCCCAGTTACTTCTATGCAAGAGGTAATTAGCTCCTTTCCTCTTTTATTTTCTTTTAGTTTTTATTGCTTATAATCGATATATTTTCGGATCTAAGTTTCAATTTTTCCTTTCATGTTATTGTTTGTTCAAATTTCTTTTAATTTTTGTACTTAGAATAAATTCATTTCGTTTGTGCTGGAGCTTCAAAAAGTTTGAATTTTCTAGTATTTCTCTGCTTAAGCTATTGTAGTCCCTAATATTTGAATGTTATAACATGGTTTGAAGAGTTAATGTCCTTCCTCATTAGACTCTTTATGTATTGATAAAAATATCTCATCATGAGTTCAAATTTAACTTTGTTTAGGTAGATTTCTTCCTAAATTCCGCTTATTTCATATTATACCTGATTCATAGTTTTTTCTAATCAAACTTTCTAAAATTTACATTATTTATTTGGAAGTACTGCTGATTGTTATAGTTGTATATGACTTGTAGTTAAAAGATCTTTGAATTTGAAATGAGGTCTAATCTAAAAAAAAGGCATGGACTATTCTTAATAAATGTTAAATGGTTATACCTTCTTAAGATTTGAGTTCCCATTTTATAATCTTTGTGAAAATAAATATGTGAGTTGTTTTGACATATTTAAATAGCTAATACATGTTTGACACTGTTTCAGAGGTAGATTGAGTTAAAAGGTTCATCAAGATTACCCCCTCTTTTTCTAAATAATTTATTTGTCTATAAGAGTTTGTCTTCAATTCTAATGATTTTATGTTTGTTGTTCATGATAGCATAAGTTATCTTCTCTTTTTAACATGCTAGTTTACTTGGTTAAGTCTCTTGACCTTAAAATTTGCTCTTCTTGATAGATAACCCTCCAAGGACTAGTTAATCTAATGAATATTCAATCATCTGTTACGTTGATTTATGAGTTGAAATAAGACCATGTATGTGTCAATTGAGTGTATTCTTATTTATTTATTTTTAACCAACTAGGGTTGAAGCCCTAAGTTTTATAAAAATAATTAAAACATGTTTCTTTAGGCCCAAAATGGACCAAATCAGAAATCTCTACAAAAACAACAAAAAATAAAATAAAGCCAAAACACAAATAAATAAAAAACAAAAACAACAAAAGTCATTAGGATGGTTCTTATTTGTAAATTTTGAGAAACCCTCATTCATGTATGAGAATTAAGCACAAACCAAGGAATTTAACTATAGAGTTAAGGAGCTCCATTTGTTGGTCTACTCTGGTGCTGAGACGAGAAGATGAAGCTCTTGAATCCATCGATCGACATCTAAGGTAATGACTATCTATTTCAAAAATGAACATTTCTTATTTTTGGGAAAAATATGTAAAACAAAATTGGCCAAAATGTCATTATTTTTATCCAAGTAGTTCTTTTTCCTAATTAGTCAAGTTCTAGAAACAACTTTTTAAACAATTAATTCAGCCTCATAAAATTTAAAAACTTCACAATTTTAAAAAATAATTTATAAAAATGCCATTTGGACAAATAATATACGTGACAGGTGAGTGTAACTCACACCATTAGGATTAAAATTGTATAGGGATAAAGACCGTCAAATAGCCATATTCAGAGGGGTAATTAAGATTACTAATGATTTAAGAGGTTCAAAATGAAACATGCTAGAATTAGGGGTACTTTACCAAATAAAAATAGCATGAGGATGATTATAATTTACTCAATTCGAATCTATCATTTGTAAACCTAATTTCTTTTTTATTTGAATAATAATAAATACACCAGTGCCAAATAAGAAATAAAGTAAAATAGTAAACATATTTTCTAATACATTCAAAATCTGAATAAAAATTGAGTTGTCTACAAACCCAAATCCATCTGCCTCTTCTAAATTTTCACCTTAATATATATATTATTCCTCCTCCTCTCTCTAAGATGATGAACATATAAGTAACAGAAATGCAGGGGTAAAATGGGCAACATGATAAGTTGAAATATTAATGTATGTCTTTTAAAAATAAATATTTCTTCAAGCCAAGAATAACGGCTCATGCCAGGAGTCACTTAAAGGATGGTTGGTTTAAATGAACCTCCCCCCTCCCCCCAAAGAAAACAGTTTGTGCTATGTTCCAAGTCAACAATAGAAATAGGGTTCTACTACTTTCTACTTGTAGATTATAAAAATAGCAAAAGCACTTTTCTTTGAGGGGTTCCTTTAACCCAGTCACCCTTGAAGTCACTCATAGTACGAATCGTTATGCCTTGACTTGAAAGAAAGCTTCTTCACAATAGATGCATTGATACATCAACATACAATGTTGCTCATTCTGTTCTTGAATTTTTGTATCTTTCATGCTCATCGATTTATGAAGAGAAGGGGGAGTATATACATAATGAGAAAAAAAATTAGAATAGGCATGGTAATTGGGGTTGAAAAGAACTCAACTTATATTCAAATTATGAATGTATTAGAAAATATGTTGACTATTTTACTCTATTTCTTTATTTTGTGTTGGTGCATTTATTTTATCATCCCGATGAGATAAATAAGGTCTAAATCATAAATCTGAACTAAGTAAATTTAATCCTCAATGTGATACTTTTTATTTGGAAAAATCCCCTAAACTTAGTGTGTTTTATTCAGAACCTGTTGAATTATTAGTAATCCTAATTACCCCTCTGAATTTGCTTATTTTATAGTCTTTACCCCAGCACGATTTCATCTTAAGAGAGTGAGATATACTCGCTTATCACATAAATTTTGTTAAGGTATCATTTAAAAAATTGAAAATATTATTAATTTTTTTTAAAAAAATTGCCTTATAAATTAGATGGTGTTTGTCCGTGCTAGCTCGAACCAATATTATGATATAAATGTTTAACTTTATTCTTATATAAAATTATAGAGAAGAAAAATTGGTGCGGTATTATTAGGGAGATCTAAGTTGGAATAAGCTAATAATCCAAGGACAAAAACTACTATTTTTCTTCTTTTCTATCTGGAAGTATTATTTACATTCATACTAACTCGCTGCCTATTCTAATTTTTCACACACACACACATATATATATATATATATTCTTCCTCCTCATCTCTCGAGGATGATGACCATATAAGTAACAAAAATGCAGGGACAAAATGGGCAACATAATATGAAACACCTCGGACATCGAGAGAGGGTTAAAAATGAAAATTGTGTAAGACCACGAACCCAAAATAGACCATGGACCCTTCGCAACACCTTAGACCATGGACCCGTTAAGGGCTTTGTGAGTGATCATCCAGGACTTCCCTGGCAGGGGTCACCTAGATGGCACCCTAGACGGTTCGTCTAGGATTCACGGCCCGTCAAGGGCATCGTGAACCACCCTCAAAGGGCTGACTATGAAGGAGTCACCTAAACGGTGCCTTTGATGGCCCGTGTTGACTTGGACGGTTCGTCAAGGGTGTCACGTCCCGAGCCTACACCTTGGGCGGGACTGGCACTTGAGAACCATTATTGGCCCCAAGCGAACCCTTGGCCTGACTTACTTACTCAGCGGAAGACTTAATTAAACAAAGACAAATCTACGTAATAAACTGGAATCTTATAATGGAACATTAAACTTGGTCATTAAGGCAAACTAAAGTCTTAACATAAGATAATGATAATGAAAAGACTAAAAACCTAACATCTGACTGTCTATGAAGCCTTTAAAACAACTGAGATGGATGTCGAGACAAACCCCACGACATCCTAATGAACTAATAAAAATATTGAAAGCAATAAAAATGAGTCCTCTGAAATGCAAGGAGGCTCACCAACTGACTCTGGAGTGCTCACTGGATCAACAATGCGCTGGATGTCGATCCTAGTTACCTGTGTCTGCATCATAATAAGATGCAGGACAACTAGCATCAGTACATTGAATGTACGAGTATGAGAGTTGGAATGCTAAACACAACATAGGCTTGAAAGGAATCTGAAGAACTAACTGGCTCAACTCAACTCAACATAACTGAACTCATTTCAATATAAAGCAGTTTAAAACAAGTGCAATATAAAGAAAAGTTGTTTAAAACATGATGTCAACTTTGTGTGTATGCAAAGATACATATAACTCTGAGATGTATGTAAAAATACAAATAAACTGTGTATTTAAGAATACAATTACTTCTGTGAAAGTTTCTCTAACCGACAACCATCACGTAAGAGCTGTTGTAATGATATAACGTTTTGCCTCACATTGCCAGGGCCGTCCTATACCTTGCCGAGGGTATAGAACCTGAACTACTAAGTGGATCCACTAGTCTATGCTAAAAAGCACTAAAGGAATCATCTAAAAAGTATGAACCTTTTCTACCCATGATGGCTACATGGTTTATGGGGGCTGTGAGTTGTCTGAACTCTCTCCCATATCGGTGCTCCATACTATTCCCAAAAATATTCTATTAGCTATTATGTTTAAAAACATACTTATTTCTATGATTTGAGATTAGTGCTCAAAAACTTTGCTCAAAGGATATCTTGGAAATCAAAGATTCCCCTCTTGCTTCATTTAGAAATCGATTACTCTTCTCTGAAAACTAGCCCGAAGGCTCATTGGAAATCGAGGCTTCCTTTCTTGTTTAAATGTGAAAACATTTTAAACCCTTTGGGAATACATAGTCCCCATATACTTTTGAAGAAATGAACTTCAAGCTTTACTCTTTAATCTTTACTCAACTTGAACTTTAAGTTTTAAAACAAAGTTAAAACATTAGGAAAAAACTTTTGGAAAACTCTAAGAACTTCTCTTGACTTGACTTTTACTTCTCTTAACTTTGATCTTAACTTTCTTTGAATTGGATTATGGATTCAAGATTCATGATCTCATGTTTATGGATGATTTCATGATGTTTATATGTACCTTAGAGTGTTGGAATCAAGTAGAAAACATAGGTACATTGCTAAGGAACAAGTACTAAAAGGTGGGGAATTAATGGGGAGAACTGGCGTCCCTGGCACTCTGAGAGGCGTGGGGAGCCAGCCCACAAAGTTCAGAGACAGACTTGGGGCGCTCTGGCTGGCGCAGAGCCCCACAGGTCAAATTTCAGAGGCCCTTTTTTGGGGCTATGAGGGGCGCGACGCGCCAAGACCCTCCCCAGATGACCCCTGACTTTGCTACTCCGTTTTTCATCTCTAAACCCTCCCAACTTCATTGGTACTTTCTCCAAACTCTTAGAATCATTTATACCCTAAATATATGATAGATTCAAACTGAAATTACACCCGGAAATATGAATCAAATCGCAAGAAACCTCAACAACACAACTCACAAGAAATTCAAATGAAACTTCAACAATGTTCATCAAGAACTCAATTTCTAAACTTTCAAAGACTTAAATTAGCTGAATTGAATCATGATTGGCACATGGGTGAACTAACCCAACACTATGTGATCTCACATACCTTGTAGGGATCACCCCAGACGAAATCCACAAGCTAAACTCGACGATCTTGACGAATCTTGCTTCTCTTCTCCTTTGTCCTCTTATTTTCTCTTTTCTCCAAGCCCTAGCATATTTTGGTAAAAGAGTAAACTAATCTAATTCTGATTAAACCCTACCTTAATTACCAAAAACAAAATAAAATAATTGGGCAAGGAAAAGACCATCGCACAAGGGTAGGTCTCGAGCAGTAGTCGCTGACGAAGAAAAAGATAATGAAGCAAATTGGAATCCGCCCTCATCTGCGGCGACGGCCTCTGTGGTACCAGGGCTGACCTATGAAGAGTATGAGAGAGCGATTCAACATGATCTTCGAAAGAAGCAAAAGAGCCAAGGAGCATCCTCGAATCCTGATCAAGCCCCTGAAGCTGGAAGATTGCGCATCCGATCATCGAGCGGCGCAGGTACACTCAAACTACCCTTTCAAAATCCGGATTGGACTTTCCTTATTCCAACAGCCCAACTTCCAAAAGGCATAACTCACTCATACGAACTCAGAATCGTGCAAACTCAGCGGCGTTGGAAAGATCATTCTAAGAGATTTCCTAGAATATCTGGAAGTACCTCTAACTCATCCTGTGCTAGAAGTTATGACTGTTTGAAGTTGACTAAAACTCAACTTATATAACTTATCAAAATTTCCAGATTTTCATTCTTTCCAAAAATGACTATTTTCAATTATGAGCTTCTTCCTAGTTATTTTAAATTGCGAGATGTTACAATATCTCCCCCTTGGGAACATTCGTCCTCGAATGAGATTAATCTTACTAGGCTAAGGATGTAACATGCAACATTCAATTCAAGCACCTACAAGCAAATGCAAAACAACATGCCAACTTATAAATAAATACTAAGAAAGGATTAGTACCTTAATTCGGAACTTCTCCGGATTTGAAGAGATGTGGATATCTCTTCTTCATATCCTCCTCAGCTTCCCAAGTAGATTCTTCAACAAATTGGTTCCTCCAAAGGACTTTGACTGATGCTACCTCTTTTGTTCTCAATTTGCGAACTTGGCGATCTAGAATTTGAACCAAAATCTCTTCATAAGATAAACTATCCTTGATCCCAATATCTTCATTTGGTATGATCAATGAAGGATCTCCCATGCACTTCTTCAACATAGAGATGTGAAACACCGGATGAACCATGGCTAACTCTTGTGGTAGCTCCAACTCATAAGCTACATTACCTACCCTTTTTGATATTCTGTAAGGGACAATATACCGGGAACTAACTTTCTCCTTCTTAACAAATCTCATAACACCTTTCATGGGTGAAACTTTTAGATATACCCAATCATCTACTTCAAACTTTAACTCCCTTCTCCTAACATCAGTGTAGGATTTCTGACGACTCTGCGCCGTTTTCAACCTCTCTTGAATCACTTTCACCTACTCCATAGCTTGATGAACCAAATCTGGTCCTATCAACCCTTCTTCACCAACTTCAAACCATCCAATAAGAGATCTGCATTTTCTCCCATAAAGAGCTTCATAAGGAGCCATTTAGATGCTCGAGTGGTAATTATTGTTGTAAGCAAACTCAGAGGTAGGTGATCATCCCAATTCCCTTTGAAATCTATCACACAAGCCCTCATAATATTCTCTAAAGTCTGAATAGTACGCTCTGCTTGCCTATTTGTTTGAGGATGAAAGGCAGTACTTAAGTTCACTTTTGAACCCAAGCATTTTTGGAATGACTTCCAAAACTGTGCAGTAAATTGCGCACCTCTGTCTAAAATAATGGAGAACGGAACCCCATGAAGTCTTACCACCTCTTGAAGATACAACTTAGCATAATCTTCTGCTGCATGAGTAGTTTTATCGGCAAAAAGTGGGCTGATTTTGTCATTTTGTCGACAATCACCCAAATAGAATCATGTTGCATGTGAGACCTTGGTAAACTTGTGATGAAGTCCATATTAATTATCTCCCACTTCCATTCCAAAAGTTCTATATTCTGAGCCAAACCACTGGGCCTTTGGTGCTCTACTTTAACTTGTTGGCAATTTGGGCACTTAGCAACAAATTCTGCAATGCCCTTCTTCATACTATTCCACCAATACACCTCTCTCAAATCACAATACATCTTTGTGGAACCTGGATGAATGGAATATCTGGAGCTATAAGCTTCCTCCATGATCCTCTCTTGGAGTCCATCCACCATTGGTACACACAACCTACCTTGATATCTCAATACTCCATATCCCCCTTGTTCAAAAGCTAATACTTTTTGCTTATGAACATTTGCCTTAAATTCAAGAAAAATTGGATCTTGGTCTTGCGTTTGTTTCACTTCTGACACTAAAGAAGATTCAGCCCCATTCATCACCACTATTCCACCTTCTGTGGAATCCATTAGTTGGACTCCTAAGCGTACAAGTTTATGCACATCTTTCGCTAACTCTCTCTTTTCCTCCTCAACATGGGCAGTACTACTCATAGACAACCTTCTTAAAGCATCAGCAACAACATTAGTCTTACCTGGGTGATAAAGAATACTCATGTCATAATCCTTGAGTAATTTTAACCACCTCCTTTGTCTGAGATTAAGCTCTTTCTGAGTGAACACATATTGAATGTTCTTGTGATTAGTGAATACATCAACATGAACACCATATAAATAGTGACGCCATATCTTCAAAGCAAATACTATAGCAGCCAACTCTAAGTCATGTGTTGGGTAGTTCTTCTCATGAACTTTCAACTATCTGGAGGTATAAGCTATAACTTTGTCATTCTACATTAACACGCAACCCAAACTAACTCTAGACGCATCACAATAGACAACAAATCCTTGCGTACCTTCTGGTAAGGTCAAAACTGGGGCAGTAGTCAACCTCTTCTTCAATTCCTGAAAGCTTTTCTCACAAGCTTCAGACCATTGAAACTTAATTGTCTTCTGAGTCAATTTGGTCAAAGGAGACGAAATGATCGAGAACCCCTCTACAAACCTTCTATAATATCCCGCCAAACCCAAGAAAATCCTAATATCAGTTGAAGATGTGAGTCTAGGCCAATTCTGCACTGCCTCTATCTTTTGGGTATCAACTTTAGTTCCCTCTCCAAACACAATGTGGCATAAGAATGCCACAGACTCAACCCAAAACTCACATTTAGAGAACTTAGCATATAACTCCTTATCTTTCAAAGTCTAAAGAACTATTCTGAGATAACTAGTATGATCTTCTTCATTCCTTGAATAGAATAGTATCTCATCAATGAGGGCAATAACAAACATATCTAAATAAGGTTTGAAATATCTTTTCATAAGGTCCATGAATGCTACAGGTGCATTAGTTAAACCAAATGACATGACCAAAAACTCATAATGACCATAACGGGTCCTGAATGATGTCTTGGGAATCACATTCCCTTACTTCAATAGCCATATCTGAGGTCTATTTTTGAAAAACAAGAAGCACCCTGAAGGTGCTCGAAAAGATCATTAATTCTCGAAAGCAGATACTTATTCTTGATGGTAACCTTGTTCAACTGACGGTAATCTATACACATCCTAAGGGAACCATCTTTCTTTCTCACAAATAAGACCGGAATGCCCCAAGGTGAGACACTTGGTCGAATAAAGCCCTTATCTAAGAGATCTTTTAACTGCTCTTTCAACTCTGCTGGTACCATTCTATATGGAGGAATAGATACAGGACGAGTATCTGAACTATACCAAAATTTATCTTTCTCAGGAGGGACTCTGGGAAGATCATCAGGAAAGACTTCTAGAAACTCTTTTACTACTGGGACTGACTGGATATGAGGTATCTCAACACTAGAGTCATTAACTCGGACTAAGTGATAGACACACCCCTTAGAAACTAACTTCATTGCCTTAAGGTACGAAATGAAACGACCCTTAGGCACTGTTGAACTACTTTTCCACTCTAAGACTGGCTCATTTGGAAACTGAAACTTGACAACTCGAGTCCTATAATCAATGGAGGCATAACAGGCATGAGGCCAATCCATACCTAGAATTATATTGAAATCTACCATGTCTAACTCAATTAAATTAGCCATGGTGTCTTTGTGATTGATGGAAATGACACAATCACAATATACTCGCTCAACTAGAATAGACTCCCCAACAGGTGTAGAAACACAAAAGGGTTCACAGAGTTTCTTAGGAATAACATCAAACTTATTTGCAACATAAGGGGTTACAAAAGATAAACTTGCTCCTGGGTCTAGCAAAACATAAACATCAAAAGTAAAGACTTTGATCATACCAGTGACAACATCTGGAGAGTTCTCTTGCTCTTGGCGAGTAGTGATAGCATAAAGACGGTTTCTTTCTCCTCCTGCCCTTGAAGTATCTCATCTAGATGCAACTCTATCTGGTGGAGCAACTGAAGAAGACTGGGCTCTATTGCCCCCATTACTATTACTATATCTGCTCTTAGGACACTCTCTCATAAAATGACCATTCTAGCCACACTTGAAGCAACTAATAGAGCCATCACAACACATCCTAAGTGGCTCCTACCACACTTAGCACATGCAAGAGTCTTAGTACCCCCTTGTACCTTACTATATTGCGAATGCACAGGTCTAGCTCTGAAGTTCTGAGAATTCTGACTATTGTACTCACATTTGTTCCTTGGTGCAGGTGCACTAGCAGATGATGAAGCATGTCCTTTCTGCTTATGTTGGAAAGAAGACCAGTTTGCATTACTCTTTTGCTGCCCGGACTCATTCCCTAATGTCTTAGACCTATTATTCTCAAATTCTCCTATATCCTTCAGTTGGTCCTTCTTAACTTGTTGCACATGGATCATCAGCCTTGCTATGTCATTGTCACCTATTAGCATGGTTGCCTTACCTTCCTTACTTGACAGACGAGACAGCCTAGCAACAAATAAACTCATTCTGCTCCTCATGTCAGCAATCATCTCCTCTTTGTTTCTCTTAGCTCACGAGGAAAGAGACACCTCATGAAGGTACTCTCGACTATAGGCCAGCTCACAATCGATTACACGTAAGCACGAGTTAGAAATAGACTTTTAGAGATAAACTTTATCGCACGAAATGAGTATGAAAGAAGTGAGGAATTTCCTAAATGTTGAAGTCTTCTAATTATAGAAATGGAGCGTTTCACACCGATAACTAGGACTCTACAAACATGGCTTCATAGACTCCCTAGGATTCTTGAACTCTATGCTCTAATACCAAGTTTATCACACCCTGAGCCTAGACCCTGGGAGGGACTGCCACTCAAGAACCATTACTGGCCCCAAGCGAACCCTTTGCCTGGCTTACTTACTCAGCGAAAGACTTCATTCAACAAAGACAAGTCTACGTAATAAACTGGAATGTTATAATGGAACATTCAACTTGGCCATTAAGGCAAACTCAAGTCTTAACATAAGATAATGACAATGAAAAGACTAAAGAACTAACATTTACTGTCTATGAAGCCTCTAAAACAACTGAGATGGATGTCGGGACAAACCCCACAACATCCTAATGAACTAATAAAAATACTGAAAGCAATAAAAAGGAGTCCTCCGGAATGCAATGAGGCTCACCAACTGACTCTGGAGTGCTCACTGGGTGCGTTGGATGCCAATCCTAGTTACCCGTGTCTGCATCATAATAAGATGCAGGACAACTGGCATTAGTACATTGAATGTACGAGAATGCGAATTGGAATGCTAAACACAACATAGGCTTGAAAGGAATCTGAAGAACTTACCTGGCTCAACTCAACATAACTGAACTCATTTCAATATAAAACAATTTAAAACAAGTGCAATATAAAGAAAAGTCTTTTAAATCATGATGTCAACTCTGTATGTATGCAAAGATACATATAACTCTGAGATGTATGTAAAAATACAAATAAACTGTGTATCTAAGAATACAATTACTTTTGTGGGAGTTTCTCTAACCGACACCTATAACGTAAGAGCTATTGTGATGATATAACATTTTACCTCACGCTGCCAGGACCGTCCAATACTTTGCTTAGGGTATAGAACCTGAACTACTACGTGGATCCACTAGTCTATGCTAAAAATCCCTAAAGAAATCATCTAAAAAGTATGACCCTTTTTTATCCATGATGGCTACATAGTTTATGGGGGGCTGTGAGTAGTTTGAACTCTCCCCCATATCGGTGCTCAATACTACTCCCAAAAATATTATATTAGCTCTTATGTTTAAAAACATACTTCTTTCTATGATTTGAGATTAGTGCTAAAAACTTCACTCAAAAGCTATCTTGGAAATTAAATTTTTCCCTCTTGCTTCATTTAGAAAGCGATTACTCTTCTCTGAAAACTAGCCCGAAGGCTCTTTGGAAATTGAGGTTTCCTTTTTTGTTTAAATGTGAAAACATTTTAAACCCTTTGGGAATACATAGTCCCCATATACTTTTGAAGAAATGAACTTCAAACTTGACTCTTTAATCTCTACTCAACTTGAACTTTAAGTCTTAAAACAAAGTTAAAACATTTGGAAAAGACTTTTGGAAAACTCTAAGAACTTCTCTTGACTTGACTCTTACTTCTCTCGACTTTGATCTTAACTTTCCTTGATTTGGATTATGGATTCAAGGTTCATGATCTCATGTTTATGGATGATTTCACGACGTTTATAAGTACTTTAGAGTGTTGGAATCAACTAGAAAATATAGGTACATTGCTAAGGAACATGTATTAAAAGGTGGGGAACGAATAAGGAGAACTGGAGTCCCTGGCGCACTGAGGCACGGGGCGCCAGTCCTAAAAGTTCAGAGACAGACTTGGGGCGCTCTAGCTGGCATGGCGCCCCAAAGGTCAAAGTTCAGAGGCCCCTCTTTGGGGCTATGAGGGGTTATGGAGTAGGTGTAATTAATGAATAAACTTAGGTCCACACACCACAATAATCTACCTTTCGTCAAACACAAGACGGTCTTAAAGCTAAGTTTCCTCCCAATTTATTTATTAATTCACATAAAATTATTAATCATGCACCATGAAAATTTGGGACTTTTAGCAAATAGGTAAAATATTACTTTACTATTTCCTGTGTTCTTAATTACTTGTCCACTTTTGAATTGACACATCTATAAAAGAAAATAATGATTGACATAGTGAGTTTACCTTTTTACCCATGTTAATTATGAAGTGGATTAAGATTTTCTAGAAGTTCTACCTTTTTCAAAATAATTAATTGAGGGAATAATAAGTAAAAAAAATGTCCTTTCTTGATTTGTCAAAATTGACAAGTAATTTAAGACAACTAAAAAAAAAAGAAAATGGACACGTAATTAGAAACAGAGAGAGTATCATATATAAGTGTCTAGAAGCAGACAATACTTGATCAACATATATGCTTCTTCACGAGGATATTTTTGATAATTCAATAATTTTAATGCTTAAAAAATATTGTACCAAAATACTTCAGAAGCGTACATATCTATTTCTATACATAGTAAAACCAGCTCTTTTGGTATATTACCTTTGCATCCACCAAAACCATGCAGCTTTCGGCATGAAATTTAGGATAGTAAATAAGATTTCAAATCTTGTGATTATAGGTTAAAGAAAGTATGTACTCTTTTCGTTTTTATTTATATGTCATCATTTTAGATTTTACGTTCCTTAAGAAATTATGTAAGTTTACTGCTATACCCTTATTTTGTGTTCTCTTAAAGTCAATTTTTCAATAAATGAACATAAATTAATTTATTTTGATTAATCAAATTGACCAATGAACATGAATTAATCATTTAGTTTTCTTAGGTTGGTCAAATTCATACTTTCAAGACTAATAGCTCTCAAGGGTAAAATAGGATGAATAGTATTACATATTGTGTAATGGTTTTGTGAAATAACAAGTTTTAAGGACCATCTATTTTTAGTAAGGACGACATATAAATAGGAACGAAGGGAGTATTAAAATACTCATTATTCTTAAGTAGACGTTTGGCCATGCGATATATACCATATCACGATATTGAATCGTGAGATGAAATCAATGTTTGGACATGCGATTTCACGCGGATTCCATCTCATAATTTCATATCATGAGATGGAATACCATATTCTCCAAAAATCATGATATGAGAATTCCATATCATGATTTGGGATTTTTTAAATAGAAAAATTGACCCACAAGTTTATATTTTGTTAAAACAACTTCACATTTATATTTACTAACCATTTATTTTATATCTAAATAAAATTTATAATCACATCATTACTTTTAAAAATTTATTATTCTCACTAACATAGAATTTATTATTACTTTAAATTTGGTGAATATAAATGATAAAATAGGAATTGATTTGGTGAGTATAAATGATAAAGTAGGAATTGATTTGGTGAATATTTTATTCTCACCAACATAAAGTTCAACGTGAGGAGATTGCCCATACTATGTGGGAGGATTATATTAAAGACTAATACTCTACAATTTATGTTCAATTTTTTAATTGAATTAAAGTTTGATTGTAACGACCTGATTCCGTCGTTAGAAAAAGTCAATGGGGAAAGAATTGGGGCTAGAAAATTTTTTCATAGTAACTTGAGATTTCCTAGCCTAGTCCAGATTTGGACGAAATCGGAGTCAATGAGGTCTAGAGAAATCTGGTAACAAATGAAAGATTAATTAATGAATTTGATTACATGAGTGGATAGTTAAGACGTTAAGGATCCCGTACGACTTTACAGAATTGAATTAGGGTGAGTAGAACTCTCGAAACTGATCTTAGCGTGAACGGGTATTTTCTAAGTGTCATGGAATAATGGTGTATTGTGAAATGAGGATTTTGGAATTCTTTAAAGAGCTCTCTTTTTCATTCCAGCCGCTTTCGCACTGGATGTTGCTGCTCTGGCTGGGCCGCTACAGCAGAATGAGGGCCGTTGTGGCGGGCTCGACATGACTTAAGGTCGTTAATAAACCCCTAAACGACCTTATTATGCACTTTTTGACTTTTAGAGCTAAGAAACGAACCTCAGGCGACTCCTACTCATTTTTCACCATTCTTGAGGCTAAAGGTAAGCCTTTCACTCCCCGAATCCATTTTTCTATCCATATAACGCAATAGAATTGGTGAATATTGATGGGGGAGATTTTCGTTATAGATTCTATGGTGGAAACAACCCTAATTTGGATAATTGAGATCATGAGTTTGATCCAGGGTTCATAGAATTGTTAGTAATTCGGGTAATTAGTGATTGTTTATTGATTCCCGTATTATATTAATTTTTTTAGACCAAGAACAAGCGGGAAGAATCCGGAAAGGGAAGATTCAAGTGTCTTAGGGGATTCGAGATTGGATTTGAGGTAGGTGATGGTTGTGATTCTATGATTGTGTGATGTATGCTTGTTTTTGCTTCATTATGGTATTTGTATATGCATGAATGTTGCAATGTTGATCACACTTGTTGTTTCTCCCCAATATACACGCAAGTGTACATAGTCGCGCAAGTAATATAGATTATTAAATAAACGAGTTATCGTTCCCAAAGGACTTATGATCAATTTATATCTAACACTTAATTCTACAAATAAAAGTAAAAGTAATCATTTAAGAGATTGTGATGATTGTTAACTAATACTGAATATGCACTAAATAAAAATAGCCAATTGTGAACGACTTTAATATGATGTTTCAAGCAAGTAAAAGACAATTTCAGGGCTGCAACATATACTTAATCTCATGTATCATATTATCGGCTTAGAACTAATTTCAGTTGTCAAGTTACTGGTTTACAGGGTTAATTGTATGAGTCGGGTTATACACCCTACTCCAGTTAGTTGTCTAACTACATCATTAAGCGGGGATAAACAGACTAACTGGTGAGCATTTATATTTCATCATATTTCGTAACCAAGCAAGTTGTTTGTTCGGGTGTCACTCCTAAACACAAATCACCTCAATCAAATGGGTCGATCGAGCTCTCTATATTCTTTGCTCTATCTAACCTCTCCTCTCCTGATTTTAAGATTAGACAATAGATTTATCTCTAGATGACTAGTCAAGAAATACTAAAACAAGAATATAGAAGTAACTTATAATGACAACCAAGAATTAATTCAAAAAGCCTTTCATAATCAACAATACATTCGTAACTACTACCCCAGAACTAAAGCGTTTAGACACTCATGCTATTAGAAAACCCCAAAATACAAATGTTCATGCGATTTTCAAAAAATACAAGAGTTAGAAGATCAAAACTTATTACAAACGTTGATACTTGATCTTGCACACCAAATAAAAGTCGAACCCTAACTATAGTGCCCTAAGGGTATATTTATAAGAGTTGGAAAAGTTGGAGACCAATCCTACTACAATTAGAAATCCTATTTAATGATTTTTTAGCTGGAAAAGTCGACAGAAGAGTGGGTCTTCGCGCCTCCCATCATGCCTCCAACTCGCCTTAAAACTTTTCAGTGTGGCGCACCGTGTCTGACAAAGCGCAAGCAGCATGGGTATTATTTTCCTTTGGCGCGCCTGAGAAGGGCCTCAAATCTTTTGGCCTTGGCACGTCACGCCTCTCAGTACGCCCTAAAAGGGGCTCTAAATGTTGGCCCTTAGCGCCTTGTGCCTAATAGTGCGCCTGTCCCTGGGGCCTTCAGACTTAGTCATTTTCTTGCACGTCTTTGCTCCTTCTTTCTTCGTTCCAACTCCAATTCCTTTGAGAGTTCCTGAAACAACTAATCATGTGTGTAAGTGCATAATCATCACAAGTTACACCAAAAATCAAGCTAATAACTAAAGATAATTCTTCAATCTAATCAATCCATGGGCAAATATTGACAACTTAGGCATATTATATGCCTAAGATCACTTGTTGTAAATGAGATAGATAATTGATGAATGCCATGAAATCATGACTTAAATGTATGATCTTGATGATATACTTGTGATTACGATTGTGGTGTGTGAATGGGATCGGTTGCCACGTTCCGATATAACTAACTTGGATCGGTTGCCACATTCCGGCATAAATATGGGATCGGTAGCCACGTTCCAACATAAATATGGGATCGGTTTCCACGTTCCGGCATGCTAACTATTTGGGTTTGGGTTCCATGAGAGGACCAATGATTTGATATAAAATGTGAAGTTGTTCGTTGTTCGTAAATATTGATAATGTTGTATATGTTGATACATATACATGTGAATATAATGTTGTTTGACTTGTTTATGTTGCACTAATGGGATAGCCGCGTGATCCTACCAGTACACTGTGGTTGTGTACTGATTCTACACTTGCTCTTATTTTTGTTGAGTACATGGCATCTTTAAGCGGCTATTGACTGATCTCCTTTTAGGAGATCAGTGATCGTCGTTCGAATTCAAGGGTGAGCCAATTCTTTTGAGCTGCCATGAGATTCTCTTTCGTCTATGTCCACCATTTCCGGACTTAGACAATTGTTTAGTTAGTTGATTAGTTCATTAGTTTGGGGTTGTATCCCTTCTTGTTTAGACTTGGTTCATTGTTAGATGTTTTGGTACATTGGCTTTCAGGTTCTAGGTTATTCTTCTGCATTGTTAGTTTATTACTATTAGACTTTTGTTAGATTTTATGGGAACTCTATTTTTCTATCCTTAGTGTTTGATTTAAATGGCTTGGTTTTTAGATTATTTGTTTGGTTTGGGTTGTAGTAGTGGTTCTCCCACCGGAGTGTTAGTGTGGGTGCCAATCATGAAGGTCTGGGTCGTGACAAAGTTTGTATCAGAGCCCTAGGTTCATTGATCTCATTGTTCCAAAACGAGTCTAGTAGAGTCTTGCGGAACTGTACGATGACGTCCGTAATTTTCTTCGAGAGGCTATAGGAATTTAGGAAAAACTCACTTTTTTCTACAACTTCGTGCTATGACTTGAATCCAATTGGTATCTTTCCTCCTTCACTCTATGTTCGAACTAGAGTAACAAAAGTGGTAACACCATCGCTAGCAAGAGAGGACGTGTATAGACTACCGACAATTGAATAGGGTCACCATTCAGAACAAGTGTCCATTACCTTGGATAGATGATCTTTTTAAACAATTGCAAGGTGCATCGGTTTTCTCTAAGATTGATTTAAGGTCTGGTTACCATTAGTTAAAGATTGAGGTGGTTAAAAATTGGGTTCGACCAAGTTCTATGATTGAAATTAGCAGTTTTGTGGGGCTCACTAGATACTATTATCGCTTGTGGTATGAGTTGAGTCCAATTGGTATCTCCCGATTCCAATTGGTATCTCAACGAAGTGAACTAGACGTCATGGTCACGACTGAGGGGCGACAAGCAAAGCAAATTGGAAACTGAGAAGGTTCCAATTGGTATCTGGCCCTAGGGGTGGTGTGAATGCATGGATGATCAGGAATGGTCATCCATGAAGCAAAATAATTAATTAAGAATTTGGACTTATCTGTGAATTGTATCTTGGAAACTTTGAATGCGTGCTTCTGATTTTCTGAATTAACTGTGAATGTGAAGTAGTAATTGCTTGAATGTGATGAGGTGATTATGTGCACAATAAATGTGTGTATGAACTTTGATATGTACAATATGTTGGCCTGGTCGTTGAAGTTATGCAAGTTGTAAATACTTTAGTATCGTGAAACTCGTTGTGAAAGGAAAATCTTGACTAAGGATCGTGTGAGTGTCTGGGTGTATCTTGGGGAGGTGTGGGTTGTGGTGTTGAATTAACAAGAATGAATTGGTTCGTGTATCGTGGGATTGACTGCGGGTAGACAATGATTATCCTAGTTATGAGGATTATTTTAAAATTGCTAAGTAAAGCTAGGAACCTTTGTGGAAATTATAAAAGAAAAGAACCCCAGAAAAGTTGTTGGCAGGGGTTCTGTTTCCATTTTGGCCGCTAGGGAGGGACTTTCCCGCAAAGGCGAGGCCGCCAATGCGGGATTTATCCCGCCAGAGTGGGATAAGGCGAGACAAAATCTCAGCCATGTCTCCATTATTTCCTCTAGTCACAATCATGGACCCCGAATCGTACCTAAACTAACCCCCGCGATCTAATTCAGTGTTCAGCAATCGAATATAAGTTATAAGGTGTGTTAAAATTATGGAGAACCTGGGCATATGAGGAGGAAATCAACGAGGCTGTGGAGGCCAGGGAAATGGTAATACACGTAGATGAGTAGTGCAGCTAGGCGAGGAGGTTACCCGTCAAGACGACAGGGCTCAGTTATAAGTTTTCCTAGGTAAGACCAAGTTTGAGGGTGTGATGCAGAGGTCACAAGAGCTACTCTTGTTTGTTTGGTTTGATCCGAGGTCTATTCATTCGTATGTGTCAGTTCAATTGCCTTGGGATTTGATGTGGTTTGTGATATACTTGATGCCCCCATCTATGTTTCTACCCCAGTTGAAGAGTTAGTCATAGTCACCCATGTAAATCGTATTGTCCTGTTGTGTTTATGGATTTTCAGAGTTGGGTCGATTTAGTTATGTTAGATATGACTAACTTGATATAATCTTAGGCATGACTCGGTTGTCCCCCTATTATATCGGGCTTAATTGTAATACTAAGTCGGTAACTCTAGAGATCTCGGGTAGGGAAAGATTAGAGTGGGAAGGGGGTACAAACCTAAGTCAGCTAAGGTCATATCTTTCGTATGGGGTAGGAAACTGGTGGGCCAGAATTGTTTGACGTAATTGGCTCATATTCGGGATGTTGAGGTCGAATCCCCCTCTATTGAGTCTATTCCTATGGTGTCAGAGTTGAGAGACCTTAAGGCTCAAATCCAATAGTTTCTTGATAAAAGTTTCATCCGTCCTAGTGTGTCCAAGTGAGGTGCTCCTATCTTGTTTGATAAGAAGAAGGAGGGTAGTATGAGGACTGATGATTTTATCTTAATTCATAAGTGGATTAATACCGAAATGGCAAGCTTATGGATAAAGAAGTTCCATTGAGTACACTTAGGTGAAGGAAATTGAAGATTTTAGTAAGAAAGTGCGTACCAAGATTGAGTTAGTCCTTTGAATTTGATGAGTTACCTGAGTTTGAGGTGTCGTGTTGATGAAATGTTGGCTTCATAGTGATAGTCAAGGTTGACAGAGCGTAATGGTACTAAGAGTTTGTGATGGATTATGACGGGATGCAACTATATAATAAAATTATTGGTTAAGCGAATTTTTGTATAGTAATTACGACTTGCGAGTATCTAAGGTTATGGTTTTCTAATATTTGGTGAGTAACGTGGTTGTATGGAAAGTTTTAAGAGATGGTGGGACACCATTCGAATAGAAATTAAAGATCTAGAGTCATAATGAAGAAAAATAGTGGACTGTAGTATAACCTTTAGAAAGAGGTGAGAGCAAGAATGTTTATTTGATTGCAAAGGCTAAAGAGATCTTCATATGGGTAGATAATTGGGTTCAGCAACACGTGATTTCATTCGTTTTGTTGTGGCTATGGTAATAGTGTTACAAGTCCGTCAGATTGGTTAAAAACTATCGAAAAAGACTTGAGAAAGGAATGTGCGGACATTAGCTTGAGTGTGATGACAAGTGGTTGATTTTATTTTCTAGTCTAGTAATGAGTATGATTGAAATTTTAGCGAAATACATGGTAAGATCGATGGAGATGCGATCAATGATAAATGGAGATCCATGAATTCATAAAACTCTTCAAGGTACAAGCTAATGTTGATAGAGAAAGGGATTGTGTATATGGTGGAAATTACAATTCAGATTTTTTATTATGAGTCTACATTCGTGGTGATATAGTTTGTCAAGGTATGAATTGGCAAGGTGATAAATGATCAATTGTATCCGGTATTGAGCATTTGAAAAGACTTACACCTGAGTTGAGTCGTAAGTTTACTACTATTGATTGTTAAGTACCTAAGGAAGGTTTCATTTTTTTAAAAGTGTTGGTTTATAATAGGGTAAATGGTCGGACTGTTTATGATGGTTGTTAGTATTATGAGTATGATTCACTAGCTATGCTCTAGTGTGTTTTCAGTTTTGTGGGTGGATCCCTAGTGGTGGATCAAGGAAACTAAATCCTGCGATGTTCTCTTGGTTGAGTGAGAAGATTGGGAGGATTTGGTTATTTCGAATGACATAATTGGTGTTGTCTTGGAGTTGTTAAGGCATTTTAGTGGTTCTACATGTACACCTTGCTTATGAGAATTTATAGAAGAGCTACCGTGCGTATTTGTGGTTGTCCGACAATCTTAATATTTCTCTAGTCGTCGAGGTCATGTATCGATTATGTGTGGTTGAATGTAGGGATCATTGGGTCCAATTCTATTGTTCTTAAGAGGTAATCTACAATTACTAATTCTAACTTTTCGATCGTGTTGTTGGAGGGTTTGTATGCTTGGGCATATCCCTCGATGAGTATTTGATGTCTAAAGATCAAATTTTTATAACTTAAACTCATGAAAAGTTATGTTGTGGGGTGTAGATATTGATAAGAACTATGATTGTTTGGGTATTATGAGTGTGTGTTGGTTGGTTCAGGTTCACTTCTATTTGTAGCGAGTATTGACTTGGAATTTTATCATGCTTAAGTGCTAAAGGATTTGTCTGGATGATTGTGTCAAGGTCCTTGATAACATGTTGTAGACGTGTGTACGATCAACTTTGGTGGTTGTTGGGAATCGTTTTTGTTGTTAGATAAGTGTACATACAACAATAATTATCCCTCGAGCATTGTGATGACTTCATTGAGGCATTGTAAGGGAGGATGTGTAGGTATTCAATTGGTTGGTTTGGGGTAGGAGATGTGAAACACTTAGGGGGTAATGAGATTCGGTAAAAAGGGCATGCGAGACAAGTATTCCCAGTAATTCAACGATTCAGACACTATTTTACCCTTACTTTAGCCAATCTTTCCTAGTTGATCACTTGGGAACGAGTGATGGGTAATTTGGTATCTATTATAACGACCTGATTTCGTCGTTAGGAAAAAGTTAATGGAGAAAGAATTAGGGCTAGAAAACTTTTTCGTAGTAACTTGAGATTTCCTAGCCTAGTCTAGATTTGGACGAAATCGGAGTCAATGAGGTCTAGGGAAATCTAGTAATAAATGAGACATCTATTAATGAATTTGATTACATGAGTGGATAGCTAAGATGTTAAGGATCCTGTACGACTTTATGGAATTGAATTTGGGTGAGTAGAACTCCCGAAACTGATCTTAGCGTGAACGGGTATTTTCTGAGTGTCATGGGATGATAGTGTATTGTGAAATGGGGATTTTGGAATTCTTTAAAGAGATCTCTGTTTCGTTCCAGTCGCTTTGGCGCTGGATGTTGCCGCTCTGGCGGGGCCGATATAGTGGAATGAGGGCTGATGTGGTGGGCTCAACATGACTTAAGAGCGTTAATAAACCCCTAAACGACTTTATTATGCACTTTTCAACTTTTAGAGCTAAGGAATGAACCCCAGGCGACTCCTACTCATTTTTCACCATTGTTAAGGCTAAAGGTAAGTTTTTTACTCCCCGAATCCATTTTTTGATCCGTAGAACGTAATAGAATGGGTGAATATTGATGGGGGAAGGTTTCGTTATAGATTCTATGGTGGAAACAACCCTAATTTGGATAATTGGGATCATGGGTTTGATCCAGGGTTCATAGAATTATTAGTAATTCGGGTAATTGGTGATTATTTATTGATTCTCGTATTGTATTGATTGTGTTTAGACCACGAACGAGCGGGAAGAATCCGAAAAGAGAAGATTCAAGTGCCTTAGGGGATTCAAGCTTGGATTCGAGGTAGGTGATGGTTGTGATTCTATGATTGTGTGATGTATGCTTGTTCTCTCTTCATTGTGATACTTGTATATGTATGAATGTTACAATGTTGATCACACTTGTTGTAAATGAGATAGATAATTGATGAATGCCATGAATGTGACTTAAACGTATGATCTTGATGATATACTTGTGATTATGATTGTGGTGTGTGAATGGGATCGGTTGCCACGTTCCGGCATAAATATGGAATCGGTTGCCACGTTTCGGTATAAATATGAGATCGGTTGCCACGTTCCGACATAAATATGGAATCGGTTGCCACGTTTCGGCATAAATATGAGATCGGTTGCTACGTTCCGGCATGCTAACTGTTTGGGTTTGGGTTCCATGAGAGGACCAATGATTTGATATAAAATGTGAAGTTGCTCGTTGTTCGTAAATGTTGATAATGTTGTATATGTTGATATATATGCATGTGATTATAATGTTGTTTGACTTATTTATGTTGCACTAGTGGGATAGCCGCACGATCCTACCAGTACACTGTGGTTGTGTACTGATTCTGCAGTTGCTCTTATTTTTTTAAGTACAAGGCATCTTCAAGAGGCTATTGATAGACCTTGCTTAGGAGATCAGTGATCGTCGTTTGAATTCAAGGGTGAGCCAATTCTTCCGGGCTGCCGTGGGATTCTCTTTCGTCTATGTCCACTATTTTCGGACTTAGACAATTGTTTAGTTAGTTCATTAGTTTGGGGTTGTATCCCTTCTTGTTTAGACTTAGTTCATTGTTAGATGTTTTGGTACACTGACTTTCAGGTTCTAGGTTATTCTTCCGCGTTGTTAGTTTATTATTGTTAAACTTTTGTTAAAGTTTATGGAAACTCTATTTTTCTTTCCTTAGTGTTTGATTTAAATGCCTTAGTTTTTAGATTATTTGCTTGGTTTGGGTTGTAGTAGTGGTTCTCCCACCGGAGTGTTAGTGTGGGTGCCAATCACGACGGTCTGGGTTGTGACATTGATCAATTAAAGTTAGATGAAACAATTACTAAAGTGGAGAACAAATAGTTTTGTAATAATTTATTATGCTATTTTATTTAACAAAATTGTTTATTTGGTAAGATTTATTAAACAATTGGGGCTATTTTAATAGTTCTACAACTTATGAAATTCTTATGTTTATGAGAAAATATACAACACAAAAATTCAACATCGCATGTCCAAAACAAACTTCAATTTCATCTCATAATTTCATGTTATGATATCATATCACGATTCCATATCGCATGGCCAAACGGGCTCCATGTGAAATGTTGACCGAAAAAGGAAAACAACGTTTTATTTGTATTTAGTATGGTCTTAAGGCTATATGAAAAGTTAGAATTAAAGAGTTAATTAAAAAAGACAATTATTTTTGTATTTAAGTCATTTAATTTTTCATATGACTACCTTGAAATATGAATGATTTTAATAAAAAGGACATTTATTTTTGTATTTTAAGTCATTTAATTTTTCATATGAATACCTTGAAATATGAATGATTTTATTATTAATGTTTTATCTACAAAACATAATAGAGGTGGAATAATGAATTAAAAGAATATTATTTTTTGTAATAAAATAAAATATATACGTGGTATGTAAGAAAGGAATGAAAGTTACTCTATACTTTTAGTTTCATAGACATTGCGTGTGACATGTTCAAGATTTTAACGTTTTAGCCTATTTCTTTTAAATAATTTTTTTGTATTAAAAATTAACATGAGTTCATTTAATTTTTTAACGTTGATTAAAGTTCGTTCAACAATTTAAGAACTCTTAGCCTATTTCTTTCAAAGACAAAAATAAGGTCAGTAAACGAAAATAATAATGAAAATATACATTATAATACACGCCAGTGGGCAGTGAATCTGTGCTCCCAAAACTTCTACATTTTGACGTATGACTTTCATGAGATGTAGTATAATATGTTGAAAGATTTTTATAATTGTATAAAAATAAACTTACATATATATTGGGTCCGTGCTGATACAAATTCTAAAAACTAGTTTCATAATCTATAACTACCCACTAAATTAAATAATTTACAATATATTCTACGGAAAAGAATAAAATTAAATTGCTTTTGAACTATGCGAAATAGACCACTTCATTATATTTTGATATCTAAAATGCACTTGCCGTTATTCTAAGAGACCACAAATATCCTTAAGAGTTAGCAACCTAATTTTTTAGTCAGTTTGGTTGGAATTCGGTTTAACTTAATATTTTCTTTTAATATCAAACAAAACCAAACCACAAATCATTTTTTTTCAACATCAAACCAACCAAACCAAATCATAAATCATTTTTTTCTTGATTTGACTTGGTTCGTCGGTTCGTATGACTTTACGATTTGACTCGTACACCCCTATTTGATAGCGACTGCGTTATATCAACTAAAAAAGTGTGATTTGTGCAACATCAAAGCAATGTACTCTTTTTTCCTTAGTCAGGTTATGTCCCATTGAATTTTTTTATTAAGGTTTTTAATGAGGCAACAAAATGAATATTAAAGATATAATGTGTACTCTTTTTTCTTCACAATGATTCTTTCCAAAAGATTTTTCCTAGTAAAAGTTTGATGAGACACATTATTTATCAAAACATGGACATTCAAGGAGTGTTATGAAACAATTAATTAGCTTGGATGTTCACTACTCCAGAAATAGATCATCCCTACTCCTCAATCATTATGATATTAACTCCCGCACCTCCATAAACTTCTCCCATAATATGACAACTTGTAACACTCTAAATAGAGACCTAAGAATTCACATTGTACACACTTAAACACTTAAAAGAATAAGAAAAACTCATATCTCTATTCTATTATTTTCATCTTTTGATATATTATACTACTCTTTTATGTTCATTTTACAACAAAATCTTCTTCTAGGAGTAGTATATTAAATACACAATCTCCAATATTCTCTTATTTTGTAAATTCAATAAAACTAGACAAACATATAATTAGTTTTCTTGACTACACTCTCTCTTAAATTATGTATTTCTCCTATATTATATGATACTAAAAGTAATTAGAGTTTGGAAATCACTAGAGACTAGAGAGTGGAGTGAGTAATCACACTCATCCTGTCCTGGTCATACCACTCACATTACCTATTAATTTATTCCAAAAATAGAATTGCTTCCCACTATTTATCTCCTACCACTCCACTCACTAGCTAATGCTTTTCATCAATTTAGAGCGATATGTGCATCAACTATTACCGTTGCACATCAACTATTACTATTGCATACCTATGGCTAGTATTAGTTTGAGAAATACATGAAAAGGTTGATATGTGCATACTGAAATTGTTTTCTTACCTAGATAAATAATATGAAGTTTATATGAAATTTTTTGGAAAATTCAAAAGGTATTAAAACAATTTTATGGAACATCTGAATGATTGTGAGATTACTTAACATAAAAAAGATTCATTTTGATCTAATGAACTATCATGTTTTAGTGTAATTGGTACACTTATGTATATCGCACGAAAGTTATTTCTTTGCGTATGACGTCACTACAATTAGGAATGGCGCACAAAGGGGCGGGACGGGGCGGTTGTGGGGCAAGCCCGCATAAACTCGCTAAGATCTCAACCCGCCCCGCCCCGCTCCGCTCCGCCCCACATTACAAATTTTGTTGTTTTCAACCCGCCCCACCCCACTCCGCTCCATCCCATATATTTTGTAAAAACATTTCAAATAATAGGTTCAGTAAGTTTTTAACTTAAAAAATTAAAATTTTGTCAGTTGTTAATCGCTAAAATTAACATGTTATAAGATTATTTTAACATTACAATGTTTTATAGCTCTTTTAGATATGTCAGCAACATATTTTTTTTAGTAGATTTGAATTGGTTACATTTGATGTAATAACAAAAAATTAAATACAAGCAGTGAGATAATTTTTTCTTCTTTCTAGTTTCTTAGCCATTCAAAACAGTTTACGTAAATATTCATTTTTACTTTAAACTCATCAAATGGTGAAGGCCCAAATAGGTGCAAAACTGATATAGAGAATTTGTGTGAATTACGAATTTAAAAGATTTTTTATTTCAAACCCACAACCCGCCTCGCCCCACATAAATTTTGAAAAGATATATTCAAACCTGCCCTGCTCCACCCCATACCTGCAAAGCTCTAACCTGCCCTGCCCTACCCCGCCCCACTTACACAATAACCCGCCCCGCCCCGCCCCATTGCCATCCCTAACTGCAATATTATCATATTTTATAGGACAGTCAATCACAAGTTAGTCCAAATAATGTATGATTTTCTTTGAGAAGGAAGTTATAATATTATATGAAGACGATGTCCCTTGCTTTAACTCAATTGAATGAAGAATAATATATCAGAGAATACCAAAAAAAGTTATACATTCCGTCAAACTTTTTTTTTTCCTAGATACGAGCCAACAAAATGTACACAAAATAGGAATGCCTCATGTACAAGAAAGTTGAGAGAGTTGGCAAAATAGCCACTCTCAAAATTTAATTGAGCATTTAGACACAAGTCTTCAAAAATTGGTACTTTAGACACCAATTATGACATCACTCAATATTCTTTCAAAATATGCAAGACCAACTCTAAAATTTTTAATATTACACTTTAGTTTCTCCACCTTTTCCAATAATATTTTATTTTTTCCCATCATTATTTTCAGATTTAAAAATAATCAAAAAAGAAAATAATTTTCAAGCCCAAAAAAGCTCCCATTTTCCAGCCATTTTTCACCTATTTTTGTCGATTCCGATTATTTTTCTGGCGAAATCTTCCTCCTCACAACTGGAAATCTCCATTCTTGCTCATTGCCTCTAGTGTTATTCCATTTTTTTTTTACTTTTTGTAAAAAATAATTTTACACCATTTTTACTAGCTTGAAAATTCCATCCAATACCTTATTAGTAGATAGATTCCATAGTTTAGAAGCCCTACTAATACATTTCTCCATTTCAGAGCTAGCAGAGTACCTATTACATTCGATTTCATTTATTGATATTTTTTGAGAATTTCCTGCCAGTCCTTGCCAGGTATAGACCGATACCGTAATCTAGGATCGATCATTGTGATTTATAATGACAGTAGTTATAGTAATTATTGTTAATGGTGATTATATGGATGTGTGTGGGAGGAGACTTCCTAAATGTTGGATTAGAAAAGTATCTAGTAAGGTGACAGTGGTCATCCCATTTCGTCGCAAATATTTATACACAACATGGTTCAAATCGTAATTTATAATGTGGGAAATTAGATTGCGAACCAAGCGAAGTTGTGATTAGTTATCTAATGAATGAAAGGGAAAAAATATATCCCACATTCATAAAAATGACAATCAAGTGTCCCTGTACATGTTGGATGTCACTACCGATCGCACTAGGCCAATATTGAAAATAAATATTGTCGTGAGGTCTTTGGTACTCTTCTCACCAACCCTACAATCGATGACGATGATTCGATTGAAGATAAAAATTTGGGTGATCATTGATATGGATGGTCATCCCAATGAAATCGAAAGATCCTAAATTATTTCAAGAAAAGCAATGAAAATGTGGGTCAGGATCATAACTCAACGACAACTTCTCCAATGGGACTAATTTTCAAATAGAACAAACATTTAGCAGCAAGAATGAGTTGAAAATGTTATTAGATCAAGCGTTGATGAAGAATTCTTTTGATTATGCTACGTCGAAGAATTGTAATAAATGGTTCAAGGTGAAATGTGTATTCCCTGATTGTGTCTAGATACTGCGGGTGAGGAATTAAGTATAATGCTCGACCATAAAGAAATTCAGAGAATTGTTTTCAAAGAATTTCATTATAGTTTAAGCATCTACAAGTACTGAGACCATTATTGTAATAAAAAAAGAAAATAAATAATTAAAAAATAAATTATTAAAATTCATACGATTAAATTAGCTTAAACAAGTCATAAGATCATATAAGAGTTCACATACATAGGGGACGATAATTAGATCAAGATGTGTGAGGATGAGTAGTGGTTATACAAATCAACATCCTCACAATAATGTCGACCAAACACAAGTATGTTGTAAGGATTTTATTTGTTCAACCACAATTCATTCTCATATATCTCTTATTATTATACCCAATTTACACGGACTCTTATATAATCATATGACTTGTTTAAACTCATTTAATTGTGTAAATTGCAATAATTTTTTTTTATTAGTTAACTATTCTCTTTTTAAAATTCTACTAGTTAAAGTCTTTACATGTGTATCATAATCTAGTAAGTTTATTATGGAAAAAGGTCTTAGTATAGGCTAGACTATACTTAGTTTAGTCCTCGACTTCTTATAATCTAACCTATCCTAAGACCTTCATCCATAATAAACTTACTAGGTTAGGATACATATGTATAGACCATAACTAGTAGAATTTTAAAAAGAGAATAATTAATTAATAAAAAATAAACTATTAAAATTTATACAATTAAGTAAGTTTAAACCAGTCATATAATCATATAAGAGTGGACATATATTGAAGATAACGATCAAATATGTATGAGGATGAGTTGTGGTTGAACGAATAAAATCCTGACAAAACATACTTGTACTTTAGTAAACATTATTTTGAGGATGTTAATTGTATAACCACTATCCATCCTCATACATCTATGATCGTCGTTCCCAATTTACGTAGACTCTTATACGATCATATGATTTGTTTAAGCCCATTTAGCTGCGAAATTTTTTATTAATTAATTATTTCTTTTTTGACAATATGCTAGTAAGAGTTATAAATTCATACAATATATTATTGATAAAGCGTGTAGTTTAGATATACAATTAACTCAGTTGATAGTCCTCAATATAATATAATTTATGTAGTTATTTTTTTTTGTTATATACTAATATTTTGTTTATCATTGCACCAACCAGCATATACCTTACAAATGATGGAATGTCATTCTATACGATCCATCATCTACCAGCCACATGAGAAATAATTGATTATATTTATAATGTACAATTAACAAAATTTAAATATCCACTTTTGCAACGGTAGTAAAGTACAATTCAAATTACACCCAATCGTAATATCTAACTTTTTTTATATATAAAAAGGCAATCTTTGTTTTAATTCCCTCATTTTATTGACTTCATGTTATTCAATTTTAAATAACTACAATACAATTTAAATATCCACTTTTCTGTTTGTTCGAATCAATCTTCTTCTTCAAATAGCTCTATGCTAGTCCAATCGACTCTTTTCCTAATGGTTAAATTTCGAAGAAATTTTAATCAACCACTATTTTGATTTGGTTTGAATTCGCTTTCTCCGTCAAATTCCTAGCCAGCAGCACCGAGGGCACGAACCAAACAAAAGCGCACTTCAACTTTTGCTCCTTTCTCAATTGACTTCATTTGATCAAGCATATCAACCTTTCAATAGTGATGTTCTTGTTCTTGGTCACCTTGAAATAAAAAAATTCACAATATTGAAGGACTTTGCTCCTTTTTTATTCACGGAGTATGTTTACAATTCAACCCTGTAATCAAAGCAAATTTCATTAACCTGAAACAAGTTGTCGTAGCGTTCATATAGAACTAGATGTCATGTAACTGTTTTTATTCTTCGTACATCGCAACAACATATAACAAATCATTTATTTATTGTATTTAAAATGCTTCGGCAAATGTCTCAAGCGTTCAAAACAAAATTTACTTGGAATCAGCATAGAACTTTTGATCAATTAAAATTTTTCTAAAGTGATCACGATAAGCCGTCATTCTAACTCTTACAGAAATTTTTGTAAAAGTGATCAACTTCTTTAGTTTTACGTTTCTTACTGCTGCAAGCAGTAGAAACAAATTCTATAATGATTTTCTATATTTAGTCATACTTTACAATCTATAAGCAAAAACTAATTTGTAGTGATCAATCTATCGACCACTAGTCTATTAACTGAAACAAAAAAGTACTCTATCAAACATGCAAAACAAGAAGCAGTAATTCTAGAAAGGAAGAATGCAAAAGACAACAACCAGAACACCATTAATGTCTACTAAAACGTAGAAAAAAAATCAAAATCGATATATAATATAAACATAAAAGTTCAAAAAATTTCTAATCATTATCCAAAGTAAAACGCAATTAGAGATGCAGAATCAAGAACATGAATTCAAAACATATCAAATTTTGACAAATTTAATCAAGAACAATTGAATTTTTGTAAAAATTCAAAATCCACCAAACAAAAATGCAACAAAAAAAAAATAGTAAAACGGAGCAAAAACTGTTCAAAAAATAAAAATGAACTTACCTGAGCACAAGAGGATGAATTGTTTCGACTTGGGAAGAAGATTGGAGAAAAAAATATTTCAAATCTTTAAGGTACTCAAGAAAATAGGAAAGAAGAGGGTTGAGAAGAGAGAGGAAAATTATTGAATAAATAAATGACTTTTAAAAAAAATAGAATATTTAATAAATATAGAAATGGCTTGGTTGTATTTTTATAAACATCTATTTTATACCCAAATTTCTAAAAATGTTAAAATGGTCCATGACCCCACAACCATACCCCACTTTTTCCCACTTTTTCTAACCCTAACCCTAAAAATTAAATCAAAAAGAAATTAAGTCGCTATTGTTCAAATTTAAGTTTTGGTGGTTTTCCCCATGCCAATTAATCTCAAGAAAGTTTGCATTGGAAGGGATAAAATACGTGTTGCACTCTTTTTTTCTTAACTAGGTTTGTCCCCTTGAGTTTTCTTGACAAGATATTTAACAAGGCAACAAACAATGTGTATTAAAGATTTGTGTGCTCTTTTTCCTTGGCCATAATTTTTTTAGTAAGTTTTTAATGAAACACATTATCTATCAAGGCACGTACATCCAAGTAGAGTGATACTCCCTTTGTCCCTAATTACTTGTCCACTTTTTCTTTTTAGTTGTCCCTAATTACTTGTCAATTTTGACAAATCAAGAAAAGACAAAATATTTTTACCTATTATACCCTCAATTAATTACTTTGAAAAAGGTAAACTTGTTGAAAATCTTAAGTTTTTAATTCATCCACTTCATAATTAATAGGGGTCAAATGGTAAATTTACTATGTCAATCCATGAACTTCTACTATAACGTCCATAGTTAATGTCATGTTTATGACAATCATTTGTATGCTTCTATGCAATCTATAAATAGAGGTAAGAGTTCACATTGCACCCACAATTGAACACTTGAGAATAAAAAAAACTCTCATCTTTTATCATTGTGTTCTACCATTTTCATCTTTTGATATATTATATATACTTACGGGTCGTTTGATATAATATATAAGAATAATGTTGAATATGTTGTATTGGTATTATATTGCTGATATTAGTAATGCTTGTATTCATTATTCTTGCATTAATTATGCAGATTATTTCTTATACAATGTTTCATTCGATGTAATAAAAATAACATGCATTACATAATTTCTAAAATACAATATTTATTTACAAACATATTCACCATAAATATGATGAAAAGATGTGGAAAAAGTTTTGAGGGGCAAATTATTTTTAATCATACTAATGCATGCATTAAACATATCCCATCAATTTCAATATATTAATACATAGTTTCCCTTTTAACTTATATATGTATTAGTTATGCATGTTCTAATTAAATTGTCAATCAAACATCATATTAATTTTATACATGAATAACTTATTTCCTTCTACCTACTAAACATTGAATAAGTTATATGAAAATTAATACAACAATATATATAACTTATTTCTTATCCATCTATACAAAAATAATTATATTAAATACATAATTTCCAATATTCTCTTATTTTGTAAATTCAATTAACTAGACACACATTTTACTAGTTTTCTTAACTACACTCTCTCTTAATTAAATTATGTATGATGATAAAAGTAATTAGAGTTTGTAAATGATCACTAGATAATAGACTAGAAAGTGGACTAAGTAATCAAGATAAACTTTTATTTATATTATAATAAAAATAATAGATAAGTTTGCACACGTTTGTAACGAGCAATATGTCCCTCTTGGTCTTACCACTCACATAAACATTATCTAATTTATTCCATAAATAGCATTGCCTCCCACTATATATATATCCTCCATTCCACTCACTAGCTACTGCTTTTCATCAATTGAGAAAATGATCAAATCGTTGTTTTTACTTCTTGCTGTAATATTAACCACTTTAATGGCTATTCAGAGCGATAATGTGACGGCGGTTTTTGACACCGGAGGATTGAATAGAGAGAGTTTTCCGAAGAGTTTTGTGTTTGGTACATCAACTTCTGCATATCAAGTAGAAGGTGCGGCTAGCAAGGATGGTCGTGGACCTAGTGTTTGGGACACTTTCATCAAACAGCCCGGTACATATAAATTATTGTTATTACAGAATGATCTACTTTTCTTTTTAGTCTGTTTAGAAAAGAACCACCCTTTCATTTTTTAGTAACGGTTTAATTTCAACTTTAGTTTCCACGTGACATGTTTAAGGCTACAAGATTAAATAACATTTTTGTACATTTGACATAACTTTAATTTAAAATCACAAGATTGAAAATTTTCTTTATTTTCTTAAATTCCGTATCATTAAGTCAAACTAGAACATTCTTTTTTGGACAATTTCGATCCATGTATGAGCTCTTTTCTTGGTGTTAAAACAGGACGTGAGCCAAATAATGCAAGTGGAGAGGTCTCTGCGGATCAGTACCACCACTATAAAGTAAGCTGAATATTACTAGCAAGTTTGACTAAAGTTTGAACTTGTTTTGAAAAATGTAAAAACATTTTTGGTGAGAAATAATTTGTTTGACTAATAAATATAAAAAAAAACTTTTAAACAAGAATATAATTAGTGTTTGATCATCTTTTTGAAGGTGTTTCAAAGTGTATTTTTTCTCAAAAATATATTTTTGAAAAGAATTATGTTTTTAGCTTCTGAAAAAAGAGTTTTGGTATTTAGAATCTAGTCACACAACTTATTTAGATTTACCCTAGCACTAATTTATTAAAGGAGGAACCAATCCCTACATGAGTTTTTACATTTTTAGGGATCAAATCAGATTGAAACATCTAATTAAGAGTGGTCGATCCTATCTATTTCACACTAGCTACCTTCAATGGTCAATTGTCGCTTGGTTGCGAGACATAGAAAAAGAAAAAGCTTTACGTCTTATATGGTTTATTTTTTAAAGATAATATATAAAAGTTTATGCTCTTACTTTTTATGTTTTATTTAACTCATATAGCCATATTTGACTAGATACTAATTTAAAAAGGCGAAAAAGACTTTAATACATATTAAAGTACTCTTAAAACTTGTGGTTTTAAATACTATAAAGTTTAAAGTAAATAAAAAAAGAAAGAAAAATACCATTCTTACAACAATAACCTACTTAGTATTACCCAAAAATGAGATTTCGGGGGGATTGGGATGTACACAGATCGTAGAGAGTTGTTTTTGATAGATTCTTGACTAAAAAATATATTTTACGAAATAATTTTAATTTTTTTTTAAAATAAAAGAAATACAAGAATAAAGAAGTTGAGATAAAAATATTCTTATTATTGAAATAAATTTAAAATGAAAGAGTTGGCATGTAGATTGAGTAAATTATAAAGCAAATCAAATAAGCTACTATTGCTGATGGTGTGGAAGTATATTAAATAATTCAGAGTGTCTCAATTAAAACCAACACAAAAATTGTCTTTGGGTGAAAGTCTCTTTTAACCATCACCAACCATATTGATAGACAAAATGATTAGGACTATATTACTCTTTTTTGGGATGTGACAACATAATTATACAAGAATTGAGAATCCAATATGATGATCAAGTCAAAAATATCATTTAACTCAAGTAGAATTACCTAGTTAACTAATTAATTAATAATGGAATATTGTACCCGGGTTAGATGTATAATTTTACAATAATCACAATAATAACAATAATAACATATCCAATGACAGAGGTATTCATGGTTTGAATAAACCGGTCCCACATTTGAATCTGAGAAAGAAAGAGAGTCTCTCCCTAAAGCCCTTCGAAAAATCTAACCAAACCGATTTTACTTGAGTTTGGGTTTGATTTGATTTTAGATTTTTAAAAATTGATAGTATTTGATTTGTTTTGATTTTGTTAAAAAAAAATCAAAGAAATAATCAAACAACATCGAAAAAATTATATACTTACATTTTATTATTATACATGCATAACATATTATTTTTATAAACAATTTTGAATATCTTATATATGTCTTCATCAAATTTTATTTATAATTTATTTATGAAACCAAAAAACGTCTAAGACGAGAATATTTATCTTATTGGTTTCATGTATATGAGTCTGTATGACAATTCTTGGTGGGACAAGGAATGTCATCGTCTCTTCTTTCTAGGGAAAAATTGTGAATTTTGAAGCTTTATTCACAGTAAATTCAGTGATCAAAAAGTTCTGTAACGTTAGTCTTTCTAGCCATTTTTCGTTCGGAATGAATCGTTGTTTCTTCCCCTCTCTTGAATGGATCATTTTTTTAAAATTTTTGTTTATGATTAAATACCGAATAATCAAACCAAACCAAACCAAATTGAAACTGATAACAACCAATTCCATAAATTGTCTTTGAGTGAAAGTCTCTTTTAACCATCACCAACCATATTGATAGACAAAATGATTAGAATTAAATTGATTTGATTTTGATTCTGATCAATAACCGATCCAAATCGACCCGTGAACGCCTTTATCTAGTGTAATCACACAAATTGGGATCTAGGAAGGATAGAGTACAATACGCGACCTAATCAATACCTTAGAGTTAGATATGTTATTTCTAATAAACCCTAGACTTATTTAGAATTATGATTTTATGACATGAAAAATGATTCAAATCGTATTTTATGGGTACAGGAAGATATTGATCTAATGGTGAAGCTGAACTTTGATGCTTACCGTTTCTCAATTTCATGGTCCAGGATTTTCCCAAGTAATTTGATCATTTCCTTTCTTTTTTCCACTTCTCAACTTTAAAATACTTTAGCCTATTATATAAATAATAAAATAAATGGTGTGTCACACTTTTGCAATGTAGATGGAACTGGAAAAATTAACTGGAAGGGTGTTACTTATTACAACAAGTTGATTAACTATATGCTCAAAAGAGGTAAATTTACTGAACTTGCTTAATATGTAAACTGGAAAACTTGATGAACATATATTTTTTGCAGGCATTGCCCCGTATGTTAATCTTAATCACTACGATTTACCTCAAGCACTTCAGAATAGGTACAAGGGATGGTTAAGTCGTGAAGTCGTGTAAGTATTTGAAGAAAATTTATCCCAAATTATAGTTTTGGTGACTCTTTTGTTCGGAAAGCAAGTGATTTGATATATAAATCTTGTAGGAAAGATTTTGCTGATTATGCAGAATTTTGCTTCAAGACATATGGAGATAGAGTGAAGAATTGGTTCTCATTTAATGAACCAAGAGTTGTTGCTGATCTAGGATATGATACTGGATTCTTTGCACCTGGAAGGTGCTCTAAAGCATTTGGTAACTGTACAGCAGGGGACTCTGCAACTGAGCCTTATATTGTTGCACATAATCTGATCTTGAGCCATGCTGCTGCAGCTCATAGATATCGCGAAAACTATCAAGTAGGATTATATATCCTTTTCTTTTCTTGTTTATTCACTAAATATTAGCCTGTCATTACTAAATGCAATGACAGGAGAAGCAGAAGGGAAAATTCGGAATTATCTTGGATTTTGTCTGGTACGAACCACTGACTAGATCGAAAGCTGACAATTATGCAGCTCAAAGAGCAAGAGACTTTGAATTGGGATGGTACATTACTTACTTAATAGAGTGGTCGGTTCTTAGTGATGTTTGGTTTCCTTAAGCAGTTAACTTGCAGGTTTTTGCATCCTCTAGTATATGGAGAGTACCCGAAAACAATGCAAAATATTGTTGGAGATCGGTTACCTAAATTCACAACAGATGAGATTAAGATGGTGAAAGGATCAATTGATTATGTGGGCATAAACCACTATACTACCTTTTATGCATATGATCATCTATCCAAACTAAAAGCCCTTGCCTACCAGCAGGATCAAAACTGTGGATTTGCTAGTAAGATTTACTTCTTTATTTTCTGCTATGCCCTTAAAACTCATCAGGTTTTCACATAAATGTTGTTCATGTCATTTTTTTAAAGATTTAAGTTCTGTCGATTCAAATTTTTTTCTTTTTTGCCGATGCAGATGATCGCAATGGAGTACCAATTGGTCCTAGGGTAAGCACATTGGAGTTGGTACTTTTGTACCTAAAAAGTACTAACTACTACATCTTAACCTTTAGCTAATTCCGTTTAATGCCTATAGGCACACTCCTATTGGCTCTACATTGTGCCTTGGGGCCTTTACAAAGCTGTCAACTATGTAAAAGAACACTATGGAAATCCTACCATCCTTCTATCAGAGAATGGTAAACTTCTAAAACTTGTTTGAATTTTCAAACCAACTTAAAAATCACTCTCAGGACTTACCGATAGATGAATCTCAGGTATGGATTATGCAGGGAATATTTCTCTTTCAGACGCATTGCATGACACGAAAAGGATTGATTACTACAGAAGTTACTTGGCCGAACTAAAGAAGGCTATCGATGAAGGAGCTAATGTCATAGGCTACTTCGCGTGGTCTTTGCTAGACAACTTTGAATGGAGATCTGGTTATACTTCTAGATTTGGTATTGTCTATGTTGATTACACAACACTTAAGCGATATCCGAAAATGTCAGCCTATTGGTTCAAGCAATTACTTAAGAGCCATAAGCATTAAGCTTGAACTTTCCCCCTTGTATTGCATCTTTTTCAATAAAAATGTATGCTTGTTCAGGATATTATTATTAGACTTTCTTTCTCCCCTATAAACAAAGTCACAACAATATTACATCTTCAATTATTTCTTATAGACTAT
Organism: Solanum verrucosum; assembly: GCF_900185275.1. NCBI lineage: Eukaryota > Viridiplantae > Streptophyta > Magnoliopsida > Solanales > Solanaceae > Solanum > Solanum verrucosum. The sequence goes on along the minus strand of NW_026020210.1, from coordinate 481,982 downwards.
TCACAGTGCATAGCATGATTTGCATCACAGTTTATATAAAAATCATCCTCATCTATCATCATCATCATATATATATATATATATATATATATATATTATATATATATATAAAAGTGGGAACCTGTAAAGTGAAAAGTTGAATTACCATTTTATCCCTATACTAAATTAAAATATATAAATATCTAATTAATCAATAACTATTAGATAGTTATCATATCATATTATACTAAATCTCATACTATTATTTAATATTTATTATTATTATTGTTATTATTGTTTACGAAATACCCATAAATCATTGATAACAAATTTAATTTGTTCTTCACCTAATAAAAGTACAGTAAAAAAAAATTGTAAACAAAAAACCTTTCACTGTGTACATTGAATTTGAAAGTAAAAAATTGCTTCGTATTCCAAAAATATTTAATACATCTTTCAATTGCTTAGTTTTGACATGTAATTATTTCAATCTTAATGTTCTGTTTCTCTCATCTTTCATAGTAATAACCTTTTCACATTCTTTACAACATTCTATAAATTTGCACTAAAAAAGAGTATATATATTCAATAACATTATCACACGGTCTATCAAATCAAGTAAAGGTTTTTCATTAGTTCTATATTCACAGCTTATACCGCTCTTAAAAGTTTTCTCATCAGCATGCATCATCACCTATATATTTTCTCCTTTAATTTTAGGTTTCAATTACTGAATACTATTGATTTTTGAGTTCAAGCATTATATTATTTCGTGATGAAAGCGTCGGGGGCAAAACACGTTATTGTTTTGATAATGGTATGAGCCTTTATTTGGGTAGAGAAACATGTCGGCAATAACTCACATAAATTTTGTATGATATTCTTAGTTATTTTTCGGGTTTATATGATGATAGTTCTTTTAGGATAATGAGTTGTAATATTATGCGTGTTTTACATATGTAACGACCTATTCCCGTCGTTATAGAAAAGTCAACGGAGAAAATTTTTGGGCCGAAAAACTTTTTCGTAGTAACTAGGAATTTTCCAACCTAGTCCAGATTTGGACGAAATCGAAGTCATTAAAGTCTAGAAAATCTGGTAACAATTGGGTGATCTAATTGTGAATGTGATCACATGAGTAGATAGCTAAAACGTTAAGGAACCCGTATGACTTTACGGAACTGAATTCGGGAGAGTAGAACTCCCGAAATTGATCTTAGCGTAAACGTGTATTTTCTGAGTGTCATGGGATGAAGGTGTGTTGTGAATGGGAGTTTGGAATTCTTAAATCGACTCACTGGTTTCGTGCAAACCGCTAAGGAGGGATTATTCCCGCCAAGGCGGGGCCGTTGTGGCGGGCTGGGGGCCGCCATAGCGGGACAGTCGCGATTTAAGTCGAAAATAAACCCCGAAAATGTTTTATTCTGCACTTTTCGACTTCGAGAGCTAGGAGACGACCCCAGATGCTTTCTTGACAGTTTTTCACCATTCTTAAGGCTAAAGGTAAGGTTTTAACTCCCTGAATCCGTTTTGCGATCCGTAGAACGTATTCGAATAGGTAATTATCGATGGGAGAGGGTTTTGATCTGGAAATTATGGTGGGAAAAAGCCCTAATATGGGTGTGAGGATTAAGGGTTTGACCTAGGATTGATATTATTGATATAATCCGGGTAATTAGGTGTTGTTTATTGATCCTAGCATTATATTGATTGTTTCTAGACCAAGAACAAGCGGAAAGAATTCGAAAAGGGAAGGATCGTTTTTCTTAAGGGATTTCAAGCTTGTTTCAAGGTAGGTGATGGTTGTGATTTCATGTTTTGTGATGTATGTTTGTTCTTGCTTCATTATACTATATGTATTGATGCGGATGTTGCATTATTGATCACACTAATTGTAATAAGGATAGATGAATGATGAATGTCATGAATCATGACTTGATTGTATGATTATGAGAATGTGCTTGCGATTGTGATTGTGGCTTGTTGAATGGATCAGGTGTTGCGTTCTGACAGACTAACTTGGATCGATTGCCACGTTACGGCATAAACATTGGATCGAATACCACGTACTGGTATGTTAACAATTTGGGTTTGGGTTCCATGAGAGGACCATTGACTTGACATAGCTGTATATCTTGAGAATTGTGAAATTGTACGTTGTTCGTAAATGATATTGATATTGTATATGTTCGGTGTATGCATGTTATTTATTATATTGTAATAGATTATGCATGTTGCACTTAGTGGGATAGCCGCGTGATCCTACCAGTACACTGTGGTTGTGTACTGATACTGCACTTGCTCTTTCTTTGTTGAGTACACGACATCTTCAGGCGGCTAATGACAGACCTTGCTTAGAAGATCAGTGATCGTTCGAATTCAAGGGTGAACCAGTTCTTCCGGGCTTCCATGTGTTCTCCTTTCTGTCTATGTCCACATTTCAGACTTAGACTAGTACTTTAGTTAGTCTTATATTTAGTTTGGGGTTGTACCCTTCTTGTCTAGACTTATGGTTGAACTTTAGATGTTTTGGTACATTGACTTTCAGGTTCTAGGCGTTATTTCCGCAATGTTAGTTTGGTTGTTAGACTTTTGTTGGAGTTTATCGGAACTCCCTATCTTTTCCTTAGTACTTAAACCTACTTTCATATCTTTAAATGCCTTAGTAGTTTGGTTCTTTGGTTAGCTAATTAATATTAATGATTTTTCCACCGGATGATTAGTGTGGGTGTCAATCACGATGGTTTGGATCGTGACAACATACTTTTTTGTAATATTTCATATAGTTAATTTGATGAAAGTCCCTTTTTATTCTGTATATATTTGTGCTTTATTTTCTGGCTTTGTATTTTATAATAGATTTGTTGGGCTGCAATTTTTTTTTCTTTTGATAGGCTTTTGATGATAATCTCTTGAATTGTTTGTCAAAAGTTTTTCCTTTTGTAATTTTGTGCTTTAATAGAGAAGATTTGGATTAGATTATGAAATGACAATTTTTTGTATTAAAATTAGATATGCTTGAAGATATGTTGCATGAAGGATGAAGACGTCTACACAGAAATTGAAACTTTTGATTAAAAAAATAGTAATTAAGTCGTAGGTCTCACACTATCTTTGTAGTTGTTCTTGATGGAATAGTCTTAGAGAGGAGCTCACTTGAATAGATTAGCACCGACTCCAGAAGAAGGTAACTACAAACTAAGAAATCTATTTGACGTCACACATCTATGTGACAATATTTTGGTGATAGCTTGGGTTTAGCACCAAATGGTTGTTTTATATATTCCTTATATTCTCCAATTTAAGTTTCCAATTTAGTTGCATGGTCTCTCCTAGAAATATTACCAATCCAATCAAATGAAATTGTTAAGTCTCACAATAACTTTTAAGAGATATAGAAGTACATTATATTGTATATCTTAATTAAGAGGAACATATTCCTAATGATTTAAGAATATGTAATTATGCTAAATTTTCATACTTCTTCAACTTCTAATATATAGCTCAATTAACTTCTAAAATATGTATAATAACATTATAACTATAAATGAACAGTTTTAAAATAATAATATGGGTTACACGTGCAATTAAAAGTAGAAAACCCTCAAGTTAAAAATCAAAATGTCCTTACAAACTCATAATATTTATGGACAAAAATGTAAATATACATTAATTGTAATAAATATTATCACATTCTATTTAACACTATTGTTATATAGTTATGAATAAACATATAAATGCATATATATATATACACACAATTTTTTTACTTCACTTAAAATTACTCTTACAATAATTTATACAAAAAATGAAAATATATATTGTAATAAAAATAATAAAATTAATTGAATACAAACTTTATGTCTCTGTATATTCTTATAAATCATGAGTTTATATTTGATGTAGCTATTAGCTTTCTCTGATTTTCATCAGTCTCACTTGCTATGTAAGTACAATATCTTTAGATTATAGGCTTATTTTTTATTTTGGTTCTTGTTTTTATCTATCTAATAATTAAGATCTATAATTTAGAATATCGATTATTTCCTATACAATTTTCATTTTCAATTTCTTTTTTTGCTTTATTTATTTTAATGTAGTATATAATCATATGTATTGTAGTGGTGTAGTGTTGTCACGAGCATGAACATTAAAGTATTTTTGTTCAATTGTCAGATATCATTTTCATATATTTTGAACTTGACTATCAAATAGCTAGAAAAGTATCACATTCGTAGAACTTTTTTTTAATTTTGTCTTTTATTACTCAATACGTGTTGTAATAATTTTAGATGATTATATAAAATATTGTACAAAATAACTTGGGATACACGTGCAACGCACGTGTCAAGAGACTAATGTATATATAATTATAAAAAATATATCTATATAATTTGTCAGTTCACTTAGATTATTTCTTCAAAAAAATGTTAACAAAATAAAAAATACAATAAAATATTATTGATTTTTAAAAATGTAAAACCAAATAAAAGTTAGTTTGATTCAAATTTTCGAATTGAATCAATTTTTATCTAAATCCTAAACCCCCTAATTGTGAATATTTGATTAATGATTAACTAAAACCTAATTAGGTCATAACTTTGAAAGATTTCCCCAATTTAGAGACATGTATTCCCTCCAAAGATTAAAATAAAATGCGGTTTTCAACACAAAATGCCCGAACCGTTGTTAATTAGGAAAAGTGGAACTTCAAGAAATACTGGGTGGGCCAGATGCCGCTAGGGCGGCGGCGTCACGTCGAGGTAAGCTGGCGTCAAGGCAGGATAGGCGAGGCAGAATGTAAATAACGTGAAATCTGATTTTCTCCTTCTTTCTAAAATACCTAGATTAGACGTAAATCACCCAGAGACCCTCCAAAAAGTTGTTCTAGGCTTGGGAAGGAAGGAGAAGGAGATTCCTAGCATAAGAAGATCAAAACCTTACGGATTCTTGGACAAATTCACCATGGTCTCATCCGAAAAACCAGAATGGGAGCTATAACTCCGTGCAACTGCTTGGTGCCCAGGTAGGCTAGGTTTATTAATTGAGTAGTTATAAATTTGTACCCACTGCGTAGTATAATGATAATCAATGGTAGAAATTATGCATAGGCATTCGTGCACCTAATGTAAGATGATCAAATTATAAGAAGGAGCCTTATATTAATGATGAACTAGGGCTGGGTATGGTCGAGTTAGTATTATGTGATATATGTTGATGTAAACTGGTAGGTGATGGTTGCGATTCTATGATTGTGTGATGTATGTTTGTCTTTGCTTCATTATGATACATGTATGTATGCGAATGTTGCATTATAGATCACACTTGTTGTAAATGAAAATAGATAAATGATGAATGCTATGAATCATAACTTGATTGTATGATTATGAGAATGTGCTTTGTGATTGTAGCATGATGAATGGATCGAGTGTTGCATTCCAACACACTAACTTGGATCGGTTGCCACGTTTCGGCATAATTATGGGATTGGTTGCCATGTTCCGTCATAATCATTGGATCGGGTACCACGTTCTGGTATGCTAACAGTTTGGGTTTGGGTCCCGTGAGAGGACCAATGACTTGACATAATTGTATATCTGTGAAATTGTGAAGTTGTTTGTAGTTCTTGATGGTATTGACATTGCATTGCTCCTAAAGGGTAATTGATTGTGATGATCTCTATATGCTGTTCTATTATGTGGATTTAACTCGTTGTGCATCTCAGTGTGAATGAACCAGGAAGGCTAAGGTTTCAAGAGTCGTAATAATCGAGAGTAAACTATTGTCCGTGTATGGCAAGGATGAGAAGTGGAGGTAGTGTATGTGGCGTGAATACTTAGGTGAAATTCACCTTGGAAAAAGGGGTTCGTAAGTTTGTAGTTAGAAAGTATGAAATAACGTACCATGTGGCAAGGGCTGGGTAATGTAAAAGAGAAAGTAAGGGTATGTCGTGGGTGGTTAGTCGGAATGCTTGTAGTTGTATTGTGGGGTTTTCTATGCGCTAGAATGGTTAGGCTATGATCAATAACCTGGTAAATAAGTGGACTGGGAAGATGGTTAGTAGTAGAGGTACTAGTGTAATTCTAAGGTATTCAAAAGAGGGTGAAGGTGAAGAAGCGAGTGGTTTATTGTATGTTCTTGCTAGTTGATTTCTTATTTTATGCAGTGGGCGTCGGGTTGACCGATAATGCCTACTAGTATGTGTGGCTTGTACTGATACTACTCTTGCTATGCCTTTTTGGCATAGTCTGGATGTAGGATTGGTGACGTTTCATTAGGTGAAGACGAAGATGTTTCAGTAGTATGTCCAGTTGTAATCTTAGTAGCTCTTGTACTTGTTTAGACTAGATCCTTGGGGGGTGTTAGTTACTTTACAAGTCTTAACCTGAAATTCTATTAAAAAGTATTATTTATAAAATCCCGTTATTATAATAATCTCAATTTCTTTTAAATTTTCCGCATGTTTTGACTATTGGGATATGAGGGTTCTCCTACTTAGGTGGTAGTATGTAGGTTCCCTCACGGCCCGATGGGTTGGGTCGTGACAAATTGGTATTAGAGCCCAGGTTACCGGTCTCCCAGTACAAGAGCAAAATGTGGAATAGACTCCTGCGGATTGGTGTGTTAATATCCACATCTAATTTACACAAGCAAAGTAAATTGGAACTGAGAAGGTTCCAATTGGTATCTGGTCTTAGGGGTTGTAAAAGGCATGGATGATCAGTAATGGTCATCTATTGAACGAATTAACTAATAAGGTGAAATTATTGTGGTGTATAGTTTGTAACTGCGAATGCGTGCTTTTTGTCGTTTAAAATAACTGTGAATGTGAAGGTCTGCTTTGGGCGTCTGAATTAACAGATGATGAGAAAAGTATTTTGCGGGTGTTGTGGTATAATTATGTGCACGATGTTGCATGTCTGAATTTGAGATGTGTAATATGTTGGCTGAATTGTTGAAATTATGCAAGTGGTAACTACTTGAGTCGTGAAACCCGTTGAGGGAATAAGTCATAACTAAGTTTGGTGCGAGGGTATGGATAATCTACGAGTAATTCGTTAGACAAAATCTGGACATGCATTGCGACCAACTAATAATCATGTGAATGTCTGGGTGCATCCTGGGAACGAGTGTGTTATAGCTGGAAACCGTTGGGGAATTTAGAAAAGAAAAGAACCCCAAAAAAATTGTTGACAAGGATTATGTTTCCGTTATGGCCGCTGGGGCGAGATTCTTCCCGCTAAGGTGAGGCCGCCTGTCACGACCCAAGGCTAGCCCCTAGATGCGACACAGCGTACTCGACCCTGAAGGGGTCTAATACAAGCCTCATAGCATTTCATTACATTTGACATAGAAATAGTGCGAAATTAAAAACTTATTTAAATCCAAACAATCCAAATACTCATTAAAAATCTTTTGAAAGACACATCGGAAGTCTAAGTTTCACATGGCTGTAATGACTCGCAAAATGATAGGTTGAACTAGAGCCTCATCATGTGGGTTAGTGTAACTTAAGTTGATGTCTAGGCTGTTTTAGAATTTAATTTAGCAAGGAAGAAGCCTAGGGTGCAAGTAAGGACCTATGCTAGCAAGATTGAGTGAAAGAAACCTTGTTCTTTGAGGGGCTATTTGGCGATGGGAGTACTTGATCGCCCAAAGGGTTGGGTGAGTCACCCTTGGGCTCTTGTGATCGCCTAGTGGGCTGTCCTATTGACCTAGGGTCTGGACCAAAGGGCGAGCTAAGTCCAAGCTCGCCAACCAGCTTGGCGTGTCGCCTATTGACCCCTCTAGATTGCCTAGTGGACTGCCCAATTTTGGAGCTCACTGAAAAATTGGGCGAGCCAAGGGTGCACTTGGCGAGTCGCCTAGTGCCCTTGGCAAGCCAAGAGGGGCAAAAGGGCGAGGTAAGTCGGGCAAGGGGTGGATTTTTAAGTTAAGACTTTGTGGGTCCTTAGTTCTTTTCCAAAGTTGAGTCCACATTATTCTATTCCTTTCCTAGCAACTATATAACCCTTTTTAGACTTGAATCCCTTCAATGTAGTCACTCCAAATATAATTAAAAGAAGACCCATCTCCTCTCAAATATTTTCTCTCACTAGAATTCCTCCATTGAAGAAGAAGAAGAAGGAGGGGAGGCTAGGCTTGAACATTCGAGGTGTTTCTTCCTCAAATTTCGTGGTAAATCTATAACAAGGCATGGTGGTCTTGATCCTTGTCTATTTCCATTCAAGGAGCCAAATCCAAAGTGATTTCAAAGTATGAAAAATCTAGAGTTTTACTCAATCTCATGGATTCTTCCATCAAACATTTTCAAATGGTTTCTAATGACAAACTATGATTGTATTGTTGTTTAATTGATGATTTATGATGAAAATACTCTATGAACCCATGATTTCTTTCAATTCCTAAATTGTGCCTTATGAAGTGGGTTTGTTGATGATGAATGCATGTAAAACGAATTTGCCTAAATTGCTTTAGATTATTGAAGTATATCATTACCCATTCCCTAATTGTAGTAAATTGTTGGTGTGTTGGTGTGTTGGTGATTTGGAAGTCTGACCCTTGGATGGCAAGTTATGATCAATTACTTGTTGAATTAGAATTGTGAATTTGAATGTTGATCCACTTGAAAGGTGGAGGTGTTTATTTACTATGTATATTGTGGTATTGAATTGATGGATATATTCCATGTACCCTACATGTGGAGGTTAATGTATAATTGTGATATGATGCATGTGTGTGATCTAAATGAATGAATGATGATCATGTCTAGAAGCTAATTGTGTTAGGATTGAATGTTATCTCTCTATTAACACTTGTGAATGAAGTTCATGATAATGTTAATGTTGAAGTACTTATTGAAACGTTTTTCTCAATTGTACTCTAATGAATGATAATGATGTATTGATTAAAAGGATATTCTCGATCTTACACCAATGAATGATAATAGGATTCTTAGTTGAAAGGCTTTTCTCATTTTTGAATATATGAGCTATCCAATGAATGTTGGGAATGGTATGGATGCTCATCCATGAGTTAAGGCGAAGTATCTAGTAGTAATTTCTTGAGATGGATGCTCATCCGTGAGTTGAGGCGGGGTATCTAGTAACAATCTCTTATCCCATAATAATAAACTAAAGTAATGAATGTTAACTACTCTATGGGAATGTAGGTTAAGCACTGAGAGGATATTGAATGAGATGGATACTCATCCATTAGTTGAGGCAGGGTATCTAGTAGCAATCTCTTGGGGTGGATGCTTATCAGTGAGTTGAGGCGGAGTATCTTGTAGCATCCTCCTCGTCCCATAACTATGTGCCCACATAGGATAGCTAGTGGATCCACTTAAGCTAAATATCGGTTTACCTTAGGCAAGTAGACCAACCCTTACGATGTGGGATAGTACATCAGATTCCATAATTTAGCTCTCATAGTCTATGTCGGTTAAACGCCTATTCCCATCATGTGAGATGTGCATTATGGTTTCTTGATGAGTTCTATAAAGTGTGGGTGGTAATATGGGATGCCATCCATGCATTGCACGAGTAGGCTTTGAGAGGATCATGGTGAGTTCTCTAAGTCTTAATGGCTAATGTATGAATGTCCCCTTCCGATAAAGTTAATGAGAATGATGAACTAATGTCTAGTGATTGAATGTCCTCTAAATGAAGTTAATGAAAAATGATGACTTACAGGCTTAATGTAAAAATGTATGCTATACTTGGATTGTATTATGAGTTACTTCCTTGTAATGGCTTATCGTATATGAATGTGCCTTGTCTAGGGTGACTTCAAAGGAGTACTTAGTGTGAGTAGTAGTATGGGATGCTACTTGCATATTACACAAGTATGACTTAGAGTTGTCTTAGATGTTGGTCTTAATGTGATGATGTGACTTATGTAATGTTTATGTCTCTTATATGTTTTATTGTGTAAAGGTGCAAAGGATGAATGGTAAGTTCACTTTTGGTGGCCTTAAGGTGGTACCTTAGTGTGGGTGGTGGTATGAGACGCTACCCATACATTGCACAAGGTGTAGCTTGAGGGTTACTTGAGGTGAAGGCTTAAGGTAAAGGTAAAGGTTTGTATGAGGATGCTTATGAGTTTATCTTAGATTCCTATGAGAGGCTTCATAAGTTGGGAATTGTCCATTAACATGGGGTTGAGTTTGTGTCCTTTCAACTTCAAGATGAGGCTAAGCAGTGGTGGAGAGCTTATATGGAGTGTAGATCTTTAACTTTACCTCCACTTACATGGACCCGATTTCATGTTCTGTTTTTAGAAAAATTAGTGCCTAGGACCTTGAGAGATCGCAAGAAGGATTAGTTCATGACTTTGGAGCAAGGTGGTATGTCTGTGACTACTTATTAGGCCAAGTTCAATGCTTTGTCTAGATATGCTACTAAATTGGTGACTACTGAGGAGGAGAGGATCCGTTTATTTATTAGGGGACTAAATTTTGAGTTGCAGGTATTATCTGTTCATATGACCTCTACAGGGAGAAACTTTAATGAGGTAACAACGCTTGCAGCCAAGCTAATTCAGTCTGATATGCCCGTCTCTATAGGTAATTACTCGGGAACTCCACCTCATGATCTGATTCAGGATAGCAAGGGAGTCACACCTTTTCAGCGGGCAACAGACCATCTTTTGATCATACATGTTACAACTGTGGTGAACTTGGGCATATGTAGGGGTGCGCATCGGTTGATTCGGTTCGGTTTTAGGTGTTATTGGTTCGGTTTATCGGTTTGTAAATACTTCAAACCGATAACCAATAGTGTTTTTTCGGTTCGGTTTATTGGTTAAATCGGTTTTTGCACACCCCTAGGCATATGAGGAGAGATTGTCCCCACCCTCGTGTGTTAGATTCTGCGCAACAGTAGTCTAGAGCAATGGTACTCGTGAGGAATGGTAATAATGGTCGAGGGTGTCCACAAGGTGTGCGGGGAGGTAATCAGCAAGGCCGTGGAGGTAGAGGAAATGGTGATGCAGGTAGGGGTAACGTGCAACTAGACAGGGAAGTGACTCATCAAGATGATAAGGCTCAGTGTTATACCTTTTCGGGCAAGAATGAGGTCGATGCGTCTGACGCGGTTATCACAAGTACTATTCTTGTCTTTGACCGGATGTCTAATGTGTTATTTGATCCGGGTTCTACTTATTAAGATGTATCCGTGCGATTTGCCTTAGAATTTGTTATGATTTGTGATATACTTGATGTCCCTATCCATGTTTCTACCCCAGTTGGAGAGTCAGTCATAGTCACCCATGTCTATCGTGCTTGTTCTAATTTGATTATGGGTTTCAGACTTGGCTAATTTGGTGATTTTGATATAATCTTAGGCATGACTTGATTGTCCCCCTATTATGCTATGCTTAATTGTATACTAAGTCTGTAACTCGAAAAATTTCGGGAAGGGAAAAATTAGAGTGGGAAGGGGTGTACAAGCCTAAGCAAGCTAAGATCATATCCTTCATTCGGGCTAGGAAATTGATAGGGCAGGGTTGTTTGGATTATTTGGCTTATATTAGGGATGTTGAGATTGAGACTCCATCTATTGAGACTATTCCTGTGGTGTCGGAATTTAGAGAAGTGTTTCCTAATGACTTGCCTAGTATGCCCCGAATAGAGATATAAACTTCTTCATTGATTTAGAACCTGGTACTCGTCCCATTTCTATCCCTTTATATCGCATGGCTCCGGTGGAATTAAGAGATCTTAAGGCTCAAATCCAAGAGCTTCTTGATAAGGGATTTATTCGTCCTAGTGCTTCCCCATGAGGTGCTCCAATTTTGTTTGTTAAGAAAAAGGATGGCAGTATGAGAATGTGTATAGATTACCGGCAATTGAACAGGGTCAGTATTCGAATCAAGTGTACATTGCCTCGAATAAATGATCTTTTTGACCAACTGCACTTGCTCTTTCTTTGTTGAGTACAGTGCATCTTCAAGTGGATATTGACAGACCTCGCTTAGAAGATCAATGATCGTTCGAATTCAAAGGTGAGCCAATTCTTCCGGGATGCCATGGGTTCTCTTTCATCTATGTCCACCATTTCGGACTTAGGCTTTCTAGTTAGTTATTAGTGCATTAGTTTGGGGTTGTATCCCTTATTGTTTAGACTTGTTGAACTTTAGATGTTTTGGTACATTGACTTTCAGGTTCTAGGTGTATTTTCCGCATTGTTTAGTTGTTAGATCTTTTGGAAGTTTATAGGAACTTCAGTTTTTAGCTATTATTCTTGTTTTCGTATTCTTATGCTTTAATTTTTGGTTAGTTGCTTGGTTTGGGTTGTAGTAGTGGTTCTCCCACCGGAGGGTTAGTGTGGGTGCCAATCACGATGGTCTAGGTAGTGACAATAATCATATGTATTTTAGTGGTGTAGTGTTGTCACGAGCATGAACATTGAAGTATTTTTGTTCAATTGTCAGATATCATTTTCATATATTTTGAACTTGACTATCGAATAGCTAGAAAAGTATCACATTCATGGAACCTTTTTTTTAATCTTGTCTTTTATTACTCAATACATGTTGCAATAATTTTAGAGGATTATATAAAATATTGTACAAAATAACTTGGGATACACGTGCAACACATGTGTCCAAAGACTAGTGTATATATAATTATAAAAAAAAATATGTATATAATTTGTCAGTTCACTTAGATTATTTCTTCAAAAAAATGTTAACAAAATAAAAAATACAATCAAATATTATTGATTTTTAAAAATGTAAAAACCAAATAAAAGTCATTTGATTCAAGTTTTCGAATTGAATCAATTTTTATCTAAATTGTAAACCCCCTAATTATAAATATTTGATTAATGATTAATTAAAACCTAAATAGGTCATAACCTTGAAATATTTCCCCAATTTAGAGACATGTATTCCCTCCAAAGATTAAAAAGAATGTGGTTTTCAACACAAAATATGTTGATCGATTTTCTTATAAAAAAATAAATTAATTAAAAAAGATTGTAATTAAAATATTTTTTATAATATCTAAAATTTTCTAATTAACTATGACTTTGAATTATGGAGAAAGCGTCACGACCCAGACCAACGTGATTGGCACCCACACTAACCCTCCGGTGGGAGAACCACTACTACAATCCAAACCAAGCAACTAAACCAAAACTAAAGCATTTAAGTTACGGAAGCAAGTTAAATAGCTAAAAACTGAAGTTCTCATAAACTTCCATAAGATCTAACAACTAAACAATGCGGAAAATACGCCTAGAACCTGAAAGTCAATGTACCAAAACATCTAAAGTTCAACAAATCTAAACAAGAAGGGATACAACCCCAAACTAATGAACTAACAACTAACTAGAAAAGTCTAAGTCCGAAATGTGGACATAGACGAAAGGAGAACTCATGGCATCCCGGAAGAAATGGCTCACCCTTGAATTTGAACGACAATCACTGATCTTCTAAACGAGGTCTGTCAATAGACACCTGAAGATGACCTGTACTCAACAAAGAAAGAACAAGTGCAGTATCAGTACACAACAACACTGTACTGGTAGGATCATGCGGCTATCCCACTAGGTGTAACATACATAGGTCAATACAACTATATAATCACATGCATATATCGAACATATACAATATTATCAACATTTACGAACAAGGTACAGTTCCACATTTCTCAAGATACACAATTATATCAAATCATTGGTCCTGTCATGGAACCCAAACCCAAACTGTTAGAATATCAAAACGTGGCAACCGATCCCATAATTATGTCGAAATGTGGCAACCGATCCAAGTTAGTGTGTCGGAATGCAACACCCAATCCATTCAACAAGCCACAATCACAATTACAAAGTACATTCTCAAATCATACAATCAAGTCATGATTCACGACATTCATCATTCATATTTCCTCATTTACAATTAATGTGACCAATAATGCAACATTTGCATACAAACATGTATCATAATGAAGTAAGAACAAACATACATCACACATTCATAGAATCACAACTATCACCTACCTCGAAACAAACTTAAAACCCTAAGAAACTTGATTCTTCCCTTTCCGGATTTTTTCTGCTTGTTCTTGGTCTACAAACAATCAATATAATATGGGAATCAATAAACAATCATTAATTACCCGGATTACTAACAATTCTAATAACCCTAGATCATACCCATGATCCCACTATCCAAACTATGGCTTTTTCCACCAAAGATTTCAGATCAAAACCTTCCTCCATCGATAATTACCCATTAATTACGTTCTAAGGATTTAAAAACAGATTTGGGGAGTTAAAATCTTACCTTTAGCCTTAAGAATAGTGGAAAACTATCAAGAATCGCCTAGGGTTCGTCTCCTTACTCTCAAAATTTAAAAGTGTAGAATTAAGACATTTTGGAGTTTATTTCTGACTTAAGTCGCGTCGAGCCCGCCACAATGGTCCTCGCCCCGCTATAGCGGCCCCGCCCTGGCGACAGAAACCACTGCCAAAGAGGCTTGCACGAAATAGTGAGCAAATTAAAGAAATTGAAAACCCCCATTTCACAACACGCCTTAAACCAACTACACTCAGATACTACCCGCTCATGCTAAGATCAATTTCAGGAGTTCTACTCACTAGAATTCAATTCCGTAAAGTCGTACGAGTTCCTTAACGACTTATCGAACTACTCATGTAATCAAAATCATAGTTAGATCACCTAATTGCTACCATATCTCTCTAGACTTCAATGACTTCGATTTTGTCCAAATTCTGACTAAGTTAGGAAAATTCAAGTTACTACGAAAAAGTTTTCAACCCAAAATTTTTCCCCGTTGACTTTTCTATAATGACGGGAACACGTCGTTACAGAAAGCCAATTATATCTACAATTTTAAAGTCGATTAAGATTTTAGCTTATATAATTTATTTTTCTAATATTTAGCTGGCGTTTGACCAGATCTAATTTTAAAACCATATCATTAAATATCTATTTGACCATATATTTTGAATCAAAATTTCAAAAATATATCATTTAGATATTCTTTTGACAATATAGTTTGGATAATATTTTAAAAATTTGTCTTAAAAAAAATTCAAGTTCCAAAATGGTCTAAAATAGTTTTTAGGAGAAATTCACTTTCACACACAATTTTTCCCAATTAAAATGCATGTCCAAACACAATTTTAAGTTTCAAAATTTATGGTCAAACAAGATCTTAGTATCTTGAAATCAATTATAACTTTTGTTATTAAATATTCATTTTTTTTTTGGTTTCCCACCCGGTGTCTGGAGCCCATATTGGAGCTCCGACTAAATCCGGATCGTGCTCTGTAGGGCCCATTCAGGGGTGGCACTCCTAACATGATTTTCTTCATACCAAGGGCTTGAACAGGAGACCTCTGGTTAAGTGAAACACTCCCACCAGTGCACCACAACCCATGTTGGTAAATATTCACTTTTACTTGACCAGTTTAATAAATAAAGATATAATTTCTCATTTGATTTTTATTTTGTCTTTATTATTAATTATTGTCATTTTATAATATTCTACAAAATATTAAATTTATTATATTCAAATGGTAATATAGTATAATTGTCATTTTATAAATTATTGCTTTGGTGTGTCAAGTCAAAACTATTTATCTACAATTTGGAATTTTCATTAAGTTAAAATAATCTTTTGAATTAATTAATTAATAATTTATAATTAACTACAATCTACATGTTACAATTATATAAAAGGACATATAGATGTTGGTCTTTTGAGTCTATTATAGTAATAATAATTTTGTGATTTTGTTGAAAATTGCATAGCTGCTGCTGTTAATACTTGAGATAATCAGGTATGTTTTTTTTCATTCTCCTAATAATTTTTCACATGAACTTTTTTTCTATTTATTTTATTTTTTTTAAAAAAATATTCTTGTTTAAATCTTTATATGAAAACTCTTGTTTTTTTTTAACTTGTAAAAGAATGAGAGCCTTAGAAGATCTGATGAAAAAGTATTTTGTTTTCATGGACGTTTAGACATAAAATTTATAAAATCTGAAAAGAATAAGAAAGTAGCATTTAGAAAAAAAGTTGAATTGATCTCTCAGATGGTCTCTGTCAACTAATAGTTCTTACTACTCATAAAATCATTTTCTTTGTTGAAAAAAAATTGAAATCAATAGAAAAAGTGACTTTATGAGATAATAAATATTGATTGAGTGAGACCAACTGTGTTGTTGTTGTTCTTTTTTAATACTAGTTTTTTGACACGTGCGTTGCACGTGATTACCAATTCCAAAAATATATGTTACAGTAAATAGTATTGCTTATTTAAGCAAAGATTTGAACAATAAGCTTAGCAAAAAATAACATTACAGATTCTTTTGTGAATGTTCAATGTTGATTGTTATATATATATATATATATATATATATATCTTATTCACACAAACCTATAAAGATGGTCAATGAAAATTTTTATTAGTTAAATGCAATAATGTATATATTTATTTCAAATTGATAAGGTTCAATCATGTAATTAGTCTTATCTCACTAATATTACCTTATAGACAATATTTGCTTTGTAATTTTTTTGTCATCTAACCAGATGTGCTTTGCATATGTATTTCACGTTAAATTGTTTAGATGTCATATGAACATGTGAAGAGAACAAGTACATTTTATATATTTACATATTCTCACATTTGTTGTGAGGTATTTTTTTTAAAAAAAACTCAAAATATTTTAAAATAATATATTTTGAAGTTAGAAGATCTTGTTAACTTGATAATACATTTGTGACATATATAATACTTTAATTTAAATACAAATACCTACCCAAATATAAATATATATTTGCATTAATGAAAATATTTATCTCATAAAATTAAATGTTAAATAAATAAAACAAATTAAACTAATACAAACTTCAACTGGAGTTATTACAAGTCATATGAACTTTTCTTCATCTAAAAATACTGAAATATTAAGAAATAGTAAATAAGTAAAACAAAAGGGCAATGTTTATATAGTTATAAGTATTTTGAAACAAACTTCCTGAGAGTCAATAAATAAAGTTATTCTTTTGTCTTGAGCATCAAAAACAAATCGTGACAATTCTCTAATTTTTGGAAAAGATATTCAGAAGCATATATGTGCATCACAAGAGAAATTGTTAAACTAAAACAAATGAATTTAGACTACATCATATTAACTTCATATATCGGAACAATACATATTAATGCATGTATTAAGCAAAAAAATAATTATTACATCATCAATACTATTTCCTCAAGTACTTGAGGTTATGGAATATACCCTCTTAGGATAGAACGACTTACTTCATGAACATAGTGGTACTTGATATTCCGCTAAACTTCAACTCACTCAACGACAATGAATCACACAAACAAATTTTAAAATGCAAGAAGAAAAAGAGAAGAAGATTAAAAAAATTGTGGTTGAAAAATGAGAGGAAGGCCCTCTATTTATAGTCAACAAAGGGTTGTATGGACAAATATTTTTTGTGTCTTATCTGAAAAATCATGACTTTTTCGAGAAGTCACAACTTATTGAAAAAGTCACAACTCTTTGGAAAAGTCGCAACTTATTGAAAAAGTCACAACTCTTTGGAAAAGTCACAACTCATCAAAAAACCACAACTCTTCGAAAAAAGACATAACTTATCGGAAAAGTTACAACTCATCGAAAAAGTCAAAACCTAAGGTAGGGATATTATAGTAATTTAACATTCAAGTTAGGAGTTCATGCTTTTAAGGTAACTAGTTTTGACACACGTGCGTTAAACGTGAATATCAAACCATTTACCACCACACTATTTTAAAAGATAATGCAAATATTATTAAATAAAAAATTAGTCACTCTTAAAAT
The DNA here is from genome assembly GCF_900185275.1 of Solanum verrucosum. Taxonomy (NCBI): domain Eukaryota; kingdom Viridiplantae; phylum Streptophyta; class Magnoliopsida; order Solanales; family Solanaceae; genus Solanum; species Solanum verrucosum. Next base: position 464,150 of record NW_026020210.1, on the reverse strand, counting down.
CTCTTAGTTACACCTCTTAAATATACTTTCTCTACCCTTCCCCATAGTTTAAACATTTGAGGAAGCCCCTCTTTTTATTGCCAACAAAGGGTAGTGTATTAGAAACTTCGTATTGTGCCTTATCAAAAAGAAGTCAAAACCCTTTAGAAATGTCACATCCCTTCAAAAATGTCACAACTCATCGAAATAGTTATAACTCTTCGGTAAAGTCGCCCCCCTCAGAAAAGTCAAAACTCTTTGAAAAAGTCGCAACCCTTTAGAAAAGTCACAATCCTTCAAAAAGGTCACAATTCATCAAAAAGATATAATTCTTCGAAAATGTCACAACCCTTCAATGTGAAAACATGATTGTCGTTAACATAATATAATATAATACACATAAATAAATATAATACAATATTAAATATAGAAGATCTACTACATTTGGTGTTTTAAGTTTGGGGTATTATAATAATTTAACATTTAAGTTACGTAGTTCATTATTTTAAGGTAGTATAGATAGATAAAAAAAAAAAAGATAGATATAGATTAATCTAATTTTATTTTGATATGAAATTTAAAAAAATAAAGAAGACGTTTGTTTTAATGATCATAACTAGGTATATAAGAATGTCTTTCAACTTTGTAGTCTTAAAGATGCGCCCACCCCCAAGAAAAAATAACATTCTACATTAAACAGAAGAAAACTAAAAGTACAATAAATAAATTGGAAACAAAAGAGTACTTATCAAGTGTACTTTGGACTCTTCAAACAAGTATTTGATCAGATGTTTTTTTCTCCAACAGTTGAAGACTTTTCAGATTCTGAACACCAAGTTATTGTTTGTGCAACGAAAAATCATTGAACTTCTTGTCAAGTAGAAGTTGCTGCAAAAGTATATTTTATGCCAATGAAAATGAGTACATATTAATTATCAAGATACTCTTCTCGTTTGAAGTTGAAGTATTTCAAGATTCTTCTTGTTGCTTTAATTTTTGTTGATCTATCTAATTTACCAACAAAAATAATAATTATAATAGCATAATTGAACAACTCTCACAACCTTCCTTGTTTTAAGAAGAAGAATAGAAAACTTACAAAATTCGTAGTTTGATAAACACCATTTATTATAGACAACAAAGGATAGTATGAAAAGTTATTATCTTGTCTTTTCAGATGGGTCACAACCCTATAGAAAAATCACAACTTTTCAGAAATGTGATAACTCATAAAAAAGACACAACTTTATAAAAAAAAAGTTACAACCCTTCGCAAAAGTAACTACCTATCAATGTTAAAAGTTGTATACTTTTAATATAATATATAGCGTAAATAAATATAATATTAAATATAGAATATATACTAAATTGAGTGTTTTAAGTTGGGGTATTATAGTAATTTAACATTCAAGTTAGAGAGTTCATGCTTTTAAAGTAGTATAGATAGATAGATATAGATATAGAAGATAGATATAGATATAGATTATTATGTTTACTTTTTGGTTTTTGTGTCTGAACAATAAACTTAGGGAAAATTATGTAATTACGCAACTTAAGATAACATAATCTCTAAAAAAAAATTACCATATGAATAAATTACAAAAATCTATTTTTTACTTCTCTCTTATAACATCCGGATACATACTCTGAAAAATCTAAAATTATTATAATTTTGAAAAACTTTCGGAATAGGATGTAATTAGCATCAAAATTGTTGGGGTTTGTGTACTTTATACATAAATTTAAACATTTGAACTTGTACTTATCAATCTGTTACATTTTCTTAAAGTTTCCTAATTATTTTTGAATTTTCTCAGAATTCAACATGGAAGGTGAAAGTAATAATATTTCTAATTCAAGACTCAAGAAAGGTGTTCTGGATGAACATAATGGGCAGTGCACTAAGGTATGTGTACACACTCCTCGTATCAAACTTCACTTGTAGGTTGTACTGGATATGCATGTTGTTGTTGTTATTGCATGGCACACTAGAGATTTTTTTGATAACGATCCCCAAAAAGTTCAAATTCATAAGAATTAAATTGTATACATCATAAGTGTAGGTATTTTGTATGCTATTAGGTCACCTACAATGGTCTCTACAGACAACATGTAAGCCTCCTTAAAATACTCCCTCTGCTCAGATTTACTTGTTAATTTTTGTCTTGGCCCACTTGTTAACAAAATAATAATTGATATATTAAGTTTATCATTTAACTCTCATTAATTGATAGGGTCTCAAACATATTTACTGAATACATTTTTCAAAGATATTAACTCAATGTTAATAAATTAAGGGTATAATAGGAAAAAAAAGTTGTTCTTTCTTGATCTGTCAAAAATAATAAGTAAAAGTAGAAATAAAATTAGAAAATATTTAACCGATGGAGTATGAAATTTCAACATTACTTAGGGATCATAACCCTATAAACGTTTATGCTCTTTTTTTTTGAAAAAAATCCTCTTGTTAAAAGTCAGAATTTAAATATTGTTTACAAGGTAAAACTGAATTTTCATTTAAGAAATTTTTCAAAAAGTGCTTACTCAGAGTGATGTTGGAAATAATATGTTTGTGATACCTATGAGATATTCTATAGAGTATTTCTCTCACATCCAGCATAATGAGGAGATTGACTTCTATGATTGATCAAGAAAATCATGAAAGTTTAGGTTTTTTACTGCCAAAGTAGTAAAAAATTCACCTTCACAAAGGGTTGGCATAAATTTGTGAAAACTAAAAGCTTAAGAGTCAGAGATACAATTGTTTTTCAACTTGTGTGAATCCAAGAATGGAACAAATGAGAATTGCAATACCTTTGTGATTGATGTGGTGAAGAATGTTGAAGGTTTGCCAATGGATTTAGCACTCAATCATGATTTTGATGATGTTGATGCTGCTTTGACACCTGTTTTACTTTTTTGAAAGCAAATAGGTTGGACTAATACAAAAAGGGAAAATGAAGTTTAATTAATGTTCGTCGATAGTATAAAGAATTTTTATATTATTAAATTTTCTTTTACGATTGTTATTATTGTTATATCAAGTACTTGCTATATTTTTAAGATTACAAATCTCACTTTATTGTGAAGGTTAGTATTGAAACATTTTCTTGATTAATTTTATTGTGAGAATTTTATCTAATATTGTATGTGTATTTAAGTTAAATCTTGCTTCTAGCATCCTTAATATTGTCTGTGTATTTAAGAAAAAACTTTATTATGAAGGTTAGTATTGGAACATTTTTTTTTCTTTTTTTTTTTTGTGGGGGGGGGGGGAGGGTGGTATGAGACTTCTAAATTTTGACTCTTAGAAATTGAGCATCCTTAAATGACAATATTTAACATATTTTTGATAGATTTTATTATCCTCTCAGTCTCAAATTCAGTATAAAGAATTTTTTATACTACTAGCACTACAAGAAATATGATTTATAGTGACAACCTTTTGTGGCGACTCATTTAGTTGCTGCTCAATCAGTGTTTTTAGTGGCAACCCAAAAGAATCACTCCAAAAAGATGATAGTTTTGGTGGCAAACTCATTAGTCGCCACAGAAACTAATAATTAGTGGCGTCTATTTTTAAGTCGTCACTAATATAGGGAGCTTTTTTTTAGTAATATACATCTAATTTTTTTGATAGTGGCGACGAAGAAAAGGTCGCCACAAAAGATCATTTGTAGCAATTGTGTCGCCACTTAAAGTTGACCTTTTGTGGCAATCTCTTAGGTCGTTACTAATTTTTTGTTTGATATTGTAATATTATTTTATGAACATTTAAAGTTTTATTAATTGTTATAGAGATGCTTTTAATTTTGATATTTTATTAGTGATAATCTAGTGATCTAAAATAACCTTCTGGTGATATAGTGTATATAAATTGATAGCTAGATTTATTTAGACTTTCGATATACATAGGTCTAACGCAAATACAAATTGTTGAATTCACTTAATGTAACTTTGTAGGTATAACATTTTATGTGTGTTTTTTCTTATGAATACTCCTGTTAGAATTTATGATTTCAAATTTATTAAAAGAGTGATGTTAAAATCTCATATAAGCCACTTTTTCAAAAGAAGCTAATTCCAATGATATTGAAAAGCTTAATAGGCTTGTGATCCCACAGAAATATGCAACAAAGTGTGTCATCCAATCCAAGATGAGGAGATGACCTTTTATGATACATCAAGGAGATTATGAAATTTTAGAACATACAAAATTGAGAAAATTACATAATTCCTATAAATTAGTTCCTAAATAGTGACGATCGGATTCCGTTGTTATAGAAAAGACAACGGGGAAAATTTTTTGGGTCGGAAAACTTTTTCATAGTAACTTGGAATTTCCAAACCTAGTCCAGATTTGGACGAAATTAGAGTCTTTAAGGTGTAGGGAAATCTGGTAAAAATCGGGTAATTTATTTATGATTTTGATTTCATGAGTAGTTAGATAAGTCATTAAGGAAATCGTACGATTTTACGGAATTAAATTCGGGTGAGTAGAACTTCCGAAATTGAGCTTAGCGTGAATGATATTTTATGAGTGTCGTTGGTTAAAGGTGTGTTATGAAATGGGGGTCTTGGAATTATTAAAATAGCTCACTATTTCGTGCAAGCCGCTATGACGGTGGTTTTGGTCGTTCTGGCAGGGCCGCTGTAGCGGGGGTGAGGACCGTTATGGCGGGCTAGACATGATTTAAAGTCGTAAATAAACACCAAAATGAATTTATTATGCACTTTTCAATTTTTATAGCTAAGGAACGAACTCCAGGCAACTCATGGAAGTTTTTCACCATTCCTAAGGCTAAAGGTAAGTTTTTAACTCCCTGAATCCATTTTTCGATCCGTAGAACGTAATCTAATGGGTAATTATCTATGGGGGAGGGCTTTGATCTAGAATCTATGGTGGAAACAACCCTATTTTGGATACTTGTGATCATGGGTATGATCTAGGGTTCATAGAATTGTTAGCAATTCGTGTAATTAGTGATTGTTTATTGATTCACATGTTATTATGATTGTTTGAAGATCAAGAACAAGCAGGACAAATCTGGAAAGGGAAGGATTAAGTTTCTTAGGGTTTCAAGATTGTTTAGAAGTAGGTGATGGTTGTGATTCTATGATTGTGTGATGTATGTTTGTCTTTGCTTCATCATAATGCATGTATGTATGCGAATGTTGCATTACTGATCACACTTGTTGTAAATAAGGATATTTGACTATGAATGCCATGAATCATGACTTGATTGTATGATTATGAGAATTTACCTTGTGATTGTGATTGTGGCTTGTTGAATGGATCGGGTGTTGCGTTTTGACACACTTACTTGGATCGGTTGCCACGTTTCGGCATAATTATGGTATTGGTAGCCATGTTCCGGCATAATATTTGGATCGGGTACCACATTCCATTATGATAACCGCTTGGGTTTGGGTCCCATGAGAGGACAAATGACTTGTCATAATTGTATATCTTGAGAAATGTGAAGTTGTTCGTTGTTCGTAAATGTTGATAATATTGTATATGTTCGATATATGCATGTGATTATATTATTGTATTGATTTATATATGTTTCCCTTAGTGGGATAGTCGCGTGATCCTACCAGTACATTGTGGTTGTGTACTCATACTACACTTGCTCTTTCTTTGTTGAGTACAGGGCATCTTCAAGCGGCTATTGATAGACCCCGCTTACAGGATCAGTGATCATTCGAATTCAAGGGTGAGTTAATTCTTTCGGGCTACCATGGGTTCTCTTTTGTCTATGTCCACCATTTCGGACTTAAACTTTCTAGCTAGTTATTAGTGCATTAATTTGGGGTTGTATCCCTTCTTGTTTAAACTTTGGTTCATTGTTAGATGTTTCGGTACATTAACTTTGAGGTTCTAAGTGTATTTCCGCATTGTTAGTTGTTAGATCTTTTGAAAGTTTATGGGAACTTCTGTTTTAGATATTATTCTTGTTTTTGTATCCTTAAATGCTTTAGTTTTTGGTTAGTTGCTTGGTTTGGATTGTAGTAGTGGTTCTCCCACCGGAGGGTTAGTGTGGGTGTCAATCACGTTGGTCTGGGTCGTGAGAAAGTTGGTATCAATGCCTAGGTTCATTGTCTCGATGTACCAAAATGAGTCTAGTAGAGTTGCGGAACGGTACGGGGACGCCTTTACTTTTCTTCGAGAGGCTATAGGACTTGAGGAAATCTCTATGTTTCTCTTGTCTCCTTTCGTGCTATGACTTGATTCCAATTGGTATCTGGAGATTCAAATTGGTATCTAACCTCCTTCACTCTTCTATACGCAAATGGTTAATACGAGATTCAACGGCGTCAAACCCGTAGCTCCCGTCAATGCTCCAGCTGAGGAATCTGCAACGAGAGGTCACGGTCGATGCAGGGGTATGTAGGGGAAAAGATATGGGTAAAGGCCGTGGAAATGTGGCGCCTGCTAGAGATGGGGTACCAGTCGAAAATGTTCCCCAAAATGAGGCCCCTCCAATACATCACAAAGAGATTGAAGAGGATACTGAGGTTGAAAATGTTGAGGAGGTAGGGAAAGAGGAAGAGGTGCAGGCTAAGACTACCGATGTTCCTCCTATAGACCCAGTGTTAGCCCATAGACCCAATGTTAGCTCGACAGATCATGTCATTCTTGAAAGGGTTGGTTGGTCCTGGAGTGCTTCCTTTTGTTCAAGCAACTAAAGCTCCCGATGATCCCCCTGTTGCTATTACTGCGCCCAAGACGGGTGGAACGGGAGGTAATGATGCTTTCTTTCGTCCATTGTTGGGTTCTTTTATGACTAGTAATGAGCATGAAATGTTGACTAAGTTTTTGAAGCTAAGGACTCCTGTGTTTCTTGGTTCTGAGAATGAGGATGCTTATGAGTTTATCTTAGATTGCTATAAGAGGCTTCATAAGTTGGGAATTGTCCATGAGCATGGGGTTGAGTTTGTGACCTTTCAACTTCAAGGTGAGACTAAGCAATGGTGGAGGGCTTATATGGAATGTAGATCTTCAACTTTACCCCCACTCTCTTGGACCCAATTTCATGCTCTGTCTCTAGAAAAGTATATGCCTAGAACTTTTAGAGATCATAAGAAGGATGAGTTCATGGCTTTGGAGCAAGGTGGTATGTCTATGGCTGCTTATGCGGCCAAGTTCCATGCTCTATCTAGATATGCTATTGATGACTACTGAGAAGGAGAGGATCTGTTTATTTATTAGGAGACTAAATTCTGAGTTACAGGTATTATCTGTTCATATGACCTCTGTAGGAAGGAGCTTTGATGAGGTAACAGACTATATTAAACAAAGTGGAGGAGGTGAGGCGAGACGGTCAGGCTAAGGCATTGGCAAAAAGGGCCAAGAATTCAGGCAACTTTCAAGGTTTTTATTCTAGAGGTTCAGGGAGTCCAACGCTTGCAGCCAAGCCAATTCAGTCCGATATGCCCGCCTCTACAGGTAATTACTTGGGAACTACACCTCATAATTTCATTCAGGATAGCCAAGAAGTCACATATTCAGCGAGAAGCAGGCCATCTTTTGATCGTACATGTTACAACTGTGGTGAACCTGGGAATATGAGGAGAGATTGTCCCCACCCACGTGTGTTAAATCCCACACAGTAGCAGTCTAGAGTAGTGGTACCCACGGGGAATGGTAATAATGATCGAGGACGTCCACAAGGTGGGCGAGGAGGTAATCAGCGAGGCCGTGGAGGTAGAGGAAATGGTAATGCAGGCAGGGGTAACGTGCAACAAGGCAGGGAAGTGGCTCGTCAAGATGATAGGGCTCAGTGTTATGCCTTCCAGGCAAGAATAAGGCAGATGCGTCTAACGTGGTGATCACAAGTACTATTCTTATTTGTGACCGAATGGCTAATGTGTTATTTGATTCGGGTTCTACTTATTCCTATGTATTCGTGCAATTTGCCTCAGAATTTGCTATGATTTGTGATATACTTGATGTCCCTATCCATGTTTCTACCCCAGTTGGAGAGTTCGTCATAGTCACCCATGTCTATCGTGCTTGTCCTATTTTGTTTATGGGTTTTGAGACTTGGGCTAATTTGGTGATTTTGGATATAACTGATTTTGATATAATCTTAGGCATAACTTGGTTGTCCCTTTATTATGTGGTAATACTAAGTTTGTAACTCTAGAAATTCCGGGAAAGGAAAAATTAAAGTGGGAAGGGGTGTACAAGCCTAAGCAAGCTAAGATCATATCCTCCATTCGGGCTAGGAAATTGATAGTGCAGGGTTGTTTGTCTTATTTGGCTCATATTAGGGATGTTGAGATTGAGGCTCCATGCATTGAGTCTATTCCTGTGGTGTCAAAAGTTAGAGAAGTATTTCCTAATGACTTGCCTGGTATGCCTCCAGATATAGAGATATAGACTTCTACATTGATTTAGAACCTGATACTCGTCCCATTTCTATCCCTCCATAACGCATGGCTCCGACGGAATTAAGAGAGCTTAAGGCTCAAACTCAAGAGCTTCTTGATAAGAGATTTATTTGTCCTAGTGCTTCCTCATGGGGTGCTCCAGTTTTGTTTGGTAAGAAAAAGGATGGAAGTATGAGAATGTGTATAGATTACCGGTAATTGAATAGGTTCACTATTCGAAACCAGTATCCTTTGCCTCGAATAGATAATATTTTTGACCAATTGCAAGGTGCATAAGTTTTCTCCAAGATTGATCTAAGGTCTGGCTACCATCAGTTGAAAATTAGGCCGGAGGAGGTGCCCAAGACGACGTTTAGAACCCGCTATGGGCACTACGAATTTCTAGTTATGTCATTTGGCTTGACTAATGTGCTTGCAGCTTTTATGAGTTTAATGAATGATGTGTTCAAGCTATTTCTTGATTCTTTCGTCATAGTCTTATTTGATGATATTTTGGTCTATTCGAAAAGTAAGGAAGAGCATGCCGACCATCTTCGCATTGTTTTGGGTGTTCTTGGGAAACAAAGGTTGTATGCTAAATTTTTGATGTGTGAATTTTAGTTAACTTCTGTTGCATTTTTGGGACATATAGTTTCGAAATAAGGGGTAATGGTAGATCCTCAAAAGATTGAGGCGGTTAAGAATTGGGTTCGGCCTAGCTCTGTGACGGAAGTTAGGAGTTTTGTGGGTCTCGCTAGCTACTATCGTCGATTTGTGAAGAACCTTGCTTCTATTGCCACTCACTTGACTAATTTGACAAAAAAGGAGATACTATTTGAATGGACTGAAAAATGTGAGGAGAGCTTTCAAAAGTTCAAGACTCTCTTGACCACCGTACATATCCTAGCATTACCGGTGGAAGGTAAATTTTTTATTGTTTATTGTGATTTTTCACATTCTGGTTTGGGTGTTGTGCTGTTGTAGGATAAGAATGTTATAGCTTATGCCTCACATCAATTGAAGGTGCATGAGAGGAATTATCCAACGCATGATTTAGAGTTGGCAGCGGTAGTGTCTGCTCTTAAGATCTGGTGGCATTACCTCTATGGTGTTAAGTGTGAAGTGTTTACTGATCATCAGAGTATGCAGCATGTGTTCACTCAAAAAGATCTGAATTTGAGACAACGAAGGTGGATGGAGTTACTTAAAGATTATGATGTCATCATTCAATACCATCCGGGCAAGGCTAATGTGGTGGCAGACGCTTTGAGTCGAAAAGCGGTGAATATGAGTAGTTTAGCTTGCTTGAGTGTATCCAAGCGATCTTTGGCTAAGGAAATTCAGACCTTAGAGTCTAAGTTCATGCAGTTGGGCATCTCAGAAAGAGGTGGTGTGTTAGCTAGCAGTGAAGTGAGGGCCACATTCATTGATGAGATCAAGGCCAAACAATTTGAAGATGAAAATTTGGAGGAGCTTAGAAAAAAGATTGCAATTGGTAAGGCACAAGAGACCACTCTTGATGCGGAAGGCGTGCTCAGTTTTAAAGGAAGAATTTGTGTTCCTCGAGTTGAGGACTTGATAAAGAAATTATTGGCAAAATCTCATGGTTCGCGATATTCTATTCATCCGGGTGTGACAAAGATGTATCGAGATTTGAAGCGAATTTATTGGTGGCCAGTCATGAAGAATAATATAGTGGAGTTTGTGGCTAAGTATCAAAATTGCCAAAAAGTGAAATATGAACATCAAAGGACTGCAGATTTGCTTCAAAGAATGCCAATTCCAGAATGGAAGTAGGAAATGATAGCCATGGATTTTGTGGTTGGTCTTCCCAAGACTTAGGGAAATTTGATTCTATTTGGGTAGTGGTTGATAGATTGACTAAGTCAGCCCATTTTATTCCGGTAAGAATAGATTATAATGCTGAATAATTGGCTAAGGTGTATGTGAAAGAGATAGTGAGGTTGCATGGGGTGTCCCTCTCTATCATCTCAGACCGTGGTACCCAATTCACATCCAAGTTTTGAAGGAAATTACATGATGAATTGGGCACACAACTCACATTTAGTACAACCTTCCATCCACAGACAGACGGGCAGTCAAAAAGGACTATTCAAGTGTTAGAAGACATGTTGAGGGCATGTGTGATTGATTTTGGAGGGCATTGGGATAAGTTCCTACATTTGTAGAAAATCTCCTATAATAATAGTTATCACTCCAGCATAAATATGGCACCATTTGAGGCACTCTATGGGAGGGGATATAGATAACCCATAGAATGGTTTGAGGCTGGAGATGTGAAACCATTGGGGGTCGATTTAGTGAAGGATGCTCAAGATAAGGACCAAGGAGATTAAGTCCGTGAAGGTTCAATGGAAGCATCGTCCAGTTGAGGAAGCTAATTAGGAGACCGAGAGGGACATATGAGACAAGTATCCCTAATTGTTCATCGATTCACGTACTACTTCATTCCTTCCTTAGCCTATATTTCCTAAGTTTGTCACTCGGGGATGAGAGATGTGTAAATTGGTATCTATTGTAACGACCGGGTTCCGTCGTTATAGAAAAGCCAACGAAAAAAAAATTTTGGGTCAGAAAATATTTTCGTAGTAACTTGGAATTTTCCAACATAGTATAGATTTGGACATAATCAGAGTCTTTTAGGTGTAGAGAAATCTGGTAACAATTGGGTGATTTATTTATGATTCTGATTTGATGAGTAGTTAGATAAGTCGTTAAGGAAACCGTACGACTTTACGAAATTAAATTCGGGTGAGTAGAACTCCCGAAATTGATCTTAGCGTGAACGGTATTTTCAGAGCGTCGTTGGTTAATGGTGTATTGTGAAATGGTGGTCTTGGAATTATTAAAATAACTCACTGTTTCGTGCAAGCCACCTTGGCGGTGGTTTTGGTCGCTCTTGCGGGGCCGCTATAGCAGGGTGAGGACCGTTGTGGCGGGCCAGATGCGCCTTAAAGTCGTAAATAAACCCCAAAATGACTTTATTTTGCACTTTTCAATTTTCAGAGCTAAGGAACGAACCCCAAGCGACTCTTGACAGTTTTTCACCATACCTAAGGCTAAAGGTAAGCTTTTAACTCCACGAATCCATTTTTTGATCCGTAGAACGTAATCTAATGGGTAATTATCGATGGGGGAGGGCTTTGATCTAGAATCTATGGTGGAAACAACCCTATTTTCTATACCTGTGATCATGGGTATGATCTAGGATTCATAGAATTGTTAGCAATTTGGGTAATTAGTGATTGTTTATTGATTCCCGTGTTATTATGATTGTTTGTAGACCAAGAACAAGCGGAACGAATCCAGAAAGGGAAGGATCCAGTTTCTTAGTTTCAAGCTTGTTTGGAGGTAGGTGATGGTTTTGATTCTATGATTGTTTGATGTATCTTTGTCTTTGCTTCATCATGATGCATGTATGTATGCGAATGTTGCATTATTGATCACACTTGTTGTAAATAAGGATATATGACTATGAATGCCATGAATCATGACTTGATTGTATGATTATGAGAATGTATCTTGTGATTGTGATTGTGATTGTGATTGTGGCTTGTTGAATGGATCGGGTGTTGCGTTTTGACACACTAACTTGGATCGGTTGCCACATTCCGATATAATTATGGGATCGGTTACCACGTTTCGGCATTATATTTGGATCCGGTATCACGTTCCGATATGCTAACTGTTTGGGCTTGGGTTCCATGAGAGGACCAATGACTTGTCATAATTGTGTATCTTGAGAAATGTGAAGTTGTTCGTTGTTCGTAAATGTTGATAATATTGTATATGTTCGATATATGCATGTGATTATATTGTTGTATTGATTTATGTATGTTGCACTTAGTGGGATAACCGCGTGATCCTACCAGTACACTGTGGTTGTGTACTGATACTGTACTTGCTCTTTCTTTCTTGAGTACAGGGCATCTTCAAGCGGCTATTGGCATACCTCGCTTAGAAGTTCAGTGATCGTTCGAATTCAAGGGTGAGACAATTCTTTCGAGCTGCGATGGGTTCTTTTCGTCTATGTCCACCATTTCGGACTTAGACTTTCTAGTTAGTTATTAGTTTATTAGTTTGGGGTTGTATCCCTTCTTGTTTAGACTTTGGTTCATTGTTAGATGTTTTGGTACTTTGACTTTCATATTCTAGGTGTATTTTCCGCATTGTTAGTTGTTAGATCTTTTGTAAGTTTATGGGAATTTCAGTTTTAGATATTATTCTTGTTTTGTATCCTTAAATGCTTTAGTTTTTGGTTAGTTGCTTGGTTTGGGTTGTAGTAGTGGTTCTCCCATCGGAGGGTTAGTGTGGGTGCCAATCACGATGGTCTGGGTCGTGACATAAATATCTTAAAATGTCAAAAAAAGGTGAGATTGTACCTACTAATCCACAACTCCCTACAGAGTGTTCTGTAAAGGTTTCACAAAAAAAAATCAACTAAAAGTCATAGTATGACTTCTGAGTTTATTCGTAAGGATTTAAGAGTGTAATTCTGCTAAACTTTCATACTTCTTCAACTTCTAATATATGGCTCAATTAACTTCTAAAATATGTATAATAACATTATAATTATAAATGAACAGTTTTAAAATAATAATATGGGTTACACGTGCAATTAAAAGTAGAAAACCCCCAAGTTAAAAATTGAATTATCAAAATGTCCTTATAAACTCACAATATTTATGGACAAAAATGTAAATATACATTAATTGTAATAAATATTATCACATCCTATTTAACACTGTTGTTATATATTATTGATAAAAATATAATACATATATATATACACGATTTTTTTACTACACTTAAAAATTATCAAAAATTGAAAATATATATTGTAATAAAAATAAGAAAACTAATTGAATACAAACTTTATGTCTCTGTATATTCTTATAAATCATGAGTTTGTATTTGATGTAGCTATTAGCTTTCTCTGGTTTTCATCAGTCTCACTTGCTATGTACGTACAATATCTTTAAATTATAGGCTTATTTTTCTTTTTGGTTCTTGTTTTTATCTATCTAATAATTAAGATCTATAATTTAAAATATCGATTATTTCCTATACAATTTTCATTTTCAATTTCTTTTTTTTTGCTTTATTTATTTTAATGTAGTATATAATCATATGTATTGTAGTGGTGTAGTGTTGTCACGAGCATGAACATTGAAGTATTTTTGTTCAATTGTCAGATATCATTTTCGTATATTTTCAACTTGACTATCAAATAGCTAGAAAAGTATCACATTCATGAAACTTTTTTTTTTATTTTGTCTTTTATTACTCAATACGTGTTGCAATAATTTTAGATGATTATATAAAATATTGTACACAATAACTTGGGATACACGTGCGCACATGTCCAGATAAAAGAAAAAAAAAATTAATCAAATTTCCACGTGTCTAGCACGTGAAATTCACAGATCAACTTAGATGTGGTTGTGGCTTTTTAAGGGTGTAATTATTTCAGTTTTAAATAGTTCAGGGGGGTGATAGGACTCCTGTAAAGTTAAAGTGTGTAGTTGAAAATTCGAATATAGATTAGGAAGGCTTTTGACCATTTTCTCTTAAAAATATCAAGTGAAATGAATAAATAATGAACATGAAGCAAAATTAAGTCAGTCTAAATATCTAAAATACTTAAATAATGAAGAAGAAAATAGTTGATGTCTTAAATGTAATATATAATCCAACAGAAGGGGGGAGCTGAAAAATACTTCAACTTTGGCTGAAATTGTTGTTACGATACCAAACTTTATGGAGGACCTTTTACCCCGTGCACTATTTAATAGTGTATTCTAAAGGTATATATGTGCCCACGACACATTACTATTTAAAATGATGCAATTTTTATGATGTCCACGTAGGCACATATATACCTTTAAAATACATTATTAAATAGTACAGGGGGTAAAAGGTCATTTCCAAAGTTTGGTATCGTAACAACAATTTCGACCAAAATTGAAGTATTTTTCAGATCCTTTTCAAAAAAAAAAAATAAGTAGGTAATGAAGAGTCATTTTAAGAAATTATAAAAATCATGACTGCACTTGAATTGGGGTTCATTTTATTATTGTATTTGAACAAATATAATAATGGTTTGTAGTACTAATAACATTAATGAAGAATATGAATAGATGAAGAAAGGTATATAAGAAATGGATAAATGACAATAATATAATAAGAAAAGTTATACAGTATTTATTTCTATTGAATATAAATCGAAAGAAAGGAAAGGAAAGGAAAGGGGAGGGGTTTTAAGAAATGAAATAAATGTCAATATTTATTAAGAAAAGAAATATATTTAAATTAAATGCGGTAGAGGAAAAGAAAAGAAAATGGAGAAAAAAAACATAATTTTGAGTAATTAGTGTACCTAATTCTTGGGAAGGAATAAATAGTATTGAATCATTCATTGTCATATTTACACATTATAAAAACAAAAAACTAAAAAAGATAAATATATTTCTTGATAAAAAAATATATCATATGACTTAATTGATATCCATCTTTACATGTTCTAAAAAAGAACTAGGAAGATGTTGCTAATAGTAAAGTCCAATAAAAGATGTGACTTTCTATATAAAATTAATAAAATATGCTAGGTTGTTAAGGTCTAGAAAGATTTGATTAGTATTTTCTAGAAATGATTAGTGCTTGATTGTTTTTTTTATTGTAGACATAAAATGTTTCTAAAAGATGTATATCTATATGAAATAAAAAATATATACTTCGTACAAACTTTGCGTGCATTACATTAAACCAAAAATAAGAGCAAAACACACAAAATGAACTCATGTGGATCTACATTGAAATAAAAATAAAATTAAAAAGGCAATGATGAACAAAATTCCAACCATGCTTCTAGTGCAGCAGAGAGCCTGTCGCGCTTGTGAAATTCACTAAATCACTTGTGCTCCACTAACAGTCCAATTTCCCAAAGTTTCTAATGTTTGTATTATTATTCTCTCGAGGAATGTGATTTTCAGCAATTGAACAGTAGTTCTTTGAGTGCTGATATCTGTTTTTTTTTATTTTTTTATTATTCCACAAATCTCATTTTGTCAAATTCTATAAATAATACAATTGAATAGTACTTCTTTGAGTGTTCAAACACATTTGTATCGCTTATATAATCTCACAAAGTGAGGTTTGGAGAGTAATAGAAATTTAAGAAATAACATATATTAACAAATACATATATAATAAGCAATGATCGAATACCAGGAGTAATAAAAACAAGTAATCTATTAAAGTAATTGTAATTTGCAAATCAAAATTTGTAGCTCACTTAAAAGTGAATTACTAATTATTATTTGTTAAAACATCATTGAGATAAACAGAAGAATTTTATGAACAAAATAGTACTCCTACAAGGGATTATTCACAATCATAAAAACCCAAGAAAATAAAATAAAACAGAGTAGGCATACGTGTTGTTGGCTACCGAAACAAAATAACTTCTTAAAGGGGAAAAAAAGAAGTTAAAAGTTGAAATACCATTTTATTTCTACACTAAATAAAAATATTATGAAATAGCTAATCAATTAAATATTAAATAGTAAGTATATAATATTATTATTATATTACACTAAATTCTAAAAGTGGAAAGATGTTAAGTCAAAAATTCAAAGAAAAAATAGTCATAGAAAATTGTTAGACATTTTTCATCCCTTTAAAAAATAATTAGTTACATTTTAAAAAATAAAATAAAATTGTATTTATTTTTATTTTTCTCCTTCAATTTACTTAATCTATATATCATATATCATATATCATATGGTTACTTAATTTGTTAAATATTAATATTTTAATTACATAATGATATATATGAAGCCCAACAACTATACTTTAATTCTTATGTTATGCCATTATAATTATAGTTGATTAGATTAATTAATTTAATTAAAGTAGAAGACAAAATAATATATGAAACTCTTCCAATTCAGTGACTCTTTGAATTTTGAAACAAAAAATAAAATTTATGTGTCATGATTCAATGTGTCTCATTATTGAAACTCTTCCAATTCAGTGACTCTTTGAATTTTGAAACCAAAAATAAAATTTATGTGCCATGATTCAGTGTGTCCCATTATTGAATTTTGGTAGGTAAAAAGACAGTTAGATATCACTATAAATACCAGTAAATTATAGCCACAATTTGCTTGTCCCTGGATCATCATAATCTTTTCTTTTTTGTCATCTACGGTTCTCTAATCTTCTTCCTATATAATGATATAACATATCGTCAAGAAGCTAACTGAGGAGAAGAACAAATGACATCATTCTGAAGTTAGCTTTCTTAGAATAGAATAGTTGAAGTTAGAAGTATAAGAGATGAAATCATGAAAAAGAGAAATTTTCTTACAGTAGAATAGTTGAACTTTGAAGTATAGAAGAGATGACCTATTCCTTGAGATCTTTTGTTTATTAGCTCATAATTTTAAGATTTCTTTTCCATATTGGAGTCAAGGTATGGTTGTCCAAATTAAATTTGGTATACAATTGTCACGACCTAGACCGTCGTGAGTGACACCCACACTAACCCTCCGGTGGGAGAACCATTACTACAACTCAACTACACAACATAATGAAAATATAGGCATTTAAAGATACGGAAGCAGGTTTAAATGACAATAAAAATGGAGTCTCCATAAACTCCAAGGGTTCACCTAAAACAACGAAACATAACTAATGGGGAAATTCAACCCCTAAAACCTGAAAGTCATTGTACCAAAACATCTATTAACTAAAAAGTATAAGAAAAGGGGGCACAACCCCGAAAACTAAACAAATCACCCTAAACAAATAGTCGAAATCTGAAAAGAATGGACTAAACAAATATGAAGGATTGTGTGGCAGCCTGAAAGAATTGGCTTACCCTTGAAATCTAGTCTCGATCACTGATCTCCTAACCGAGGTCTATCAATAGCTACCTAAAGATGTCATGTACTCAACACAGAACGAGCAAGTACAATATCAGTAACTACCACATTGTACTGGTAAGATCACACGGCTACATATATAAGAAGTCACAACATAGTAAACATGACATGTACAAAATATATATACACATTGGTTATCATTTTAGAGCAACAAACAGTCTTCCAATATCAATCAACATTAGATATGAACGAAATCATCAAAAGTAAATACACAACACAGTTCAATGGTCTTCTCACGGAACCCAATTTAATGGTCCTCTCACGCCCTGAGCCTACACCCTGGGCAGAACTGGCACTTAAGAACCATTGTTGGCCCCAAGCGAACCCTTGGCCTGGCTTACTACTCAGCGAAAAACAAAAACACAAGAAAATAGTCTGAAATGATGAACTCATGAAATAAAATCAGAATGTCTTTAAAGAACATTAAACTAGCCAAAATGGCAACTCAAATCTCAAAACATAAGCCAGAAACAAAATAGTGACAAATGATCTAACTAATTGTCTATCTATGAATCCTCAAAAACTAGGAGGGATGTCGGGACAAGACCCCCGATCATCCTAACAACTGAAAACTACTAAAGCAATGCAAATAGGGATCCTTCGGAAAGCAAGGTGGCTCACCACAAGACTCTGAATGCTCAACTAGATCAAAGAAGCGTTGGATGCTAATCCTGGTTACCTGTATATGCATCATAAAAATGATGCAGGCCAAATGACGTTAGTACATTAAATATACGAGCATGCGAGGAGAATACCAAAACAAGACATAAGCTTGAAAGGAACTGAAGGAACAAACCTGGTCTCAACTCAACTCAATTGAACTGAACTCATTTAAGTATAAAGTAATAAATAAATGCAATATAAAGAAAAACTTAATATCAATTATGTATATTTAGAAATACAATAGTAACTCTGTATGCATGCAAAAAATACAATATAAATTCTGGATTTATATAAAAATACAAGTAACTCTGTGTATATAATAATACAAAATACTTCTATGGGGGTTTCTCTAACCGAAAACCATCACTTAAAAGCTATTGTGATGATACAACATTTTACCTCACGCTGACAGGGCCGTCCTATACCTTGTCGAGGTTATAGAACCTGACTACTAAGTGGATCCACTAGTCTATGCTAAAAAGCACTAAGGAATCATCTAAAAAGTATGACTCATTTTTCTACCCATGATGGCTACATGGTTTATGGGAGCTGGGAATTGTCTGAAATCTCCCCCATATCGGTGTTCAATACTATTCCCAAAATATAATACTAGCTCTTATTATTTAAAATACAACTTCTTTCTATGGTTTGAGATAATTGCTCAAAACTTAGCTCAAAGGCTCTCTTGGAAATCAAAGTTTCTTTTCTTGCTTAATTATGAAAACATTTACTCTTTACTGAAAAGTAGCTCAAAGGCTATTTTCGAAATCTCAGTTTCCTTTCTTGTTTAAATGTGAAAACATTTTACTCTTTGGGAATACATAGTCCCGATATACTCTTTTGAAGAAATGAACTTCAAATCTTAACTCTTTACTCAACTCAAAACTCAGGTCTTAAAATAAAGTTAAAACATTTTAAAAGACTTTTGGAAGACTCTATGAACTTCTCTTTACTTGGCTCTTAACTTTCCTTGAATTTGAATTTATGGATTCAAGGATTGTGATCTGTGATAGGAAAGATCTCATGATGTTTAGGAGTGTTTTTAGATAGTTAAATATGAGAAACAATCAAGAAATCACTGTCTGGAAGCAAGTCCACAACACAAAGATGCATTTAAATATTTGGTCGCGAAATAAATTTTGAGGCAGAACGGTCCATGACCGCTCCGCGACGCGGAGAAGAATTCTGCAATCTTGAGGAACAGATCTGGTACCCAGATTCGCCTGACTTTTTTCTTCTTCATTTTCTAACCCCAATTCACCTAAACTCGGTTCTTTTTCTCAAATTCTCTTTAGATTCAGATACCCAGTTTATGTACACAAGAATCTAACTCAATGCAAGTCTAACAATCGACCTTAAACTCTCAAGAACTCTTCAATCTCATCACAAATTCAAGAACGAAAGCAATTCAAGAACACAACTCAAGAACATCAAAGTCTCAATCTTTTAGGAAGAAAATCATAATGAATTAAACATGTTTGGCGCGTGGATGAACGAACCCAATGCTATATGAACTCACATACCTCGTAGAATTGAATCCTTGGCGAAATCCACAACCAAACTCGCAAGAACTTGACGAATCTTGAACTTTTCTTCTCTTTTCCTCCTCTTTTCTCTTCTCTCAAAGCCCTGGAATAATTCTCAATTGCGCAAACTAAACTAACTCAGTTTAGACCCCAAATAATTTACTAAAAATGGATTTAATTAATTGGGTAATTAAAAGACCATAATACCCCTCAAAAACCCAGTTTTGACTTTCCATATCTGGATAACCCGACTTCAAATGGGCATATCTTCCTCATACACACTCAAAAATGAGCAAACTCGGTGGCGTTGGAAATATAATTCAAAGATCTTTCCTATAGTATCTTGTAGCACACCTAACTCATCTTGTGCTAAGAGTTATGGTCGTTTTAGGTTGACCCAAAACTCATACTTCGCTTAACTTTTGTCAAATTTCAGATTTCTCATTCTTTCCAAAAATGATTTTTTCTAATTCTAGCTCTTTCAAATAGCGGGGTGTTACAATATCTTCCCCTTGGGAACATTCATCCTCGAATGAGATTAATCTTAGCAGGCTAAGGGCGTAACGTCAAATATTCAATTCAAACACCTAACAAGCAAATCTAACACACCATGCATATTAATTAAAGAGTACTAAGAAGAGAATTAGTACCTTGGTCTAAAGTTTCTCCGAGCTCAAAGAGATATGGATACCTCTTCTTCATATCCTCCTCAGCTTCTCAAGTAGCTTTCTCAACAAACTGATTTCTCCAAAGAACCTTGACTGATGCTACTTGCTTAGTCCTCAACTTGCAAACCTGACGGTCTAGAATTTGAATATGACTCTCCTTATAAGACAAGATGTCCTTAATACCAATATCTTCGGTTGGTATAATCAATGAAGGATCGTCCATACACTTTTTCAGCATAGAAATGTGAAATACCGGATGAACCACTGCTAACTCTTGTGGTAGCTCAAACTCATAAGCTACATTGCCAATCTTCTTGGATATTCTGTAAGGACCAATATATCGGGGACTACACTTCCCCTTCTTACAAAATCTCATAACACCCTTCGTGGGTGAAAATTTCAAGTAAAGCCAATCATCTAGTTCAAATTCTAAGTCCCTTCTCTTAACATCTGTGCAGGATTTCTGACGACTCTGCGATGTTTTCAACCTCTCTTGAATAACTTTCACTTTCTACATAGCTTGATGAACTAGGTCTGGTCCTATCAACCCAGCCTCACTAACTTCAAACCATCCAATAGGAGATCGGCATCTTCTCCCATAAAGAGCTTTATAAGGAGCCATCTAGATGCTAAAGTGGTAAATATTATTGTAAGCAAACTCGATGAGAGGTAGGTGATCATCCCAATTACCCTTGAATTCAATCACACAGGCCCTCAACATATCTTCTAAAGTCTGAATAGTGCACTCTGCTTGACCATCTGTCTGAGGATGGAAAGCAGTACTTAAGTTCACCTTTGAACCGAAGCCTTTCTAGAATGACTTCTAAAAATGTGCAGTAAATTGCGCACCTCTATTTGAAATAATTGAAACTGGCACCCCATGAAGTCTAACTACCTCTTGAAGATACAACTTGGCATAGTCTTCTGCCAAATGGGTAGTCTTTACCGGCAAAAAGTGGGCTGATTTTGTCATTCTATCAACAATCACCTAAATCGAGTCATGCTGTCTGCGAGACCGTGGAAAACCTATGATGAAATCCCTATTGATCACCTCCCACTTCCATTCCAGAAGTTCTATATTTTGAGCCATACCATCAGGCCTTTAGTGCTCTACTTTAACTTGTTGACAATTCGGACTATTAGCAAAAAACTCTGCAATGCCCTTCTTCATACTACTCCACCAATAAACCTCTATCAGATCACAATACATCTTTGTGGAACCCATATGGATAGATTATCTGGAGCTATGAGATTCCTCCATGATCCTCTCTTGGAGTTCATCCACCCTTGGTACACACATCCTACCTTGATGCCTCAATACACCATCTCCCCCTTGTTCAAAAGCCATTATTTTTTGCTTATGAATATTTGACTTTAATTCAAGCAAAATAGGATCTTGGTCTTGCTTTTCTTTCACTTATGACACTAATGATGATTCAGCCCCATTCATCACCACTAATCCTTCTTCTGTGGAATCCATTAGTAGAACTCCTAATCGTGCAAGTCTATGCACATCTTTTGCTAACTCTTTCTTATCTTCCTCAAAATGGGCGGTACTACCCATAGACAACCTGCTCAAGGCATCAGCAACAACATTAGCCTTACCTGGGTGATATAGAATACTCATGTCATAATCATTGAGTAATTCTAACCACCTCATCTGTCTAAGATTAAGCTCTTTCTAACTAAACACATACTCAAGACTCTTGTGATCGGTGAATACATCTACATGAACACCATACAAATAATGGCGCCACATTTTCAAAGGAAATAATACGGCAGCCAACTCTAAGTCATGGGTTGGGTAGTTTTTCTCGTGAACTTTCAACTATCTGGAGACATAAGCTATAACTTTGCCATTATGCATTAACACACAACCCAAATCAACTCTAGACGCATCACAATATACAACAAAGCCTTGCATTTTTTCTGGTAAGGTCAATACTGGGGCAGTAGTCAACCTCTTTTTCAGTTCCTTAAAGTTTTTCTCACAAGCTTCAGACCATTGAAACTTAGTTGTCTTCTGAGTCAACTTAGTCAAAGGGGATGAAATAGATGAGAACCCCTCTACGAACCTTTTATAATTTTCAGCTAGCCCCAAGAAACTCCTAATATCAGTTGGAGATATGGGTCTAGGCCAATTTTGCACTGCCTCTATTTGTTGGGTATCAACTTTAATTCCATCACCGGAAACAATGTGGCCTACGAATGCCATAAACTCAAGCCAAAACTCACACTTAGAGAACTTGGCATACAACTCTCTATCCTTTAGAGTTTGGAGAACTATTCTAAGATGGCTAGCATGATCTTCATCATTCCTCGAATAGATTAGTATGTCATCAATGAACACGATAACAAACATATCTAAATAAGGCTTGAATACTCTATTCATAAGGTCCATGAACACTGCAGGCGCATTAGTTAAACCAAACGACATGACCAGAAACTCATAATGACCATAACAGGTCCTGAAAGCTGTCTTTGGAATATCACATTCCCTTACTCTTAACTGATGGTAGCCAAATCTGAGGTCTATCTTAGAGAAACAAGTAGCACCTTGAACTTGATCGAAGAGATCATCAATTCTCGGAAGATGATACTTATTCTTGATAGTAACCTTGTTGAGCTAACGGTAATCTATACACATTCTAAGAGAATCATCCTTCTTCCTCACAAACAAGACCGGATCGCCCTAAGGTATAACACTTGGTCGAATGAAACCTTTATCTAGGAGATCTTTCAACTGCTATTTTAACTCTGTTGCTGCCATCCTATAATGCAGAATAGATATAGGACGATTATCAGGAAGAATATCTATACCGAAGTCTATTTCTCTCTCAGGAGGGACTCCAGAAAGATCATCTAGGAAGACTTCTGGGAACTCTTTTACTACTGAAACTAACTGAATATGAGGTATCTCAACACTAGAATCATTAACTCGGACTATGTGATAGACACACCCCTTAGAAACTAACTTTCTTGCCTTAAGGTACGAAATAAAACGACCCTTAAGCACTGCTGAACTACCTGTCCATTCTATAACTGACTCATTAGGAAACTGAAACTTGACAACTAGAGTTCTACAATCAACTCAGGCATAACAGGCATAAAGCCAGTCCATACCAAGAATGACATAAAAATCTACCATGTCTAACTCAACTAAATCAGCCATGGTGCTTTTATGATTGATGGAAATGGTACAATCACGATAGACTCTTTCTGCTAGAATAGACTCACCAACAGGTGTAGAAACAATGAAGGGCTCACTATGTTTTTCAGGAAAAATATCAAAATTCATCGCAACATAAGGAGTTACAAAGGATAAACTCGCTCCTGGATCTAGCAAAGCATAAACATCAAAGTTAAAGACTTGGATCATACCAGTGACAACATCTAGCGAATTCTCTTGCTCTTGGCGACTAGTCATAGCATAAAGATAATTTCCTCCTTCGTCTGCCCCTGAAGTAGCTCCTCTAAATGCAGCTCTGTCGGGTGGAGCAACTAAAGGAGACTGGGCTCTATTGTCCTATTACTGTTACCCTGCCTGTTATTTGGACATTCTCTCATAAAATGACCGTTCTGGCCACACTTGAAGCAACCAGTGCAACCATCATGACACATCCCTGAGTGGTTCCTACCACACTTAGCACATACAGGAGGATTACTACCCCATTGTGCCATACTACCTTGAGAATAGGCAAGTTCTTTTGTTCTTTGGTGCAGGTGCACTAGCAGATGATGGAGCAGGCCCTCTTATTTATGTTGGAAGGATGACCGGTTGGCATTACTCTTCTGCTGCCCGTACTCATTCCCTGATGTCTTAGCCCTCTTATTCTTAAACTCTTCTCTATCCCTCAGTTTGTCCTCCTCAACTTGTTGCACATGGATCATTAGCCTTGCTATGTCTATATACCCTATGAGCATAGTTGCCTTGCCTTCCTTGCTTCACAGGCGAGAAAACCCAGCAATGAATAAACTCATCATGCTCCTCATGTCAACAACCATCTCCAGAGCATAGCAGGAAAGTTGTGTGAACTTCAGACTGTACTCATGAACGCTCAAAGAATCCTGCTTAAATGTGAGGAACTCTCATACCTTTGCCTCTCTCAGTTCTCAGGGAAAGAAACTCCCCAAGAAGGCCTCCTCAAAACAAGCCAAACTCACAAGTGGTGCACCCTCAACTCGATTCTTCTTCCATTGATCAAACCAGATTCTAGCGACACCCTTCATTTGGTATGCAACTAGTTTCACCCTCTCAGCATCAGCAACATGCATATTCTCAAAGACCTTCTGAATCTCTTCAATAAAGTTTTTTGGGTCCTCAGTAACACTTGAACTAGTGAAGCTTGGAGGGTTCATCCTTGAGAACTCACGGATCCTTGAAGTATCAGCCCCTTCCTGTCGATTCTCTCTCTGTCCAACCTGATTGGTCACAACTTGACTTAACATCCGGATAGTTTCACGGAATTCAGCATTGGTGACCTCTCCTTGGGGTTGCACTTCTGGTGCATTAGGTACCCCTTGTTCATGTGGTTCAACATTCCTTTTAACGGGACGACCTCTGACAGCTCTTCGTGGAGGCATGATCTGAAAAACATGCACAAGCACGAGTTGGAAAGAAACTTTTATAGAGATACACTCTATCGCATGAAATGAGTATGAAAGAAGTGAGATAGTTCCTAAGTATCGCAGCCTCCGAATCATACATGTGGCACGCTTCACACTGATAACTAGGACTCTATTGAAACGGCTTCATAGACTCCCTAGGACTCTTGAACTCTATGCTCTGATACCAAGTTTGTCACTCCCCGAGCCTACACCTTGGGGATGACTAGCACTAGAGAACCATTGATGGCCCCAAGCGAACCCTTGGCATGACTTTCTACTGAGCGGAAGACTTAAGCACAAGAAAATAGTCTCAAATGATGAACTCATGAAATAGACTTAGAATGTCTTAAAAGAGCATTCAACTAGCCAAGATGGCAACTCAAGTCTCAAAACATAAGCCAATAACAAAATAGTGACAAATGATCTAACTAGATGTCTATCTATGAAGCCTCTAAATCTGGGAGGGATGTCGGGACAAGACCTTTGATCATCTTAACAACTGAAAACTACTAAAGCAATGTAAATAAGGATCCTCCTAAAAGCATGGTGGCTCAACACAAGACTCTGAATGCTCAACTGGATCAATGAAGCACTGGATGTTGATCTTGGTTACTTGTATCTGCATCATAACAATGATGCAGGCCAAATGGCGTCAGTACATTGAATGTATGAGCATGCGAGGGAAATACTAAAACAAGACATAAGCTTGAAAGGAACTGAAGGAATAAACCTGGTCTCAACTCAACTCAACTGAATTGAACTCATTTCAGTATAAAGCAATAATATAAATGCAATCTAAAGGAAAGCTTTTAAAACATGGATATCAACTCTGTGTATTTAGAAATACAACAGTAACTTTATATGTATGCAAAGATACAATATAACCTCTTGATGTATATAAAAATACAAGTAACTCTGTGTATATAATACAAAATACTTTTGTGGGAGTTTCTCTTACCGACAACCATCACTTAAGAGCTATTGTGATGATACAGCATTTTGTCTCACGCTACCAGGGCCGTCCTATACCTTGCCAAGGGTATAGAACCTAACTACTAAGTGGATCCACTAGTCTATGCTAAAAAACATTAAGGAATCATCTAAAAAGTATAACCCTTTCTCTACCCATGATGGCTACATGGTTTATAGGGGCCGAGAGTTGTCTGAGCTCTCCCCCATATTGGTGCTCAATACTACTCCCAAAATATAATACTAGCTCTTATGTTTAAAAACATAACTTCTTTCTATGGTTTGAGATAATTGCTCAAAACTTAGCTCAAAGGCTCTCTTAGAAATCAAAGTTTCCTCTCTTGCTTAATTATGAAAGCATTTACTCTTTACTGAAAAACTAGCTCAAAGGCACTTTTGGAAATCTCAGTTTCCTTTCTTGTTTAAATATGAAAACATTTTACTCTTTGGGAATACATAGTCCCAATATACTCTTCTGAAGAAATGAACTTCAAATCTTTACTCTTTATTCAACTAAAAACTTAAGTCTTAAAACAATGTTAAAACATTTGTAAAAGACTTTTGGAAGACTCTATGAACTTCTCTTAACTTGGCTCTTAACTTTCCTTGAATTTGAATTTATGGATTCAAGGATTCTGATTTGTGATAGGAAAGATCTCATGATGTTTAGGAGTGTTTTTAGATAGTTAAACATGATAAACGATCAAGAAATTATTGTCTCGAAGCAAGTCCGCGATGCGGAGATGCATTAAATATTTGGTCGTGATATAAATTTTGAGGCAGAACGGTCTGTGACCGCTCCGAGACGGGGAGAAGAATTCCCCAATCTAGAGGAACAGGTCCGCGATGCGGACCTGGTACCCAGATTCACCCGACTTTTTTCTTCTTCGTTTTCTAACCCCAATTTGCCTAAACTCGGTTCTTTTTCTCAAATTTTCTTTGGATTTAGATACTAAGTATATGTACACAAGAATCTAACTCAAAACAACTCTAACAATCGACCTTAAACTCTCAAGAACTCTTCAATCTCATCCCAACTATTCAAGAACGAAAGCAATTCAAGAACACAACTCAAGAACATCAAAGTCTCAAACAAGTACATTTAAAGTCATTATAATTTTTTTCTTGAACTAAAAATTTTCTAAAATCATGACGATAAAGAGTCATTCTTGCTCTCACAAAAATTTTCGTTGGAAACGATCCTAACTCATTCATCCATGTCGTTAGATTATAGGACTTACCAGAGATTTCTCTTGCACAAATTGGCAAGGACAGGGGATCATCATCCTCATCTCCAGTATCTAGGGTATATCTACTACTCTCCTCATCTCCAGTGTCAGTTTTTTGTTCACTAGATTCAACATCATCACTAGCCTGGGCACTACTGTCCTCATAGTTGTTAATCTCAGCTAGGGGTGGCAAAATGGGTAAATAATATGGGTATCCGCTCATACTACCCATTTTAAATGGGTTGGGTATCCAACTCATTTAAAAATGGGTAAAAAAACGAGTAATACCCATATAGCCCATTTAAAAGTGGGTAGTTAAATGGAGAAAATGGGTAAAAGCAAACAAAAAAAAATGATAAACGTAAGAAAGTCTTTTTTGAAAAAAAAAATCTATAAAAAAAGAAACTTTTTCTTACATTTAATTTGGGATAAGGGGTGGGGTGGTATTTTTTTTGGATGGGGTGTGGCTGGGGGGTGGTAGGGGGTGGGGTGGTAATATTTTTAAAAAAAATTAAAAATTTTAATGAAAAAATTAAAAATGTTGTTAATTTTATTTTGGGATAGGGTGTTGAGGAGGGGGAGTAGGGGGTGTGGGGGGGACTGGTAGGGTAACGGACTGTGGGGGGTGGTAATTTTTTTTAAAAAAAAAAAATTAATGAAAAAATTTTAATTTTTGTTTTTTTTTTTTTGGATGGGGTGTGGAGAGGAGGGGGGTTGGTAGGGGGTAGGGGGTGTGTGGGGGGGTGGGGTGGTAATTTTTTAAATTTTTTTTAAAAATAAATTAATGAAATTTTTTTAAATTTTGTTAATTTTTATTTGGGATGGGGTGTGGGGGGGGGGGGGTACTAGGGGGTAGGGGGTAGGAGGTGTGGGGGGGAGGAGGTTGATAGGGGTGAGGTGGAACTTTTTTCATTTTTTATTTTTTACATTTTTTTGGGATAGGGGGCTGGTAGGGGGTGGAGTGAAGTGATAAAAAAAATTAATTTTTTTTTTTGTTTATAAAGCTTTTAACAAGATTTCTATTATAATATGGGTAAATATGGTTACCCATATTATCGATTGGGTAACTCGTTTTTACCAATTTAAAGTGTGAATCGAGTCGAGTAACTTACCCATTTTTATTTAACTCATTTTTTGATCGACTCATATTCGGCTCGACTCGCTCGTTTGCCACTCCTAATCTCAGTCATTGTATCAAAATCCGAGTTAGACTTAGGTTCTTCAACTACAATTTTTTCCTTTTTTTAAGATCTGGAAACTTCTTCAGCCTTGCTTTTCTTATTTTTAGAAGCCTTAGGAACAGATCGTTTAACGATGTCGCCTATAATTTTAGCCATACTGTACTATATACAAAAACATAATTCTCATATCAAAATATCGACCACTAGTCTATTAACCCAAACAGAGTAATGCTAAAAAAATATGCAAAACAAGTACCAATTTCAACAAAACTTGACAATGCCATTGGCATAAACACCATTAAAGTCGACCAAAATATAGTAAAAACTTTCGAATCAATAGGCCAGATAAACATAAAAAAATCAAAAAATTCTATGCATTATCCAAAGCAAAACGTCAGTAATGATTCTGAATAAAAAGCAAGAACTAAAACGGGTGAGATTTTCAGAACTTTAAGCAAACATCTAAACTTCGCTACAATATCGCAATAAAAAAATCACATAGGCTATAAGTTATTGAAAACACGATTAAACTTACTTCAGATGAAGAAGATTGAAAAAGATCCAACTGAACTTGGGAAGAAGATTGATAGGAACGATTATGAGATCTTTTTTTTCTTTATGATTTCAATAATGGAAGATGGAAGACTTGTGTTGGAGAATGATCAGTTTTATGAAGGTTGATGATTTCGGTAAAGCAGGTTTATGGAAGACGAAGATTTCTCTGAGAACGTGATCTGAGGTTTCCTCGGAAAATGTTTACCCTATTTTATTAAATATTTTTTATATTCCTTGGGATTGTAATATAATTTTTTGAAGGGATGAATTTATTTAATGTTGAAGTGTTGGAATGAAAATGATATTTTATATACTTATTTTTTTATCCCCAAGTTCTTAAAGTGATGAAAAGGCCCATGACCCACACAACCCAATAATGCAAGTGGAGATAGTAATGGACGACAATTTTCATATACTAGAGGAAACTTCAATGTCTGATATGCATTCAACACTTCCACTTTATCATGTGCCCTCAATGTTAAATGACATGATACTACGTCTATCGAAGCACACCTAATGACCAAGAAAGTTTTTCTCAATATGAACGATATCTTAGGGTTTGGCTCAAAATTTGGCACTACGAAGCCAATAGGAAAGATGAACGACCTCACTTGAATTGACTCATCTTCGACAACCCCTTCTAGTCAAGCAATTGATCAACCTGCAAGTTGTAAGATGATGGTGGTAGGTTAAGAACTACCAAAACCCAACTTTTTCTACAATGATGCAATAATGAGATCAATGCAAGCACTAAGATCAAACAATCCCCAGGCATGATAGATCTGCCCTATAGTAATATAAATTGTGAAGCTACTCCGATCTTTCAGTATGGTGCACATCATACTCTGAATTCTAGAACTACACTCCTCGGTAAGTGCAACTGTCTCATACTCTGTTAGCATGCTCTTACTTTCGAAAATATCCTTTACATATTAAGCATACTTTGGTATTCCCTGCAAAACATAACCAAGCGAAAAATTAGTGGAAACTTGCTTAAGTAAAGAGAGAAGCTTACTTAAGCATTCATTGTCACTCTGTTTCTTGATTTTTTGTGGGAAGGAAAGAAGTGGCTTTATTTTATTTGCTACATTTTCCTCATGTGAATTTTTCCCAACCTTGCTATTCTTCCATAGGTGAAAACCACTGCATGAAGACAAACGAGGCAAAATCCTGGGTAAATCTTCTTTTTGGGGTTTAACTCCAAAATTACAAATTGATTGATATAACTTATCAATAGTACATATAATCAAAAATAAAAAAATTAATAAGGACACTAATACAAACAATAATATAGTAAACATATATATTTTTGAAACTAACCGTAGAAAATGAAGAGAACCATTGGGAAAGAAAGATGAAAATACAAATAATAGTGAAGAAAGGAAAAATGGAAAATCTTTTGAAAGATATTCTGGAGAAGATACAGAGGAATTCAAAAGAAAAAGGAAGAATTATTATTATATTATAAATCTTTTTTGTATCCATTAGGTGTACAAGTAGAGATAGATACGAATAATTAATTGTATATATCTATTTATTAGATTCAAGTATATTTAGTACCTATCAGGTATTATAAGTAACTATCTAACAAGATATATAGGTATATGGTAATTTTGGTTTTAATATATATGTTCCCCGCATAATTTTTTTTTCCAAAAAATCCTTAGTTCCACACCGTTGTAAGGACTATTTTTTCCCCCAAAAATTAGATATAAAATAATCATTATTATGCACTAATTAAAGAAAGGAAATTTGGGGATTTTAGGTGTAAGAGCAGTGCTCTTGCGTGAAATGAACCCACGAAGGTTCAGCCTATGAATTCTGATATTTTCTAACTTTGTTCGTGGTCAAAAGGGGAAAAAGGATCTCACGTCGTTGTCCCAGTTACTTCTATGCAAGAGGTAATTAGCTCCTGTCCTATTTTATTTCCTTTTAGTTTTGATTGCTTATAATAGATATATTTTCGAATCTAAGTTTCAATTTATTCTTTCATGTTATTTTCTGTTCAAATTCCTTTTAATTTTTTACCTTAGAATAGATTCATTTCGTTTGTGTTGGAGCTTCAAGAAGTTTGAATTTTCTAGTTTTTCTCAGCTTAAGCTATTGTAGTCCCTAATATTTGAATGTTATAACATGATTTGAAGATTTAATGTCCTTTCTCATAGACTCTATATGTATTGATAAAAATATCTCATTATGAGTTCAAATTTAACTTTGGTTAGGTAGTTTTTTTCCTAAATTCTGCTTATTTCATATTTTAACTGATTCATAGTTTTTTCTAATCAAACTTACTAAAATTTACATTATTTATTTGGAAGTATTGTTGATTGTTATAGTTGTATATGACTTGTAGTTAAAAGATCTTTGAATTTGAAATGAGGTCTAATCTAAAAAAAAGGCATGGACTATTCTTAATAAATGTTAAATGGTTATACCTTCTTAAGGTTTGGGTTTCCATGTTATAATCTCTGTGAAAATAAATATGTGAGTTTTTTTGACATATTTAAATTGCTAATACATGTTTGACATTGTTTCAGAAGTAGATTGAGTTAAAAGATTCATCAAGATTACCCCCTCTTTTTCTAAATAATTTATTCGTCTATAATAGTTTGTCTTCAATTTTAATGATTTTATGTGTGTTGTTCATGATAGCATAAGTTATCTTCCCTTTTTAACATGCTAGTTTACTTGGTTAAGTCTCTTGACCTAGATAACCCTCCAAGGACTAGTTAATCTAATGAATATTCAATCCTCTGTTACGTTGATTGATGAGTTGAAATAAGACCAAGTATGTGTCAATTGAGTGTATTCTTATTTTTTTTATTTTTTTTTAACCAACTTGGGTTGAAGCCCTAAGTTTTATAGAAATAATTAAAACATGTTTGTTTAGGCCCAAAATGGACCAAATCAGAAATCTCTACAAAAACAACAACAAATAAAATAAAGCCAAAACGCAAAAAAAAGAAAACAAAAACAACAAAAGTCATTAGGATGGTACTTATTTGTAAATTCTAAGAAACCCTCATCCATGTATGAGAAGTAAGCACAAACCAAGAAATTTAACTACAGAGTTAAGAAGCTCCATTTGTTGGTCTACTCTGGAGTAGAGATGATAAGATGAAGCTCTTGAATCCATCGATCTGCATCTAAGGTAATGACTATCTATTTCAAAAATGAACATTTCTTATTTTTGGGAGAAATATGTAACATAAAATTAGCCAAATGTCATTATTTTTATCCAAGTAGTTCTTTTTCCTAATTAGTCAAGTTCTAGAAACAATTTTTTAAACAATTAATTCATCCCCATAAAATGTAAAAACTTCACAATTTTAAAAATTAATTTATAAAAATGCCATATGGACAAATAATATACGTGACAGGTGTGTGTAACTCACTCCCTTAGGATAAAAATCGTATAGGAATAAAGACTATCAAATAGTCATATTCAGAGGGGTAATTAAGATTACTAATGATTTAAGGGGTTCAAAATAAAACATGCAAGAATTAGGGGTACTCTACCAAATAAAAAAAGTATGAGGATGGTTATAATTTACTCAATTTGAATCTATCATTTGTAAACCTAATTTTTTTTTTATTTGAATAATTATAAATACACCAATGTCAAATAGGAAATAAAGTAAAACAGTAAACATATTTTCTAATACATTCAAAATCTGAATAAAAGTTGAGTTGTCTACAAATCCAACTCCATCTGCCTCTTCTGAATTTTCACTATAATATATATATATATATATATATATATATATATATATTTGTCCTCCTCCTCTCTCTAAGATGATGAACATTTAAGTAAACACAATGCAGGGGTAAAATTGGCAACATGGTAAGTTGATATATTAATGTATGTGTTGTAAAAGAAATATTTCTTCAAGCCAAGGATAACGGCTCATAGCAGGAGTCACTTAAAGGATGGTTCGTTTAAATGAACCCCCCCCCCAAAGAAAACGGTTAGTGCTATGTTCCAAGTCAACAATAGAAATAGGGTTGTAATACTTTCTACTTGTAGATTAAAAAAATAGCACAAACACTTTTTTTGGGGGGTTCCTTTAATCCAGTCACTCATAGTACGAGTCGCTATGACTTGACTTGAAAGAAAGCTTCTTTCACAATAGATGGATTGGTACATCAACATACTATGTTGTTCATTCTGTTCTAGCATTTTTGTATCTTTCATGCTCATCAATTTATGAAGAGAAGGGGGAGTATATACATAATGAGGAAAAAAATAAGAATAGGCATAGTAATTGGGGTTGAAAAGAACTCAACTTATATTCAAATTATGAATGTATTAGAAAATATGTTGACTATTTTACTCTATTTCTTTATTTTGGCTTGGTGCATTTATTTTAGCAACCTGATGAGAATAAATAAGGTCTAAATCACAAATCTGAACTAAGTAAATTTAATCCTCAATGTGATACTTTTTATTTGGAAAAAACCCCTAAACTTAGTGTAGTTTACTCTGAACCTGTTGAATTATTAGTAATCCTAATTACCCCTCTGAATTTGATTATTTTATAGTCTTTACCCTAATATGATCACATCTTAAGATAGTGAGTATACTCGCATATCACAGAATTTTTGTTAAGGTATCATTTAAAAAACTTGAAATATTATTAATTTTTTAAATTTTTGTAGGCCTTATAATTAGATGGTGTATGTCTGTGCTATGTCGAATCCAATATTATGTTATAAAAGTTTAACTATATTCTTACATGAAATTTTAGAGAAGAAAAATTGGTGTAGTATTATTAGGGAGTTCTAAATTGGGATAAGCTAACAATCCAAGGACAACAACTACTATTTTCTTCTTTTATATCTGAAAGTATTATTTACATTCATACTAACTCGCTGCCTCATCTAATTTTTCACCTAATATATATATATATATTCTTCCTACTCATCTCTCTAGGATGATGACCATATAAGTAACTAAAATGCAGGGATAAAATGGGAAACATGGTAAGTTGATATATTAATGTATGTGTTGTAAAAGAAATATTTCTTAAGGCCAAGGATAACGGCTCATAGCAGGAGTCACTTAAAGGATGGTTGGTTTAAATGGACCCCCCCCCCCCCCAAAGAAAATAGTTTTTGCTTTGTTCAAAGTCAACAATAGAAATAGGGTTCGACTACTTTCTACTTGTAGATTATAAAAATAGCACAAACACTTTTCTTTGGGAGTTCCTTTAACCCAGTCACCCTTAAAGTCACTCATAGTACGAGTCGTTATGCCTTGACTTGATAGAAAGCTTCTTTCACAATAGATGCATTGGTACATCAACATACTATGTTGTTCATTCTATTCTTGCATTTTTGTATCTTTCATGCTCATCGATTTATGAAGAAAAGGGGGAGTATATACATAATGAGAAAAAAAATTAGAATAGGCATGGTAATTGGGGTTGTAAAGAACTCAACTTATATTCAAATTATGAATGTATTAGAAAATATGTTGACTATTTTACTCTATTTATTTAATTTGTGCCGGTGCATTTATTTTATCATCCCAATGAGAATAAATAAGGTCTAAATCACAAATCTAAACTAAGTAAATTTAATCCTCAATTTGATACTTTTTATTTGGAAAAAAACCCTAAACTTAGTGTGTTTTATTCTGAACCTGTTGAATTATTAGTAATCCTAATTACCCCTCTGAATTTTCTTATTTTATAGTCTTCACGCCAACACGATCTCATATTAAGAGAGTGAGTATACTCACCTATCACAGAATTTTTATTAAGATATCATTTTAAAAAACTGAAAATATAATTATTTTTTTAGAATTTTGTAGGCCTTATAATTAGAAGGTGTTTTTCCGTGCTATCTGGAATTCAATATTATGTTATAAAAGTTTAACATTATTCTTACGTGAAATTATAGAGAAGAAAAATTGGTGCAGTATTATTAGGGAGATCTAAGTTGGGATAATCTAATAATCCAAGGACAAAAACTACTATTTTCTTCTTTTATATCTGAAAGTATTATTTACATTCATACTAACTCACTGCCACTTCCAATTTTTGACATATAAATAAATAAATAAATATATATATATATATATATATATATTCTTCCTACTCATCTCTCTAGGATGATGACCATAGAAGTAACAAAAATGAAGGGGTAAAATGGGCAACATGGTAAGTTGATATATTAATGTATGTGTTGTAAAAGAAATATTTCTTCAAGCCAAGGATAACGGCACATACCAGGAGTCACTTAAAGGATGGTTTGTTTAAATGCACCCCCCCCCCCAAGAAAACAGTTTGTGCTATGTTCCAAGTCAACAATAGAAATAGAGTTCTACTACTTTCTACTTGTAGATTATAAAAATAGCACAAAAACTTTTCTTTGGGGGTTCCTTTAACCCAACCACCCTTGAATTCACTCATAGTACGAGTCGTTATGCCTAGACTTAACAAAAAGCTTCCTTCACAATATATGCATTGGTACATCAACATACTATGTTGTTCATTCTGTTCTTATATTTTTGTATCTTTCATGCTCATCGATTTATGAAGAGAAGGGGGAGTATATACATAATGAGAAAAAAAATTAGAATAGGCATGGTAATTGGGTTTGAAAAGAACTCAACTTATATTCAAATTATGAATGTATTAGAAAATATGTTGACTACTTTACTGAATTTCTTTAATTTGTGTTGGTGCATTTATTTTATCATCCCGATGAGAATAAATAAGGTCTAAATCACAAATCTGAACTAAGTAAATTTAATCCTCAATGTGATACTTTTTATTTGGAAAAAACCCCTAAATTTAGTGTGTTTTATTCAGAACCTTTTGAATTATTAGTAATCCTAATTACCCCTCTGAATTTTCTTATTTTATAGTCTTTACCCCATCACGATCCCATCTTAAGATAGTGATTATACTCGCCAATCACAGAATACTTATTAAGGTATCATTTTAAAAAACTGAAAATATTATTAATTTGTTAGATTTTGTTGGCCTTATAATTAGATGGTGTTTTCTCCGTGCTATCTTGAATCCAATATTATGTTATAAAAGTTTAACTATATTCTTATATGAAATTATAGAGAGAAAAAAATGGTGTATTATTATTAGGGAGATCTAAGTTGGGATAAGCTAATAATCCAAGAACAAAAACTACTATTTTCTACTTCTATATGTGAAAGTATTATTTACATTCATACTAACCCGCTACCTCTTCTATATATATATATATATATATATTCTTCCTACTCATCTCTCTAGGATGATGACCATATAAGTAACTAAAATGCAGGGGTAAAATAGGAAACATGGTAAGTTGATATATTAATGTATGTGTTGTAAAAGAAATATTTCTTCAAGCCAAGGATAACGGCTCATACCAGGAGTCACTTAAGGGATGGTTGATTTAAATGGACCCCCCCCCCCTAAAGAAAACAGTTTGTGCTATGTTCCAAGTTAACAATAGAAATAGGGTTCTACTACTTTCTACTTGTAGATTATAAA
This sequence comes from Solanum verrucosum, assembly GCF_900185275.1. Taxonomy (NCBI): domain Eukaryota; kingdom Viridiplantae; phylum Streptophyta; class Magnoliopsida; order Solanales; family Solanaceae; genus Solanum; species Solanum verrucosum. Next base: position 427,922 of record NW_026020210.1, on the reverse strand, counting down.
AATAGCACAAACAATTTTCTTTGGGGATTCCTTTAACCCAGTCACCCTTGAAGTCACTCATAGTACGAGTCGTTAAGAAAGCTTCTTTCACAATAGATGCAGTGGTACATCAACATACTATGTTGTTCATTCTGTTCTTCCATTTTTGTATCTTTCATGTTCATCGATTTATGAAGAGAAGGGGGAGTCTATACATAATGAGAAAAAAAAATAGAATAGGCATGGTAATTGGGGTTGAGAAGAACTCAACTTATATTCAAATTATGAATGTATTAGAAAATATGTTGACTATTTTACTCTATTTATTTAATTTGAGCTGGTACATTTTTTTTTTTCATCCCGTTGAGAATAAATAAGGTCTAAATCACAAATCTGAACTAAGTAAATTTAATCCTCAATTTATTTGGAAAAAACCCCCCGAACTTAGTGTGTTTAATTCTGAATCTGTTGAATTATTAGTAATCCTAATTACCCCTCTGAATTTTCTTATTTTATATTCTTTCCCCAGCACGATCTCATCTTAAGAGAGTAAGTATACTCGCCTATCACATAATTTTTGTTAAGATATCATTTTAAAAAAATTGAAAATATTATTAATTTTTTAGATTTTTGTAGACCTTATAATTAGATGGTGTTTGTCCATGCTATCTCGAATCCAATATTATGTTATAAAAGTTTAACATTATTCTTATATGAAATTATAGAGAAGAAATATTGGTGAAGTATTATTAGGGAGATCTAAGTTGGGATAAGCAAATAATCCAAGGACAAAATCTACTATTTTTTTCTTTTATATCTAAAAGTATTATTTACATTCATACTAACTCGCTGCCTCTTCTAATTTTTCACCTATATATATATATATACTTCCTCCTCATCTCTCTAGTATGATGAGCATATAAGTAACAAAAATGCGGGAGTAAAATGAGCAACATAGTAAGTTGATATATTAATGTATGAGTTGTAAAAAAAATATTTCTTCAAGCCAGAATAACGGCTCATACCAAGAGTCACTTAAAGGATGGTTGGTTTAAATGAACCCCACACCCACATCCAACGAAACAATTTATGCTATGTTCTAAGTCAACAATAGAAATAGGGTTCTACTACTTTCTACTTGTAGATTATAAAAAAAAAACACACACTTTTCTTTGAAGGTTCCTTTAACCCAGTCACCCTTGAAGTCACTCACAGTACGAGTCGTTATGCCTTGACTTGAAAGAAAGCCTCTTTCACAATGGATGGATTGGTACATTAACATACTATGTTGTTCATTCTGTTCTTGCATTTTTGTATCTTTCATGCTCATCGATTTATGAAGAGAAGGGGGAGTTTATACATAATGAGAAAAAAAAAATAGAATAGGTATGGTAACTGGGGTTGAAAAGAACTCAACTTATATTCAAATTGTGAGTGTATTAGAAGATATGTTGACTATTTTACTCTATTTCTTTATTTTGTGCTGGTGCATTTATTTTATCACCCAGGTGAGAATAAATAAGGTCTAAATCACAGATCTGAACTAAGTAAATTTAATCCTCAACATGATACTTTTTATTTGGAAAAAACTCCTAAACTTAGTGTGTTTTATTCAGAACCTGTTGAATTATTAGTAATCCTAATTACTCCTCTGAATTTGCTTAATTAATAGGATTTACCCCAGGACAATCTCATCTTAAGAGAGTGAGATATACTCACCTATCACAGAATTTGTATTAAGGTATCATTTAAGAAAACTGAAAATATTATTAATTTTTTAAATTATTTTCGACCTTATAAATTAGATGGTGTTTGTCCGTGCTAGCTCGAATCAAATATTATTTTATGAAAGTTTAACTTTATTCTTATATGAAATTATAGAGAAGAAAAATTGGTGTAGTATTATTAGGGAGATCTAAGTTGAGATAAGCTAATAATCCAAGGGACAAAAACTACTATTTTCTTCTTTTATATCTAGAAGTATTATTTACATTCATACTAACTTGCTGCCTCTTCTAATTTTTCACCTATATATTCTTCCTCCTCATCTCTCTAGGATGTTGACCATATAAGTAACAAAAATGCAGGGACAAAATGGGTAACATAATATGAAACACATCAGACTTCGGCAAAGGGCTAAAAATGAAAATCGGGTAAGACCATGAACCCAAAATAGACCATGGACCTTTCACGACACCCTAGGCAGGCCGTTTGTGGGACCACGACCCATTAAGGGCTTCGTGAGTGACCATCCAGGACTACCCTGGCAGGGGTCACCTAGATGGCACCCTAGACGATTCGTCTAGGATTCACGACCCATCAAGGGCATCGTGAACCACCCTCCAAGGGCTGACTATGAGGGAGTCACCTAAACGGTGCCTTTGACGACCCGTCAAGGAGTGCATACAAGTCACCCATATGGTGAGGTTGCACACAAGGCCACAGTGAAGGACCACGGATGCCTAGAGGGTCTGTGAAGCTTCGCGGGGACTGTGAAGTTGTCCTGAAAGAGACTTATCAGACTTTGAGTTTGGGGTCAACTTCAAATTATCATATCTTTCATCACAAATTGAATTAGGTGTCCTATGACCTATCAAATTAAAGGACTTTGAGTCCTCTTTCCAACGCCACCAAGTTTGCCTAATTTCGGGCCTAGAGTAAAAAGTTATGATCATTTAGTGAAGCCATTTCGTGCAGTGCAGCATGACGACCCACTAGACGGGCCATCATGCCTTAAACGGCCCATCAAGCCCCTTGTCAAGGTCACTTCGTCAGCTTTAAGTCAGGGTCATTTTGGTCTTTTCCCCAATGCATTTGGTACTTAAACTATATCGTTTGGTACTTAAACTGCATTGTTTTACTTAGTCTAAGCTTAAGTAATTAGTCAGAAACTAACTAAAACCTTCATTCTCCTAAAATCATCTAACTTAGAAAGAAAAGAAGAGAAAGAGGCGCCAGTTTCTCCCAAGAACAAGTAGCGGTCTTCTTCAAGTTCAGCCCTGAAATTCAAAGGATTTCTCCATAGTTTTTGTCACCAGGTATGTGGGATTTCACTAATGGGTTCCTATCACCTATTAGGTACATAGAATTCAGTCAATTCTTTAGTTTCTCCATAAAGTGTTTAGAACTAGGGTTCCTAAATCTTAGGGATCCATTGCAATTTAGTTGTTATAGTCTCTATAATTTTAATTACATATTTCTTGGAGAATTAGTGTAATCTCATGTATATAACTCAAAAACCTTAGCTTGTGTTAATTATCAGTATTTTAGGAATTATACTTGCTTGGCAGATTAGTCAAACAATCATGCTTCAAAATTCGAATGCCATATCTTTCAGTATATTTATATTGCATTCTCAGATAATTATCAATATTTTGATCTACTCAGTATTTCAATTTTATTTTAGCTTTACATTCAGTTGGGAGTAGACTTAGCACCAAGTTGGACTAGGGTTCAGCGTACCCTCAAGTCCCAGAACTACATGCCCCCATAGGTTTATAAGTTGTTAGGCATCAGCTTTGGTGATCACACCACAGTCATGAGTTTATACCCCAGAAAGGTATATTGGGTCCTCTCGATAGGGCATATACATTGGACTCCACGTTTACCTCACGTGGTATATGTGGATTAATAGTATCTCCCACGATTAGATTCATATTACATTGACCATATATTCAGTAATTACTTTAGTATTCAATTCAGCATGTTATCTTCATAATTAGTACTTGGTCATTGCATCCAGCTCGATTTTAAGTTATTCTTTAGTATATCTATTTCCACGTTTAGTTGTAATATTGTTCAACTTAGCATATATCATGTATGCTCAGTATATTCAAAGTACAAACGCATACTTTTGCACTACATCGTTTCATATTGTAGGTTCAGGTGCTCATCATCCAAACTGTGCTTAGCTCGATTTCCAGTCCGTACTCAGCTGCTTCAGTAGTGAGTCCTCATCATCCGACGACATTTCTTTATACTTTTAATTTAGTTAGTTCATTACTAGTTTCAGTATTTTAGAGTTAGCTGGGGACTTGTCCTATCAGCTAATCAATATTAGAAGCTTTCATATATAGAGTCAAATTCAGTTTTTTTTGTGATGTCCCGCATTTGAACTATGTTATATTCTTAGTTGAACTCTTTTAGATTTACTCATCTATCAGTTATACTTCTACTTAATTAGAGTTACTTTAGTATACTTGTGTCATGACATGGGTTAGCTTGAGGTCACTTGTGACACTGTGCATCGTGTTGCGTCTAGGAGGTAGCCTCAGGGAATGACAAAATTGGTATCAAAGCATCAGGTTCAAGAGTCCTAGGGTGTTTGAAATCCGCACTAAGTAGAGTCTATTTTATGGGTGTGAAGCGTGCCACACCTATGAGAGGGAGGATACGAGGTGTTCTAAGAAAAACTTCACTTCTTTTGCTATCTTTATCATGCGATAAACTGTGAATCAACTTCTCCCTTCTAATTCATCATTATGTGTTTCAGATCATGCCTCCTCACAAAGCTAACTCACGAAATTCTAATGCATGAAATGCTAATGCAGTTCCTCCGGTCCCAAACCATGAGGTTACAAAAATGCAAAGTACTGCATTTCATCCGCAAACTAATGGTCATGCAGAGCGTACGATTCAGGTCTTTAAGGACATGTTGATATCTTACGTGATCGATTTCAAGAATAGTTAGGATGATCACCAACCTGTCATAGAGTTCATTTATACTAACGCTTTCATTCCAGTATTTAAATGAAGCACTATATGGGCATAGATGCAGGTCTCCAGTTGGTTGGTTCGAATTAGGTGAAGCAACCTTGATTGGGCCAGATTTGGTTCATGAGGATATGGAGAGAGTTTAGCTCATCAGAGATAAACGAAAGACAACTCAGATTCGTCAAAAGTCCTATGCAAATGTGAGGAGAAGGGACTTGGAGTTTAAAATCGATGATTGGGTTTTCTTGAAAGTGTCACCCATGAATGGGGTGATAATATTTGGTAAGAAAGGAAAGCTCAATTCCAAGTATGTAGGTCCTTATAGAATCCTGAAAAGGTTTGGTAATGTGGCTAAGGAGTTAGAGTTGCCAACAGAATTAGCAGCAGTCCATCCAGTCTTTCACATTACCTTGTTGAAGAAGTGTGTGGGTCATCCGGTGTAAGACCAAAAACCCAAAATGGACCATGGACCCTTCACGGCACCCTAGACGGGCCTTTTGGGGATCCACGACCCGTTAAGGGCTTCGTGAGTGACTATCCAGGACTGCCCTAGAAGGGTCCATCTAGACAAAATGCTACATGGTTTTTCTATAGGTTCACAGCCCATCAAGGGCATCATGAACCACCCTCCAGGGGCTACCTGTGAAGGACCTAGACGGTGTCTTTAACGGCCTGTGGCGAGTTGTACGGCCCATCAAAAGGTCCGTACAAGTCACCCAGATGGTGAGTTTTCGCCCAAGGATAATGTGAAGGACCACGGATGTCTAGACTACTGTGAAGACGTCCGTGAAAGAGACTTCTTAGACTTTGAGTTTAGGGTCAACTTCAAACAATCATATTCTTTCAATAAAAAAATTAGGTGGCCCATAACCTATCAAATTAAAGGTCTTTGAGTCCTCTTTCCAACTCCACCAAGTTTGCCTAATTCTGAGCCCGAAGTAAAAAATTATGATAATTTTAGTGAAGCCCAGTCAGGTGGGGCAGCATGACGACCCACTAGACGGGCCATCATGCCTTAGACGGCCTGTTAAGCCCCTCGTAAAGGTCACTTCATCAAATTTAAGTCTGGATCATTTTGGTCTTATCCTCTGTACTTTTGGTACTTGTATCACCTCGATCTAAGAAAGAGCTAAAGTTAGAAATAGCTAAATTGAGATTGGTACAAGTTGATCTTCAATTGTCAGTTTTGGGTCAACTTCAAATAGCCATAAATTTAGCACATGATGAGTTAGGTGACCCATTAGGTATCAAATCAAAGGTCGTTAAGTCATCTTTCCAACGCCGCCGAGTTCACTGAATTCTGAGTTCAGATGAAAGACATATGTTTGTTTGAGTGCAGCCTGTCTAGTTAAGGAAATTCATTCATTTTAAGGAGGAGTATTTTGGTCTTTTCCTTACCACACTAGGCCTATATGTTTTTTTCACCCTTATAGGGATCTAAGCTGATTGGAATCAGTCTTATTCATTCCAAAAAAGCTTGGGGTTTTTTAGGAGAAGTTCAAGAAAAGAAAAAAGAAGGTTCAAGATTCTTGCAAGCTTTGAGGATTTTCGCCAAGAACTTCGATCTTTCAAGGTATGTAAGCTTTCATGGTGATGGGTTTGTTCACCTCACACCAATCATGAGTTTCCATTAAGTATTCGTTAATGAGATTGTATATTTTGATATTCTTGATGAAGCTCTTGAGGTTTTGGCCTTCATTCTTTAACAATGGAGTTTGTTGAGTTCTTGAGGTAAGGTCTTGCGAATGAGTGTTGTTCTTGATCGGTTTTGTGTTGATTTCATTGTAATAGTTTTGGGTTTATGTTTCCAAAGGAGTTTGAAGGAATCATTTGATTCTAGATGAGTTAGGCCTTGGAATTGAGAAGAAGAATTTGTCAAAATCTGGGCATGGGGGTGGGGCGGCGCGCCACCACTGCACCAAAACTACTGCTCAATAGTTTAGGGCCTGGCACGGTGCACCACTCAGTGCAACTAACTACTATCCAGTAATTTTTGTGTGTGTTCCCTCGAAGAGTACCTATGTTCTCTACTTGATATCCACACTTAAAGTTTTCATTAATCCTTTGAGAGATCATGCGTATCCTAATCATAGCTCTTGAATTAACGTTTCAAATTCAAGTTAGAGTTAAGATGAATGTTTGAGAAAGTCCAAATGAGTCATTTTGAGAAGTCTTTTGCAATCATTTATAAATTGTTTTAAGATTTGAGTAAATGAGTATGAGAATGAGGAAAGTTGAGTTTCATATTTCAAAATGAGAATAAGGGAACTAATTATTTCCAAGTGTAAACACTTTTGCATTTAAAACGAGAGGAAACCTTGATTTCTAAACGAGTTTATGAGGAGTTTTGAACATTATATCTTTTAAGAGAATCTTTTGAGTAATTATGACAAATTGAATAAGAGTTATATTTTTTAAAACATATGAGCATGACTTATATATTATTGGGAGTAGTATTGAGCACCGATATGGGGGCTGAATTTAGACAACTCAAAATACGCATAACCATGTATGCCAACATGGGTAACAAGATCATACTCTTTAGATGATTTCTTATTGCTTTTAAGCACAACTTAGTGGATCCACTTAGTTGAGGATGTCCTACACTCCGGCAAGGTATAGGAAAGTTCTGGTAGTGTGGCCAAACGTTGTATCATTACGTAGCTCTTAGTGATGGTTGTCGATTAGAGAATGTCCCAAATAAGAGTAAAAGTTTATTATTGTCACGACCCAACCTACCGGGCCGTGTGGGCACCTACTCTAACACCTAGGTAGGAGAACCCTCGATTCCCAATAGTTAAAATCATTCCAAAAATTAAGAAAACAGACAAATAAAGGAATTTTAGATAATATTTTTATAAAAACAACAGTTTTAAACGACTCAAGTTAAGACTTGTAAAGTAATTAATACCCCAGAGATCTTGTCTAAACAGGTACAAGAGCTACTAAAAGTACAAAGTAAGACATACAGCTTCTATCATGCGAAAGGAAAAATAGAAGTTGTTGGAGATTTGTCGGCGTCTTCACCTAGGAAACATCGTTGATCCTGCAACCAGACTATGCCCAAAAGCCATAGCAAGAGTAGTATCAATACAACCACATGTACTGGTAGGCATCATCGATCAACCCGAATACCCACAGCATAATATAAGAAATCAACAGGTGAAACATGCAATAAGACTAATCGCTCCTACACCTTTATATTTACTAAAACGCCTTAGAGGCTCTAACCATTACTCTCTCCGTGCTTGATCATACTTAATCATTACATCCCTTTAGAAAACCTTATGGAGATAACTACTACCAACCCAGTAGACACTCACGACTATCCTTCACTTCATTCCCATCTCCACTCCACTTACAACCCCATATTATGCTTATCAAGGATTACTACCCCCTTTGGGGGAAAACCCAACTCTAACACCATCACAAACCACCACCCCGAATCTTCACGATGATACTCATGACCACCTTCTAAATAACAAGGATAGCACCAGGACCCTTAGTTCCCCATTACCATAGTACAACCCGAATTGAAACTCTACCCTTCACAATTCATTTCGCAACAGGCATCACCAAGTAACTTACTACGTCGCAATCCCCACATATAAGAACATAATGAACAATCCACTAAACTCTTCATGAAACATGTCCAATTCCACATTATCAATAATACAAGCAATTACAACTATGATACAAGTCAATGGACCTCTTATGGAACTACACCCAAACTGTTAGTGTACCAGAACGTGGTACCCGATCCAATGCAAGTAAATGTGTCGAAACGTAGCACGCGATCCAATAAATATTCCGATACGTGACATCTGATCCAATGCAAGTTAGTGTGTCGGTACGTGACACCTGATCCAATGCAAGTTAGCATGTCGGTACGTGACACCTGATCCAATCATCACAATCATAATCATATTCACATCCATAACATACAATACCCACTTCATATAGTCAAGTACTCAAGTTCATGGCATGCATTGTTATAATAACTTCATTAGGTTTGATTCTATTTTAATTGAATGTCATCACTCATGCATACCAAACACCAACCGATCGACCAACATTCTACAATTAGGAAATTACAACAATCGCCTCAACCCTATTCCACAAATTAGGGATTTCTCCTACGGTATACGTCTAATGTAACACTTAAGAATATACGCATGATCAACCCTTATTTGGTGCACAAAAAGTCTAAGCATGAATTCTACCATCAATTTCGATACACCACGCAGTGAATAACGAATTTAAAACTACTTAATTAAATAAACCTAGCCTACCTGGGTGCCAAGCGGCTGCACGGAATTATAGCTCCAATTCGAGTTTCTGGTTGACAAGACGGTGAGTTTGGCCAAGAATCTACAAGTCATCGATATTCTTACGCTAGAATTCTCATCCTCCTTATTTCCCAAGCCTAGCACAACTTTTTGAGGGTTTCTGGTATGGTTTTCGTCTAATTTAGGTGTTTTTGGAAGAAGGGTAAAATAAGATTTTGAGTTATTTACATTCTGTCTCGCCTAACCCGCTCTGGCGGCTACTTACTCTGTTGTGGCACTGCCGCCCTAGCGTCATCTGGACCGTTCTGGCGGGACAGTGGGCCCAGTATTTTTTTAGAGTATTTCTTTTCTAAATAATGACGGTTTGGGTCGTTACAATAGATACCACTTTACTCTTCGTTTGTCCCCAAATGACTAGTGAATAGATCATTGCGCGCCTACCTCGAAGTATTTTTAAGTTAATATACTAGACCCCTTACGGAGCCACAATGGATAGTGACTTTTCAAAATTTAAAACACGAAGGTCGTTATACTCAAGGGGTCGGTTAGGAATTTACGGCAAGACACGAAGAAATGAACGCGTCCAACATACACAGTCTGACCCCGCTAGGGCGCCAGCCCTTCCGCTGAGGTGGGAACGTTGTGGCGAGGGATATCCCACTGAGGCGGTAGATCGAAGGAAATAAAGAGGGAAAAGAAGATCAATTCTTCATTTTTTCCCTAAACTCAGTCCCAAATTCCAAAAACACTATCAATCACTTCGTTCTGGACGTCAAAATCAAGGTAAATTTATTGTTTCTCACGCTCTTTATTGTAATACTTACTTAACTACGATTGCATGATGACTAATTGATCGAACTAAAATGGTTTTTGGGTAGTTATTCAAAAATGAACTAAGGTTATTAGTTTGATAGATAATTGTAGCATGGATACTTCCCTTACGTCCTAACGTCTCCACAATGTCCTAGGCGTAAGGATTTCGTAAAATATGATCTAATCGGTACCAAAATGAGTAGGGGAATTTGAAAAGTCTCTAGAAGAAAAACTTTGATTCAGACACAATTTAGGGGTTATCTTGTTTAAATGATTGCATATTTATGTTCTAGAATACTTAATCGACTCTGATCTGCTGAAATTCTATTGAAAATGAGGGTTTTGGGATGAAGAGGTGTCATGATTGCGCCTGGTGTTTGTCCCAGATGAAGGCCGATCTGGCGTCCTCCATCCCATTATGGCAGCCTCCATCATCCCACTCTGGAGGGATTTTAGCCGATGTGGCGGGGCTTGGGACGGTTGCCTGGGTCCCCTTTTTGGTTAGAAATTTCCTTTTTCCTTGAACCAGGTATTGTCTAGTCCCATGATGTTCTAACGTATACTTTTCAACTTTTGAAGGCTTACTTAAATGGCTGAAATTAATGTAGAAAATCTTCCTTTTGTCTGGTTCCCCGATGCTGCTAGTCGGGAACAGTACTATGATCACTGGAACACCAAGTTCTGCTGCGAGTGGGGGTTCCATTTGTTGGACCTAGACCGGAAAGCGCCTGACTTTTATACTAGTTTTATGGATTTTGGTTGGGCTTTATTGACCAAGGGTCTCCCCGCGGCGCGCTACACTTGGGTATGGCATGTTGTACTTCCTATCATCCACTGGGACGACCCTAACCCTACCATCCACATTTGAGGAGTGGACATCCCTCTAAATGCTTCCTACATAAATGATGTGCTCAAGGTGTCGGACGCCTCCAACGTTGAGTATGAGGCCAAGTTGAGAGAGATGGATTTGGGCTGACTTAGGATGCTCTGATCGAGCTTACGCATCGGGACAGGATTTACTGGCATACTACAAAGGGCCTCACTAGCATGGACTGGTCACCAGATGCTAAGAGGCGGCTAAACTTGGTTACCAGGAGGATCCACCTGTCAGGCAACCGGACAACGTGACCTTCCCTTGGGCCTTGGTGGTGGTGTGTGCTATTCATGGCATCGGACTCCATGTGGGTGCACAGATCATCTCGGAGTGGAAGGTGTTCTATCAGGGGAACAAAAAGACGTTTTTCCTACCCGAGCTGGTGACAGCGATGTGAAAGAGAGATGAGGTGCCACTCATAGATGCTGACGAGGTACTTCTTATGGATCCCCCCTTCCACATTCTTTTAATTAGGTAGGGTTTTACCTCTGGGAGCAAGAGAAGGAGAAAAGTTTGGGCCAGCAGCAGTCAGGCGGCTAAGGAGGCGGAGGATGAGGGAGAAGGCGTTGATGCAGGTGACGACACTCTTCCCACCTAGTCCCAGCCCCCACTATCTAGTGCTCGTGTGGAGGAGGACCTGGCGGCCGTCCAGCGAATCTTTTGGGGCTCCTGGGCTAGTACCTCAACTTCGGTTCCACCCCCCCCCCCACTGCTCTTGAATTGGAAATTCTCCGCCACCAGCTGCGACGGGAGAAAAAGAAAATCATGGAAAGGAATCGTCTGATGGGCCGAGTGTGGAAGACTCTGAAAGACATTTTCTCCTGCGTCACCCCCCGGCAGGAGCTCCCCACACTTAGGCCAGAGGATTTCGCGGAGTTTCATTGGTTGAGTGATGCTTAGGCTGGCGAGACAGCACCAGAGAACATGGGGTTCGACAGCGACACTTCGTATTCCCAGGGTTATTGATCAGATTTTTACCCCTCTTGGGCAGGTATTGAACAATACTTTATTTTATCTTTTCGTTTTCCTTAATTTTATTACGCACATGGATGTTGGGTTTCAAAGCTATTATTTAGATTGATCCGGGTTATAACTTAATATTTTGTTGATGAGATTCTGTCTCCCCCTGTCTCTCTCTGGCAGGAGGAATCCCGCACTGGCGGCCTCGCCTTGGTGGAAAAATCCTACCCCAATGGCCTTAAAAGAAACAGAACCCTTGCCAACAATTTTCTGGGGTTCTTCTCTTTTCTAAATTTCCCATAGATTACCAGGCTATACTAAGCATTTACGGAAACCCGCTTAGTATGGAGGGGCAATATCTACTCCGGTCAACGCAACGATACACACCCCAAACTCACTCTAATTAATTCGATACCGTCACTCACACATCCCCAGGATACGCCTAGACACTCACACTATTATAACTTGCATAATTTCAACAATAGGCCAGCATATTGCACATATCAAAGTTCAGTCACACATTTATTGGCACACAATCATATCATAGCATCTAAGAAAATACATTCTTCACACCAACAGTTAATTCCGCAATAGGAAGTAAACATTCACAGTTTCAAGTTACAATGCACAGACAAGTCCAAAATTTTAGTTAATTCACTCCATGGATGACCATTACTGATCATCCATGCAATTACACAACCCCTAGAGCCAGATATCAATTGGAACCTTCTCAGTTCCAATTTACTCTGCTTGTGTCCCTTCAATCGTGATCACGGTGTCCGGTTCACTTTGTTGAGATACCAATTGTAATAGAGAGATACCAATTGGACTCAACTCGTACCACAAGAGACACTCGTACGAAATGAGAGAAAAAGTGGAACAAATGTGGACGTCAACACACCAATCCACAGGAGTCTACTCCACATTTTGCTCTTTTACTGGGAGATCGGTAACCTGGGCTCTGATACTAATTTGTCACGACTAAACCTACCGGGCCGTACAGGAACCACTCTAACACCTAGGTAGGAGAACCCTCGACTCCCAATAGTTAAAATCATGCAAAAAAAATTAAGAAAACTGAGGAATAAAGGAATTTCAGATAATATTTAAATAAAAACAAGAGTTTTAAACGACTCATGTTAAGACTTGTAAAGTAATTAACACCCCAAGGATCTAGTCTAAATAGGTACAAGAGCTATTAAGAGTAAAAAGTAAGATATAATAATAAAACGACACAGCTTCCATCATGCGGAAGGAAAGATAGAAGCTGCTGGAGATTTGTCGTCGTCTTTACCTATGAAATATCGTTGATCCTGCAACCAGACTATGCGCAAAAGGCAAAGCAAGAGTAGTATCAGTACAACCACACGTACTGGTAGGCATCATCAGTCAACCTGAATACCCACCGTATAATATAGGAAATCAATTGGCAAAACATGCAATAAGACTAATCGCTTTTCCACCTTTATATTTACTAAAACACCTTAAAGGCTCTAACCATTACTCGCTCCGTGCTTGATCATACTTAATCATTCCATCCCTTTATAAGACCTGCCGGAGATAACTACTACCAACCCGGTTGACACTCACGACTATCCTTCAATTCATTCCTGTCTCCACTTCACTTACAACCCCATATTACGCTTATCAAGGATTACTACCCCTTTTTGGGGGAAAACACCATCACTAACCACCACCCCGAATCTCCACGATGATACCCATGACCACCTTCTAAATAACAAGGATAGCACCGGGACCCTTAGTTCCCATTTACCATACTACAACCTGAATTGGAACTCTACCTTTCACAATTCATTTTGCAACAAGCATTGCCAATGAACTTACCACATCGCAATCCCCACATATAAGAACATAATGAACAATCCACTAAACTCTTCATGCATGTACAATCCCACATTATCAATAATACAAGCAATTACACATATGATGCAAGTCAATGGCCCTCTCATGGAACCAATACACAAATTGTTAGCGTACCGGAACATGGTACCCAATCCAATACAAGTTAGTGTGTTGGAACGTAGCACCCGATCCAATAAATATACTGATACATGACATCCGATCCAATGCAAGTTAGCGTGTCAATATGTGATACCCGATCCAATGTAAGTTAGCCTATCGGTACGTGACACCCGATCCAATCATCACAATCATAATCATATTCACATCCATAACATACAATACCCATTTCATATAGTCAAGTACACAAGTTCATGGCATGCATTGTTATAATAACTTCATTAGGTTTGAATCTACTTTTATTGAATGTCATACACGCATGCATACCATACACCAACTAATCGACCAACATTATACAATTAGGAAATCACAACAATCACCTCAACCCTATTCCACAAAATAGGGCTTTCTCCTAAGGTATACGTCTAATGTAACACTTAAGAATATACGCATGATCAAGCCTTGTTCAGTGCACAAAAGGCCTAAGAATGAATTCTACCATCAATTTCGACATAACACGCACTGAATAACGAATTTGAAACTACTCAATCAAATAAACCTAGCCTACCTAGGCGCCAAGCTGCTACATGGAATTATAGCTCCAATTCAGGTTTTCGGGCGACAAGACGGTGAGTTTGGCCAAGAATATGCAAGTCATCGATCTCTTTACGCTAGAATTCTCTTCATCCTTCTTTCCCAAGCCTAGGGCAGCTTTTGGAGGGTTTACGGGATGGTTTTCGTCTAATTTAGGTGTTTTTGGAAGAAGGAGGAAATAAGACTTCGCATTATTTACATTCTGCCTCGCCTAACCCGCTCTGGCGACTACTTACCCCATTGTGGCGCTACCGTCCTAGCGGCATCTGGCCCACCTTGGCGGGACAGTGGCCCCAGCATTTTCCCATAGTTTACTTTTCTAAATAACGATTGTTCGATTGTTACAATTATTGTCTTTTTATATACATTGAGTTATTATCTACTGTTTTAAGAATTGTATATATATTGCATCTTTATCGTTGTTTTCATATTGAGTTGAGTCAAGTATTCTTGAGTTGAGTTGAGTTGAGTATTCTTGAGTTGAGGTTAGATGGGGGTGAGTATGTCTTCCTTTTTATCAGTTCAAGCTAAGGCTGGCAAGGGGACCGGACCAGCACAACAGGACCAGTTTTATCAGAACCGGTACCGAAATCGATCCTCGTTAAAGGGGAGAATTACCATAACCGGATCTTACCGGAACTGGTTCTACTGGAAATTTTCGGAAGTTCTGCCCAGTCCCATAGTTACCGAATCGGAACCGGTTTGGACCGGAACCGGATCATTGTAACGGATCTTTTTATCATTAAGTTTAATTATAATATAATTTATAATATTAATAGTATATTTTAATATTTTTATTAAATATTTATTAACTTAATCTTTAACTTTTTATAAAACTTCAATTTAAAACATTAAAGTTTAATAAAGTTTATAGTTTCAAATTGAATTTTTATAAATTTAAAACTTCAAGTTAAAAACTCTAAAGTCTAAACGTTAACCATTAAACATTTTGTAAACTAACTTTAAACTTTAAATTGAATTTAAAGTTCCAATTTTAAATTTTAAATTCAATTTAAAGTTTAAATTTTAAAATTCAATTTTAAACTTTAAAGTTTAAAGTTTAAAGTTTAAATTTTAGTTTTATATTAGGCTAATATAAATATAGTTGAAAATTAAATTTATAAAATGACTTGCATTAAATATAAGAGACTATTTTTTCAAAAAATCATGGCGAATAACAGTATATTTATTCAAATAAATAAATTGTACAAATATAAATAATAGAAAGAGTACCTAATCTAGGTATTGAATATTAATTATTAAACTCGTAGTTGAAAATTTTTTGAAAATTTTTTCGTAACTTTTGCATCATTTCAAAAGAAACATTATTTGTAACTTGTATTTGTCGTACTTCCTCCATTGCTTCCATGTCATCATCACTATTATCACCAAATATTTTATCTATTTCGTCTTCTATTTGGCTATTTAATTGTGGTGTCTGGTATTTCTTCTTTCGGCATTGACCCAATCTCTAAACAACACTAATATTTCCAACTATCATTTGCTAATGAATATCGATGATGCTTGAATCGCTAGCACATCTCGAACAACCCTACAAGGTTCAAAAATTATTTTTCACGATTCTTCCACCATACTAATAGTTGAGATTGAGGTTGTCCTTCTTTATTCCTAATCTTTTCCCATGCCTGATTGAAATATAAATCAAAATCATTATTGGTAGAGGATCCAAGACCAAGATAATCATCCATAAACTCATCTATATCATCACTTTTAGGCCTAGAAGATGGAGGTTCAACTATTGGAATATTTTTTTCTATAGCTTTATATGTATTATATAAATCTCTTGCTTTTGTTATTATGCTTCTTTTACAATCTTCAACACTAGGAGTTTCATCCACTTCAATTTCTAAATTTACATAATTTTTTTCAATCAATCTTTGAACACCTTTTAATTTGTAATTTGGGTTGAATAAAATAGCAGTCAAATAGATATGAGGAATAGGGAAAAAATATTTTTAAAATTTTTCAATCATAAAAACAAGTGATTATTTAAACAATCTTTTCCTTTATATTTTACAAATTCAGATGAAATAGCACAAATATTTACTAAAACAGAAGAAATAGTTGGATAATATTGACTAGAAACAACATTTGTTGATTTATAAAAAACACTTAAAATTCAATAAGTTCTTTTGAATTTTCCCAATCTTCATAACCAATTCTTAAATCTGGGTCCGCATATGAGCATTAAAAACTAATTGTATCGGCTCTTGAAAAACATAAGCAACTTCAAGCATTTCAAATAAAGAATTTTATCTAGTGCATACTTCTTTTGGAACTTTCTATATGTAAGTCCACATTCTTTAAAACGATTTTTAAATTCTGTAATTCTAGCTTTTATTTTAGCTTTAAGAATCCAATTACAAGCAATTCTAATTTTTTCACAAGAAATTCCAAAATGAGAAATACCATTTTTTACTACCAAATTATAAACATGTGCAACACACTTAATATGAAAAGAATCATTATCAATTGGACAAAGTCTACATTTTAAATAATCAACTTCTTTTAAATTATTAGAAGCATTATTTAAAGTGACACTCATTATTTTATCACATATTCCATAAAATTGTAAAATAGTTATGTTGTATAAAAACAGGTTTTAGTTTCTTCAACATATTTATACCCTAATATTCATTTTTTCATGTTTCATTCATGGTCAATCCAGTGGACAGTAACAGTAAAATAATCATTACCATTAGGACTACGTCTCATATCAGAAGTAATAGATAATCTACCATCATAATAAACAAATAAACAACGAAGAAAATGACAATATTCTTTTTGATATTTAAAAAGATCACATTTAATTGTACTTCTTGGAATACCTTCATAATTTGGGTTATACAATTTCCGAATATAATGAATAAAATCAGGATGTGAAGGAAATGAAAAAGGCAAACCACAAACATCAACCATTTTAGCCAATTCCCTACGATCTTTTTCTTTACTATATGTGCGGTGTGTGCTTGGGCCAGACGGGTTAGTCATGTTTAGCACACTTTCAACCATATTAGAACCTCCAACTCCTATAGACTTTTCAGGTATGATATTCCCTTTCTATTAGCTCTTTCTATATCATCTAGGCGAGCAAATTCTTTATTACACTTTCTCAAATGCGTTCTTAGTCGTCTCAATCACCTTGCGCTCTCGTAGTCATATGTTTCATGGTAAATTTACATTTCGTGCAAGTAACAGTAGTTTTTTCCTCATTTTGTACCAAAAAATTCCATACTAAAGATCTTTTAACACGTACAATGGTCTTTGAAAAAGTTGGTAAAGGGGGGATATCATTTTGTTCCGGTAATTTAGTAGCCGGACTAGTAGGGGTAGGGGTCTCATCAACTTCGTCATTTATTTCTACTTCCTCATCTAATTCTTCCTCAAAATTAGTAAAATATATGTTTAATGTCTCAAGATCTATTTCATTTTCAGAATTAAATTTAGTAATATTTGGTCGTGACATAAAAGGAGTTTCATCAACATGAGTATAATCATCAGTATTAATTCAAAATCTAGGTGGCAAATGTTTAGAACTAGAACTACTAGTTCCTCCTCCCCTATTATTTTTTCTTTCCGACATTGGTGTTTTACAACTATTTCTTTTCAAAGTCATGTTAAAGTTTAAAATAATTTAATATTATGAAAAAGCAAGATATTATAACAAAAAAAATAAAGTAACTTAATAAATAAACAAATAAAAAATAAAGTTGGAACGAATGAACGAACGTCTACGTAAAATTAGACGTATAACCAAAGCCGAAACTGAGAGATGCCAATTGAAGCTTCCGATTTACTTCAAATAAATCTCCAAAATCTGAACTCCAAGTCACTATCACAAAATAATAATTATGAATTTATGAGAGATTGAAAATTGAGAGATTTTGTAACATGTTAATGGAATAGTTTATGAATTTGTGAGTTAAATGAAAGAATATGTATATTTATAGTGTTAAGGCGTTAGAGAGGGGTAGGGGGTAAATTTTAGCCATTTTGGGCCCCTGCCCAACGACTATTATGGTTGTTACACATTTAAAAAATTAAAAATAGACCTGACCGTTGAACCGGTTCAAATCGGACCGAAATCGAATCAACCAGGTAAAAACCCGGGTTCTGTTTTGGTACCTATTTCGGTACCCTATCGACTGGTTCCTTACCGGTTCAACCGGTATCGGATATACCAGCACGAGAACCATACCGGAATCGGACAGGGTAAAAATCGGTCCAATTGCCAGCCTTAGTTCAAGCCTATGTTTATGCTTCAGATCTCCCCTTTCATGCTCGTATATTCAATGTACTGACACTATTTGTCCTGCATCTTTTCATGATGCAGATACAGGTATTCAGGGTCATCAACAGGCGCTCTGTTGATACCACTTGAAGTCCCAGTTAGCTTTGGTGAGCCTCCTTGCTTCCGGAGGGTTCCTATAACACCCCGTATTCAAAATAGACAAAAATGCAGATTTTGAGAAGTTGCAGGTGCAACTTACGGTCACCATCCACGGACCGTAGGTCAGACCACGGCCCGTGCTGGTGGTCCGTGGTTCGCCACTGCAACCCCTCCCCAACCAGCTCAGAAAATTGGTTAAGTCTCGACTCACAGACAGACCCACGGTCCGTAGATCAGACCACGGTCTGTGGTCTGTGTCCGTGGATCAAGACCTCCTTTACCCAGCCTCTGACATGAACTACGGTTGACCAGCACGGACCGTCGTTCGATCCACGGTCCGTAGGTCTGACCGTAGATCGAAGATTAGCAGCCAGTTAGCTGAAAATTCTGATGGGTCAACTTCAGATGGTCATAAATTTTAGCACAAAATGAATTATGTGTCCATTGACTAAGTTAACTTAGAAAAAGGTTAAGTTTCAGTGGTCAGATGATTGTGAGAAAAGCTTCGCAGAATTGAAAACTAGGTTGACTATAGCTCCTGTCTTGACTCTACCAGAGGGTTCAGATGGTTATGTGATCTATTGTGATGCATCCTGAGTCGGCCTAGGTTGTGTGTTGATGCAACGAGGTAAGGTTATAGCTTATGCTTCTAGACAACTTAAGGTACATGAGAAGAATTATCCAACCCATGACCTCGAGCTAGCAGCAGTGGTGTTTGCACTTAAGATTTGGAGACATTACTTGTATGGTGTTCATGTAGATGTGTTCACAGACCATAAGAGCCTCCAGTATGTATTCACCCAGAAAGAGTTGAATCTTCACCAGAGAAGATGGCTAGAGTTTCTCAAAGATTATGATATGAGTGTGCATTACCATCCTGGTAAGGCAAATGTAGTAGCAGATGCCCTTAGCAGACTATCTATGGGTAGTGTAGCACATGTTGAGGAAGAAAGAAAAGAGCTAGCAAAGGATGTTCACAGACTTGCTCGCCTAGGAGTTCGTCTTATGAGCATATCAGATGGTGGTGTAACAATTCAGAATGGGGCAGAATCTTCTTTGGTAGTAGAGGTTAAGGAAAAGCAAGATAGTGATCCAATCTTTCTTGAACTTAAGGGTGCAGTCCACAATCAGAGAGTGGAGGTTTTCTCCCAAGAGGGAGATGGTGTACTTCGCTATCAAGGTAGATTGTGTGTTCCTGATGTGGGTGAATTGAGACAGCATATTCTTGCAGAATCCCATAATTCAAGATATTCTATTCATCCAGGCGCCACTAAGATGTACCGCGATCTGCGGGAAGTCTATTGGTGGAATGGTATGAAAAGAGATATAGCAGATTTTGTGGCTAAGTGCCCCAATTGCCAGCAAGTAAAGGTAGAACATCAGAAACCAGGAGGTATGACTCAAGAGATTGACATTCCTACTTGGAAGTGGGAAGTGATCAACATAGACTTCATCACAGGTTTACCTCGTACTCGCAGACAACATGACTCCATTTGGGTGATTGTTGATAGGGTCACTAAGTCTTCTCGCTTTTTGGCGGTCAAGACTACAGATTCGGCGGAGGATTACGCTAAGCTTTACATTAATGAGATTGTGAGGTTGCATGGAGTTCCTTTGTCTATCATCTCAGATAGAGGTCCTCAGTTTACATCTCATTTCTGGAAGTCATTTCAGAAAGGTCTTGGTACTCAGGTTAATCTTAGCACAGCATTTCATCCACAGACGGATGGTCAGGCAGAGCGTACCATTCAGACCTTAGAGGACATGTTGAGAGCTTGTGTGATCGACTTCAAGGGTAGTTGGGATGATCACCTTCCTCTAATAGAGTTCGCCTACAACAATAGCTACCATTCCAGCATTCAGATGGCCCCTTATGAGGCATTGTATGGGCGTAGATGTAGATCTCCAGTTGGTTGGTTTGAAGTAGGTGAAGCAGCCTTGATAGGACCAGATTCAGTCCTTGATGCTATGGAGAAAGTGCAACTCATTAGAGATAGACTCAAGACTGCTCAGAGTCACCAGAAGTCTTATGCATATGTAAGAAGAAGGGAACTAGAGTTCCAAGTTGATGATTGGGTTTTCTTGAAAGTGTCACCTATGAAAGGGGTGATGAGATTTGGCAAGAAAGGAAAGCTCAGTCCCAGATATGTAGGCCCTTACCGGATCTTGAAAAGGATTAGTAAAGTGGCTTATGAGTTAGAGTTGCCAGCAGACTTAGCAGCAGTGCATCCAGTCTTTCACATCTCTCTTCTGAAGAAGTGTGTGGGTGATCCAGCATCCATAGTGCCATTAGAGAGTGTGGCCGTGAAAGATAGCCTTTCTTATGAGGATGTACCAATTGAGATTCTCGATCGTTAGGTTAGAAGGTTGAGGAATAAAGAAGTCGCTTCAGTCAAGGTTTTGTGGAGGAGTCAGTCAGTAGAGGGAGCTACTAGGGAAGCAGAAGCAGCCATGAAGTCCAAGTATCCTCACCTCTTTCCTTCCGATTCCATTCCAGCTTGAGGTAATAGTTCCTCATCAGTTTTCCAGTCATTCATGCGAAAATTCAGTCTTAGAATCATGTTCCTTCAGTTTGTACTTGCATTTTCAGCGTATTTGCATGTCCTTGGAACTCAGTTCAGTCAGAAATTCAGTTCTCAGTGTTTAGTGGTAGGGATTGCAGCCCTCTCCCTCTATTTCAGCTAGTTTAGTCTTCATTCGAGGACGAATGGTCCCAAGGGGGAGATAATGTAACACCCCGTATTCAAAATAGACAAAAATGCAGATTTTGAGAAGTTGCAGGTGCAACTTACGGTCACCATCCACAGACCGTAGGTCAGACCATGGCCCGTGCTGGTGGTCCGTGGTTCGCCACTACAACCCCTCCCCAGCCAGCTCAGAAAATTGGTTAAGTCTCGACTCACGGACAGACCCACGGTCCGTAGATCAGACCACGGTCCGTGGTCTGTGTCCGTGGATCAAGACCTCCTTTACCCAGCCTCTGACATGAACTACGGTTGACCAGCACGGACCGTCATTCGATCCACGGTCCGTAGGTCTGACCGTAGATCGAAGATTAGCAGCCAGTTAGCTGAAAATTCTGATGGGTCAACTTCATATGGTCATAACTTTTAGCACAAAATGAATTATATGTCCCATGACCTATGGTTAGATAGATAATTGAATTATCTTTCCAACGCCACCAAGTTTGCTAAATTCCGACCTTCGAATAAAAAGTTATGCTCGTTTTAGTGAAGGCCTGTCGAGCTGGCTTGACTTACGGACGCAATCTACGGACCGTAGATTGACCTACGGCCCGTAGGTCCACTCCGTAGGTCACTCCGACAGCAGTTAATTCAGGGGTCCTTTGGTCTTTTCTTATTTCGTTTAACCCCTAAGATACGTCGTTTAGACCCTAAATCATGAGGTTTTAATTAGTTTAAGCCTAGAAACATAACTAGAACTTACCTAAGTCAAATTCATTAATCAAAACTTAAAAAATTAGAAGCAAGAAGGGAGAAAAAGGTCAAGAACCCTAGTTCAAGAACGCAGCAAGGTTCCATCAGTTCCAGCCCCGAAATCGAAAGATTTCTCCGTGGAATTCGTCACCAGGTATGTGGGATTTCACTAGTGGGTTCCTTTCGCCCATTAGGTCCCTAGAATTCAGTCAGATTCTTGATTCCATGATTATGAACAGACCTAGGGTTTCTAGAATTTGAACAGATCATCATGAGTTAGTTATTTAAATGTTCCAAATCAGATTATCATGTTATTGCTCAGTTTATTGCATGAATTTCAGAACCCTAGCTATGTATTTCTTTAGTTCTTGAATTACACATGCTAGGTCAGATATTTCATAATTCAGTTATACATGCCTCAGTTCATGAATGCATCATTATCAGATTAATTGTTGCATTCTCAGTTTGCATGTTCAGTTTCGAGCTATCTAGTATTTACAGAAATTCAGTCATAACCAGTTAACTACTTAATTCATTGGGAGTAGCATAATACCTAGTTGGACTAGGGTTTCAGCGTACCCATATAGTCCCAGAACTACAAGCCACGTAGGTGTAAGTCCCCTCTGTGGGCAACATCAGTTTAGTGATCACGCCAGCATGCCTTTATACCTCTGGTAGGGTATATTGGGTCCTCTCGATGGGGCGTATACATCAGACTCCACATTTAGCTCATGTGGTTTTATGTCGGTTATTAGTAGCTCCCACAGTTCAGTCAGACTCTATTGCATTGACCATATTTCAGTACAGTCAGTATTCAGTCTCAGTATGTTATAAATTTGGTCATTGCATTCAGTTAGCTCAGTATTCAGTATTTCAGTATCTATATCATGTTCAGATTATATCATTGCTCAGTATGCTTTGTTCAGTTATATGTTATTTCAGCTTTACTCCATCCTGCATGCTCAGTACCCTTCAAGTACTGACGCATACGTGCGCTACATCTTCTCGTGATGTAGGTTCAGGTTCTCAGCATCCAGATCACGCTTAGATCAGTTCCCGATCTCCAGTTCAGAAGAAATCAGTGGTGAGTCCTCATTCTCCGAGGACAATAGTCATGAGTTTCTTTTCAGTGTTTTAGTCTTTAGTTTCAGTTTTGCTAGACCTAGTTGGGGCATGTCCCAACATTTCTAGTCAGTTTAGAGGCTTATTTCAGACGTAGTTAGATTCAGCTTAGTGTTTTGAGTTTGATATTTCTTTTGTATTAAACTCTCAGATTTGATATATTCAGCTATAGTATATGGGTATTCCCCATATTTTCAGATTTAATTATGAGTTAGCTTCCGCATCAGTTTATTATCTTTAGTATGCTCATGATCATGCCAGCAGGGTTAGCTTGGGATCACTTGTGGTCCTAGGTCCTGTGTCCGCGTCTCGGGGGTAGCTCGGGGCGTGACAGTTCCACATTTACTTTTAGTTTGTTAGGATGTCATGGATCTTGTCCCGACTTCCATCATAGTATTTTAGAGGCTTCGTAGATAGTATTTTTTTTAGGAGTCTTTTCCCATCTCTTTTGTGATGTTCTAAAGACTTGAGTTGATCGGTTATGTTTACTGAGTATTTCAGATCATATTGAGTTAAACTATTTTCATTAATGGTATCTTTATGAGTTGAGTTGCATTTGATATTCCTATTTCACTTGAGTAAGTCTTTCGTTGAGTATGAGTCTGGCCAAGGATTCACTTAGGGACTAGCCATGGATCTCAGGTGCCGACCACGTTTAGGGTGTAGGCTCAGGGCGTGACAGTACTTAAACTACGTCATTTGGTACTAAACTACGTCATTTTACTTAGTCTAAGCATAATTAATTAGTCAAAAACTACCTAAAACCCTCATTCTCCTAAAATCATCTAACTTAGAAAGAAAAGAAGAGAAAGAGGCGCCAGTTTCTCTCAAGAAACAGTACAGGTCTTATCCAAGTTCAGCCCCAAAATCCAAAGGATTTCTATATAGTTTTCGTCACCAGGCATGTGGGATTTCACTAGTTGGTTCCTTTCACCCATTTGGTCCTTGGAATTCAGTCAATTCTTCAGTTTCTTCATAAGTTGTTCAGACCTAGGGTTCCTAATTGTAGGGATTCATTGCAATTCAGCTGATATAATCTCTATAATGTTAATTACATGTTTCTTGGAGAATTAGTGTAGTCCCATGTATAGAACTCAGAAACCCTAGCTTGTGTTAGTTATTAGTATTTCATGAATTATACTTGCTAGGCAGATTAGTCAGACAATCATGCTTCAAAATTCAAATGACATATCTTTTGTATATGTATGTTGCATTCTCAAATAAGTATCAGTATTTTGAGCTACTCAATATTTCAATTACATTTTAGTTTTACATTCAGTAGGGAGTAAACTTAGCACCGAGTTGGACTAGGGTTCAACATACCCTCAAGTCTCAAAACTACATGTCCCTATAGATTTATAAGTCCCCTCATTGGGAATTATTTTAGTGATCATGCCACAGCTATGTGTTTATACCCCGACAAGGTATATTGGGTCCTCTCGATGGGGCGTAAAACATTCTCACTAATGTTCCTACCTTTGACAAACCTAGACTGGTTAGCAGAGATAAGATTAGGAAGAAACACCTCTATCCTATCATGAATGAGTCTAGCTATGACCTTATTTAAGAAGTTACTCTGACTTATAGGTCTTAAAACTAAAAAACAAACCACATTTTCTCTTTTAGAGATTAAGACCAAATTTGTGTGAGTAATAGATTTTGGTTAAGTTAAACCATCAAAAAGGCTTGAACTATAGCAAATACATCATTACAAACAATGTCCCAGCAAACCTGATAAAAATGACCAGTAAATCCATCAGGACCATAAGCATTGTCTCCATTCAGCTCAAAAACTACCCATTTTACTTCATCTATTATAGGAGGTCTATTCAATGTAACATTATCTTCTCCATATACCATACCAGACACTAAATCAATTAAAGTCATCTCCATATCAGCTTCCCCTCCAGTAAACTAGTCTTGATAAAACCTTATGGCTTCTTCCTCTATTTCATTACCATTTGCCCATGTACCATCAGCTTTCTGTATCTTAGCAATGTTCAATCTTTTCCTTCTGCCTTTTACCAAGTTATGGAAGAATTTAGTATTTCTATCACCCTTTGTGAACCACTAAATATATGATTTCTACCTCCAAAACTCTTCGTACTTAATATACTCACTATGAGCTCTGCTAAGTTTTGATCTGTTGACAGTAGATGGTGTCTCCTCAAATAGTTTCTCCTTACTTCTGAAAATGTCTTCCCTGATGATTAGTTATTGGAAAATATCCCCATAACAATCTCTACTCCATTTTGTCAGAGGCTTCTTAGTTCTCTTCATTTTCATCTTCAAGCTTACAAAAATATCTGAGGTGCCATCAGCAACCTAATTTTGCAGCACCACCTCTTTAAATTCTTCATTCTCAGTCCAAAATTTAAGGAATCTGAAAGTCTTATTAAAATGTTGAACTTGTCCACCACCAGATAACAACATTGGTGCATGATCAGACCTGGACCTGGAAAGAATATCTAATCCCATGTTCCCCATTTCTACTAAAAAAATATTATTCACAAGTATTATGTCCAGTCTTTTAAAGATGCACTCCTCATCATCCTAACCATTCCACCATGTGAAAGGACTCACATTGAATCTTAGATCAACCAACTCACAAAAATTTACACAGAAATTAAAATCTTCCACCACATTAAGATAAATTGGCAATCCTCCAATCTTGAGTCAAAATGACATTAAAATCTCCACCTACCAACCATGGATATATAATATTCTAAATAATAGTGTAGATATAATTCCATAATTGTAGTCTTTCATAGGAACTACATTTTGAATATACCAAGGTATTGATCATCTGGTGTCCATTATCAAATAGTAATTTCATAGTCAATTGTTGTTATGAGTCTGATATTCCACCTGAATATTCTCCTTTACAAATAACCATATCTTCCCATTTACATTATAATTTGCATAAGTCATGTCTTCTCTTATATGATTGAATATGCCTTGTTTCTTGAAAATGTCTCATTAGAACCACCAAATCAAATGTATGGTTCCTTTGTAGCATTTGAACTAAATGGAATGAGTGATGATTCCTCACAAATATAATATTCCATATAAGGTCTTTGCACATCATTTCAGATTGGATCTTTCAGACCTGACCCTAACAGGTCCTTGAGAGTTAGTCTTTTTTTTCTTTGATTTCTCTTGGGGTGATATCCCTGCTTCTTTACACACTTCAGAAAAGTGCTTTTGGCTTTCAAATTCATCATGTTCCTCCACTTTTGACTTTCCTACTGTGCTGGGATAACTTCTATTGGATTCTCCTTGTTTACCCCTTGATGAGAGACCATTTCATGTAGCATCTATATGGGAGAACTTTGTTGGGTGTCAACAAAAGGTACTAAACTTGTATCATCATGTGTTGAATGTTCTTCTCTCAATTGATTTCTAGGTGATTCAGTGGATTGCTCACAATATGGAAGTACTAACAACACTTTCTTGCTCAGAAACCCTTGTATCATCAACAATTTCCATCTATAAAGGGCTGGGAAATTCCTCTCCCTGATTAGTATCAATTAACCTCCTCTTATATGCTCTGCAGATTGGAATGTACAACAACAAGTTTGTTTAAATCTCCAATACCATCTTTACCCACCAGATTGGGCTCCTCTAAGTCCAGGCTTATACTGCAACTTGTATCCATTGAAAGATCCCATGTATAATGTGTTTGTGATTGAGTTCCATGTTCTTTGTCATTCATATCTTTGGTTGTTTTCTTACTAGTTCCCTCACCATGATTGTTATCTGATTTATAGGAAGTAGTACGAACTTATCCTTTAGTACACTCATGCACCCCTTTATTTGAGACCATTGTATCCTATGTATCATTATCATTCTCAGTATTTTCTTTTGTAAATGCATTAAAAGGGTTACTAGTGATAACCTTCTTTTTCTCTATTTTTAATTCCTTGATATCTTTAGAGATATTGTTATTCCTGGGAATGTCCTATTAGTAGGACCCAGTGCTTATAGTTTCTTCCTGAAAATCTCTGATGTTGTTGAACTACTTCCTTGTCATTCACCTTTTCTTCATCGGGTTGTTCTTTCCATCTCAATTCTAAGTGAAGAAATCTATAGTCATCTTTATTATGACCCTGTAGTTTGCAGTTCTTGCAATACTTTGGTAGCATGTCATATACCACTTTAATTTTCTCTACTTTGGACTAGTTCTTTACTGGATCAACAACTTCTAATTTCACGAATTTAGGTAGCTCACTAATGAATCTACGATTTGGAAATCATGACCTTTGTAAAGAGGAAATTAATCTTACCCAGTTGATGAAAGCACAATTTGGTAACGATTTCTATTTTTTTATGATGTCTAGCTAAAACTCCAATTCTTTGAGTGTGATTATGGGTTGATTTAGTTGTTGGGTATTGTTAATTGATAGTGCAAATGTTGTTTTAAAGTGATTTCAATCAGTAATTGTGGTCTAATTTTAAGGATTATAGTTGCAGACGCAACTCTACCTTTGTGTTTTTTACTTGGTCGAGAGAGAGGTTTTAAAACCAAGATTACTGATTTGATGGTCTATGAGTATTGGGTTGTCATGGGTTCAGCTCGAGAGAGTGAATCCTAAATTATTTTCCACGCATTCAGCTCGAGAGAGTGAATGGACTAAATCGTAGGTAGTTCTTAATTACTGCTTATTGGTGTTCGAGAGAAGCCAATTTGATTCGGGATAAATTGTTCGAGAGAAAGTTTATCCCCACTTTAAGTCTAGCTTAGTCACTGATTTACAGCTATCTACTATCAGTTGCAATTACCCATTCGTCTACCTTAGCCCATAATCCAATCACATCCCAAGAACCCGTCTCCTTACTTTTTCCTTAGTGTTAATTGTTGTTGTTGTAGTTGTTAGTTACAATCAAAATCTCCTATTAATTGACACTTGTGTCACCCTTAATTTGAAATATGCTTTTGTTTGTAAATGTGTTTACCTATGACTGACTTGAACGTATTCTTGTTTGGCTCTTGATTCCCAAACACGTACCACTCCTTGTGGGAACGATCCCAACCCAATTGGTTGGGTTATATACTAACTAACGATTGTTTACTCTTAGAACTAGATTAAGTGTCGTTGAAACGTTATTAATCAAAATGGTGTTGCTACTGGAGAGTGATGTTGGTTGAGAATCCTTAGTTAAGTTAAATTTTGTTCTTGTTAGTCATTGTTGAACTTACTTAATTCTATTTTTGTTTTGCTTGTTTGTGTTTTGAAACAGTAGGTATAAGTGTGAACGGCAGCAATGGTAGCCAAGTAGGCCACCAAGATGGCTTCGGAAACCTCAACGATGTCAACGAGCCTAATGCTAATGACCCCCATCTTATGGGTGGTATTGGTGCCATTCGCTTGCCTCCGACCGAAGGGAATGCGGTGTTTCATATCACAAGTACTATGATGCAGCTCTTGCAATTGAAGGGGTTGTTCAGTGGTTTGGCTCATGAGGATCCCCATGAGCATATTAGAAATTTTGTGGTTGTTTGCGGACCGTTCTTCTTCAAGAATATATCCCAAGAGTCGGTCTGGTTGAGGTTGTTCCCATTCTCTTTGATGGGAGAAGAGTGTAAGTGGCTGGCTGAATTGCCACGTGAATCAATCACTTCGTGGAAGGAGTTGGTCACCACATTTAATGTGTGATTTTTCCCTCCTTCGAAGATGATGACTCTTTGGGACAGCATTCAGAGTTTCTAGCATCTGGAGGGCGAGCCAATACATGAAACTTAGTTGCGATTCCAGAAGTTGGTGCCCCAATGTCCAACCTATGGCTTGCCTGACAATGTGTTGCTGCAGTATTTTTATTGGAGCCTTGACTCAGTAAACAAGGGTGTTGCTGACCAACTTTCTCTGGGAGGTTAGATGCAACAACCTTATGTGATAGCAGCTCAGCTCTTGGATGACATGACCACAATTAATCGAGATTGGTACACCCGTGAAGACCAAGTCTCCCATCTTACATTCAAATTGACCAAGAAGCAAATGGAAAAAGACCAAGAGAGGGACCAGATAATGGCCAAGATCATGACACAACTTGATATTTTGTCCAAAATGTCATGGGAGTTGGTGCTCGAAATGTCAATGTCGTGGGTGTCGGGTGTGCTAATCCTGATGAGGCAAAGTTTGAGGCTTTGTACAGCGAAGGGTGAATTTCCTAACCAACTAAGGTGGTAGTTATCATTCAAACTACCCGAGGCAGAGTGGTAAGCAAGTTTGAACCGGGATGAATGTTGGAAGGATCGTGATCGAGAATGGAGGGACCGAAATCCAAATTGGAAGGATGGGGAGAAGGATAGGTATGTGTCTCCCCATGAGCGCCAAAAGCCAAAGGATTCGGAAGGTGGCCGGTCTGAGGATATGATTTCTCGTATCCTCAAAAAAGTTGAGGGGTCCGACAAGATTTTGAAAGAAATGAAAGAATATGCGTCGACCCTCATCCAGACTGTCACCTCTCATTCAGTATCGATCAAGCAGTTAGAGACCCAAATGGGTCATATCTCGTCTCATTTGAACCCGAGATAGCAAGGGGGTTTGCGTAGTGATACTATGGCCAACCCCAAGAATGAGATTTGAGTGTGGACTTGCGTCGTGTCGCGATGTTAACTAAGGCACTGCTTGGTAGGCAACCCAAGTTTTTATTTGCTTTCTTTTTGAGTTGAAATAATGGTGTGTTGATTGTGCAGGTCGAAGTGTGGAAAGTGTTTGAAAAATGCAGGTTGGTGAGCCACAAGTCCAGTCGGTGCATCGCCGAAGAGGTCGGCGTGCCCAACTTGAACCGCCATTTGACTCAAGACAATTTTAAATTGGAGTCTATAAAACTCGGCGAGCCCCGGAGCTGATTGACGAATCACCGACTTGGTTAGCGATCACAACTTTGTCCGCCGTTTGGACCCCCACAATAACTGGAGGTCCTGTAAAACTCGACGAGGTAAGTATACACTCGGCGTGTCACCAACTGGGTCGGTGAACACGACTAATGTCGCTGAATGGGCGAGAACTAGACGGTTTTTAAAGGCCAGAGATTTAAACTTCCTACTCTTTCACTTTCCCTCACTTTTAATCTTCCCAAACTCACACCCGCACTTTAGTTTTATATATTTCTTTCATGTTAGAGTGTTTTAGTCATTGGATATGTGTTCAGAGTGGATTTCTTTCAATCTTATTTTAATCTGCATCTAAGGTTGGTTTTTAAACCCTAAATTTATTTTTAGCAATTTTGTACTCATTTGAAATGATCTTATCTTAGTGATGTGTGTTGGGCCTCTCTGATCTTCATTTTTTTTGTATGTGTTTGTGTTAATTTGAAAATCTTGCCCGTAATGTTTATATTGTTGAATTCCCATGATTTAGTGCCTTAAAATTGGTTAAAATTTGTGGGGTTGTGCTTGCATGTTGTTGGGTCTATTCGGGTGAAGTCTAAGCAACCCGTATTTGTGAAAAATGACGTATTTTTCTCAATGATGGAGCAATTAACGTCATTCTTAAGGGCAAAAGTCATCAAATGGCCAAATATGGCAAAATCGGGAGAAGTCTGAGTATCCCGGAGGCATGGGTGTATTGGGTCTTAGTTTAATTTGATTAGTGCATGCTAGAAGTTGGGTTGAACGTAGGCATGTTGGGTCGTTTAGCGAGCTGGGTCAAGCTCGCCTAACCACTCGGTGGTTCGCCGAAGTACCTCATCTTGCCTTTAATTTCATACTAAATGAGTAGGTTGGTTCGGTAACTTTCAGCGAGCAGCCTGAGGTCGCCGAGTGCACTCAGCCACTCGCCGAAAGTCCTTCTTGATCGCCCCTTGTTTTCGCCCCTATCCCTTAAATGCACTATAACTTTCGGCGGGTTAATCCTTGCTCACCGAATGCTGTCAGCGATTCGCCGAAAGGCCTGCCCATTGCCGACATGCCAAAATTTTCTGAGATTTTTGAGCCAATCCTTTTGAGGAGCCCAATCTGGTTCGCCAAAGCGATTCGGCGACTTGCCGATCGGTTCGGTCTGCAACTATTTTTCTGTGCTTTTGATTGAATTATTTTTAATTTTTTTTTATGTTTTGCAGACATAGTAAGGACAGACATAGACATGCCACCCCGGAAAAGAGCACGGGGTATTACAATCAATGAAGGGGGATCAAATCATCCCAAAAGAGGAAGGCAAGAGCTCTCAATAGAAGATAAAGGTAAGGGCAAGAGGCCCACATCTGAGAGAGCGATTGTTGACTCCCAGGCTGCTTTATTTGAGCTTGAGAACGACCAGCCCTTACAGTCCCGGTGGGATGAGCACCGTTCTAGATCTCGCACTGACTCAGTTAAAGTCCCCTCAACTTCCACCACAGCAAGTTCAGTGCCAGCTCTAGCACCTCATGTGGCTTTTGTGCCACCAGTTGTCCCTCCTCCTAGGCTTGTCAACCAGTTGAAAGGTGATGGATTGCGGACTGTTCTCGAGGAGAACAGGTTGTCTACACAGGACCTTGAGGGAAAGTACTACGATGTGAAGGACACCGTCCATTTTCACCGCTTTGAGAAGTTCACTAGGCCCCGAGGCCCCTATATTCCTTCATGGGTTTGGGAGTTCTATACAACATATGATGACTTGGTTCCAAAGAGCAAGAAGAAGGTCAACGAGTTCAAACCGATTAAGTTGGTCATGGTCACGGGTAAAGAAGTCGAATGCAATAGCGAGTACATCAATATTGTACTTGGCAGGGGTCTTAGAGTTATAGAGGCATATGAGGGTTTGCCGTTTGCGCAATCCCTGGATGACTTGAAGGGCTGGTTGGCTCCATTGATTTCTGATACCACCCCGAGGTGGATCGAGGCAGGGGTCCCCATAGAGAAGAAGGATTTAAGTATCGCTGCTCGGTTCTGGTTTGGCTTCATTAGCAGCACCATAATGTCATCCCAGAACGAGTCCATTTCACGCCACCCTAAGGCGGCCTGCCTTGGAGCTATCATATCCCGAAGGAGCATCAACTTGGGACTCCTCATAAAGCAAGAGATGGCCATGAGAGCCAAGCAGAGTCAGACCTCCTTGCCATTTCCAGTCCTGATCACGGAGTTGTGTCGACGTGCTGGAGTGCCCCAGGATGATACGAGAGATATTAAGGTTATCCCGTCTTCCTCCACTGACATTCGGTGCATTGAGACCGAGTACACTCGAGAGGAGGCTGACAGGAGGAAGGCAGTTTCGATGGACACATCTCCTGAGGTAGATATTGATTCGATACCTGCAGAGGCATATTTGCCTATTCCGGCCTCCAGGCCTTTAGGTACATCTACCCCTTCCTCTTTTTCACAAGCCCCGGGTATCTCTACCTCCTCCCAGCCAGCAAAGATTACTCGGGCAATGATCCTGAAGATAAGGCACCTTGCCCATTCAGCTGACAGAGGGCGACCAGACTTGAGAGATCCATCTCATGGATGATCGAAAGTGTCATCATTGTTGCACTGACCCCCCCCCCCCTCCAGACTTCCATTGATACTCTCACCATGAGAGTCGAGGCTTGTGAGAGCAGGCAGGGGGAGACCTCCGAGGTTACGGCTTTGAAATTCGAAGTAGTAGATTTGAGGAAGGACGTAAACTATCTCAAGTCTATTGACTTCACTTCATTACTGGAGGTTGCTGATGATATGGACATTCTTGAGACTTCAGAGATTCGTTTGGCTAGCACCGGAGATGTACATAGGGATGGTGCAGCAGTTAATGAGTCAGAGGCAGAGACTGATGAGTAACTGATAGAGATAAGGGAGGAGAGCATAGATGGAGATTTTCCAGATCTTGAGGAGACGATTGTGCAGTCGATAATCCAGACATCGCTGACAAAGACATCCATGGGTGGATCCAGTGGAGCTGCCATTCCTTCTGAGGTGACTACGGGTATTGTTGCCCAAGCCCAGAGTGATACATCGAGCACTAATGCCCAGACAGATGGAGTGACTGATTAGACAGGATTTCCCTTTTACCTCCCTCTCTGTCTTACTTTTTGACTTTTGGATATTTTTGCTTGCATTTGAGGACAAATGGTTTTATTTGGTGGGGTGAGGCCCACCTTTTGCGTGACTATTTTTATGTATATATTGGGTTGTGAGCTTTATATTGTGTTGATATTGTTTATGTGGATGATTGAGCTTGTGGCTCCTTGTTTTAATTGCAAATAATTTTTTACCCTTTCGAAAAAAATTGTGCCACCTTTTTATTGTGTTTGAATGTGGTTGTTCTTTTGCAAATTTGAGTATCGGTCTTGATCAATACCGATGACTTGAATAGTGCTCATAATCAAACAAAAATGAATGTTCAGTTACGATGAGGCCAAATGAAGTTGCATAGACAATATGTTAACTCTTTGCATCTCGTTGTGACTAGCCAAATATCGAATTGAGTCTCTTGTGATGAACATTGCACACTAGTGAAAGTGTGGAGTCTTGTTTGTCATTGGTGTCAATGCCTTGTGTGATGAGCTTACCGTGAACCAAGCATGATGACACCTAGAATTTGCTCTGTTGGTCCGATTGACTAAGTGATGCAATCTCATGATATGATCTTAGGCAACTTTGAAGAGTGTGAAACAATTTGACACTATACTTCTTTTGTGGCCAGCCTTGTGAGTGTGTGATCCTTGTTTGAACACCCTTTGAGCCTTATCCTTTTCTTGGAAGAAACTTGATGTAAAATGTAACCTTTCTTGATCCATTACCCATAATCCTCATGATTTGTGGTTTGTGTGAATAGTCAACTTAGGCCAAAAGCCTAAGTTGGGGGTGTGGTGAAAAGAGAAGGCAAATATCAAGAATCCCCTTTAACCTATGGTTTTGAGTAAGATGGAACCCCTCCATATAAAAATAAAAAAAATAAAAAAAGAATGAAAAAGTTGTGGAATAAAGTGTGAAAATGCAAAAAGAAATGGGGTGACCAACATTCCATAGAAGATGAATAATGGGGTGGTTTGTGAGCTCGAATGAGAATGATGAAGGAAAGGAAAGAAAGTGTTGTTCACACCACATCTCATGAGAATTACAGCCATTAATCCTAAATGATCATACCTTTGCACTCAGCCCCATTACAAACCTTGAAAAGACCTTTTTGATCTTAAGTGAGCAGAAACAATGGTTGATTGGAAAATACGGGTAAACCTATGGGTGGAGTCATGCATTGTATTCATCTTTGTGAGTGTGAGTGTTGCATTTAATTCCAAAACTCTAAATTGTTGGACCATTTTGTGTGATTATGGAATCATTCTTTGTGTGAGGGCATTTGAGCACCTTTGTTGAGCTTGAACTTGCATTTGAAGCAAGTATTGCGAACTTGAGATTCTTTGATAATGGTGAGTCACATCTTGAGTCTTTGAGTGCACAATTGATCCTTGCATGAATAAGTTGAGTCTTTTTGCGTGCATTCATGATTGAATCATGTGTAGCACTATTTGAGACATCTTTTTTGAACTGCTGAACTTGAGTTATACTTGAGGACAAGCAAAAGTTTAAGTTGGGGGTGTTGATGAGTCCACGATTTGGACTCATTTAGGGCTTTATTTTAATAGATTTAGTATCCTCAAATGCATATTTGGTGCCAATAACTGATGTAAATCCTTGATTTTCAGGTATTTGGATTGAGGAACAAAGCATGGACACTAATAAGAAAAAAGGAACAAGGCAGCCGAAAAGACGAAGAAAAGTAGGCATGATGATCGCCTAACCCATTGGGCGAGTCGCCGAATAGCCATGATCTCGCCTAAAGTTCTAGTGTGCCAAGCCCTGAAGGAGAAAATCAAGTCGGCGATAGAAAGGAGCAGTCGGCGTGTCGCCGAATGGATACGCGATGCAGTGATTAGATCGCCCAAAGTTACAGAACTTGAAGATGCTGAAGGCCAAAGCAAAAAGGCGATGGAACTGACCAAAGGGCGGATTGCCGAGTGGATCGGCGATCCCGACTTATTGCGCCGAATGGTCCTTCGCAGCATAATTTTTGGCGACTATAAATGCATTTTCAAACTTTATGTTTAGAATTAAATTTTATTATGAAAATTCATTAGAGTAATTTTTTAGTTAGAACTGAGAGTATTAAGACAATATTTTCCTTATCTTCGAAGATTTCTATTTTTGAGAAATTGGAAGTGGGTCTTTGAGATTCTTCAACCTTAACCTTTGTAAAGACGAAATTAATCTTATCCAGTTGATGGAAACACAATTTGGTAACGATTTCTATATTTTTATAATGTCTAGCTAAAACCCAATTCTTGGGGTGTGATTATGTGATGATGGGCTGATTTAGTTGTTGGGTATTGTTAATTGATAGTGCAAATGTTGTTTTAAAGTGATTTCAATCAGTAATTATGGTCTAATTTAAAGGGTTTTAGTTGCAAATGCAACTCTACCTTCGTGTTTTTGGCTTGCTCGAGAGAGGGGTTTTAAAACATAGATTACTGATTTGATAGTCTGTGGATATTGGGTTGTCATGGGTTCATCTCAAGAGAGTGAATCCTAAACCTTTTTCCACACATTCAGCTCGAGAGAGTGAATGGACTAAAGTGTAAGTTGTTCTTAATTGCTGCTTATTGGTGTTCGACAGAAACCAATTTGATTCGGGGTAAATTGTTCGAGAGAAAGTTTATCCCCACTTAAGTCTAACTTAGTCACTGATTTACAGCTATTTACTATCAGTTGCAATTACTCATTCGTCTACCTTAGCCCATAATCCAATCATATCCCAAGAACCTGTCTCCTTACTTGTTCCTTAGTGTTAATTGTTGTTGTTGTAGCTATTAGTTACAATTAAAAAAAAACATGTTAATTGACACTTGTGTCACCCTTAATTTGAAATATGCTTTTGTTCGTAAATGTTTTTACCTATGACTGACTTGAACATATCTATGCTTGTCTCTTGATTCTCAAACACGCACCACTCCATGTGGGAACGATCCCAACCCAATTGGTTGGGTTATATACTGACTAACGATCATTGACTCTTAGAACTGGATTAAGTGTCGTTGAACCATTATTAATCACTCACCCAGTAAGTCTAACTGAATTTTACCCTCGCACAACTTGGTTTTGTCTTGTTAATATTTGCATTATCAAGGTGAATTTGTTTTCCAATGGCTGACGTTAGTGAAAACAGCGATTCCTTCCCAAAAACTGTAGGCCATAAATCAGGGAATGAAATCCATGTCATAGCGTGTGTGATTTTTTTAGTAACCTTGAATTTTTCATCATAGATTAGAGGCTCATAGGATAGGCAAAAACTTCCCTATTAGAGATGTAGTACAAGGGTCTTGCCATCATGTTCGCACAATCTTCAAATAGTTCCAACCTTATTAAAACATGACTATTTCTCAACAAACCAATCTAGTCTGCTCCTTTAATATTACATTGAGATGGAATTAACTCCCTAGTTGTGGCCAGCCATAAGAGAATTTTCCTATCACTGCATATTGAAGGTTTTCCAATGCATTCATCCTTTTAACTTCATCCTCTGTCCATGTTA
Source organism: Solanum verrucosum (assembly GCF_900185275.1). Lineage (NCBI taxonomy): Eukaryota > Viridiplantae > Streptophyta > Magnoliopsida > Solanales > Solanaceae > Solanum > Solanum verrucosum. The sequence continues at coordinate 391,266 of NW_026020210.1, read as the reverse complement.
CACGTAGAACACCATTATTTAAGGTAGGCATCTTAAATGGTATCGAGAACCCATATGGGCTTTGTTATTATTCGGAGAATTCATATTCAGTGGTTTCAATATAGCTGCATAGTTGCTTTCATTGAACTTCATCGCTTCTTCGTTAGGCAAGTTAGGTACGTTAGGCAAATCAATAGGAATAGAAGGGAGAGAAGGCAATTGTATATCAAAGCAAGTGGGATCAGTTGACCAGTCATTACTGTCAACTGGCCAATGGCAGCTCCAATCATGGATTCAGGCGTAACAGATTAGGGTTTGCATGAAAAATCGCCGCCGGCTCCATTTGAGCAATTTGTTATTGCCTTCAAGGGTAAATAGTTGTTGTGTTTTTGGACAAATAGATGTTGCATTTTGGCTAAATTGTTACTGCATTTTGAGCGAGTAAATTCCCTAGATAGTCATCCATATTTGAGAAATTATTTAAAAATATCACTTATGTTTGTTTTAGGACTATAATATAACCCAACTTTGCATATTTTCCTCAAAATATACTTGACAAAGAAAAAACATTATTCTCTCCCATTGAGATGCCATGTCACATTATCATTTTTTATTAAAAAAATAATATTTTAAAATAACGCATATGTTATATTCAGTAAACAAGATAATTCTTGATTATTTATCATTTTTAATTTTGTTACTTTGGCATATTAAGAGATAGACATTTTTTATTCTATTATTACTATTAACATTAATTATTTTTCTAAAATCCTTTCTCAATTCATTCATTCATTAATTTCTTAAAGAATATGCAAAGTGCACAGTTTTAATGGAATGTCATATCATATTATTCTTTTTTTTAATTTTTTAACTGGGAAATTTAGTTTCTATTCCTTCCGTCCATCTTTATATCTTTACTTGTTCAGTATTAATTTGACATATTTCTTAAGGAATAATAAAGATAATTTTACTATATCAATCTTTGAAAATAATAAATTTATATTTTAAAAAATACATTGGCAAATAACTATAATTAATAATAACAGTGAATTAGGAATTAAGTAATAAATTATCACTTGATTTTCTAAAATAAACAAGTAACAAATGAATAATTATTTATTGTGTAATGAATAAATAATGGGAATAGTTGCCATGAAAAAATCCATAAAAAGAGTTAGTTGATATAATACTTTTGTTTTTTTTTAGTACGTGTTCTCTAACATCACTTTTTTTCTTTTTTTTTTCGTTTCACTTTTACTTGTTTTTAATGTTCACCTTGCGCATTCTATAACAACTTAAAGAATGAATGATTTGAAAAATGATTTAGAATAAATAATCAGTGTTAATCATAATAACATAAAATAAATATGAGTTTGTTTTAAAATGTTCACTTTTGCGTTATGTAATTATTACTTTTACAGAGTATATTATATAGGTTGATTTAAAAAGTTGTTTTTTTAATATTAGTAAAAAGGGAATAATATGACATGGCATTCATTAGGAGAGAGAAAGATGTCTTTTTGTGTCAAATATATTTTGAGAAAAATATGCAAAGTTGGATGACATGATAGTTCTAAAACAAACAAACGTGATAGTATTAGGTAATTTTCCAAACATGGGTGACTATCTAGGGAAATTAATGACCTCATTAAGACACGCTTGTCCCCCTATCCACAGGCATGTTACTTGTGTTGGTAGTCTCACATATCCTCACTCCTGCACCATTCCTCTTAGCTCTGTAAATCTGTTGAAGTTTTTCTACGTAGGTTCGAATCCTGCCTCTCCCACCAGCCACCCCGACCTAATTCATGATAGGCCCACCAACTTCCTGGCAAAATGCCTACGGTTAAAAACCACCGACATGTCAAGATCCAAATTCGAATTGGTTCCTGGTCCTGGTCAGAGACCACTGTGTTCGCGCCGGCGGTCCAACAAAGAGGCGAAGTAGTGGTATCTTTCTTTCCATTACGAAGCTGAGCTCAGGAAGTTGACATTGTGTGAATCAAAGACTAGAATCGACTTTCTCCTTCCCTCTATGGCTCAACTGCTTGTGGAGACTGCTGCTCTACTACTAGAGAGGCCACAAATTGTCACAAAGGTGTACAACCATGTGCAAGATCAGCTGGTAGTGACCCCTTATACTTTCATTCTTGAGCAACTCTTTTGGTGCTCTTCTCCTATTATAAGGAGCTTTCACACTACTAGAAACTGGCTAAAAACTGAGGGCTATAACACAGCAGAAGAAATAAGAAAGCACCCTCTTATATCTCGTCTACATGGACAATTTCTAAGCCAGATATCACCCAGAAAACCACTAACAAGATGCCCTGTTAAGTGAGGTAAGGCAAAAGATAGCATTCCAGAGACGAGGCAGTTCATATCCTACATAGTGTAAGACACGATAACAAGCAGTCACTGAAATCTTTCTTGTTAGTCAAAAATACAACCAGCAACAAAGATGAAAAAGATTAAATAGAAAAACTCCCAAGCATTTAACAATCTTTGTGTCAACATCAATGAAAACTCATTACTTCGCTATTCATTTCTTTGGACAGAAGAAATTATTTAAACACTTTCACACTTCAACTATCTGTGGATGATCTTACATCAACTGTCCAACATTCCTGGACAGTTGAATCCATTGCACAAATGGGTTTTGAAACATCTAACATAAGGAGGTGTAAACAAATACATTTAGGGGTTGTTTGGTAGGGTATATAAGAATACTACTGAATGTGGTGAACTAGTAAAGTTGGGATTGTCTTTTATCAATTATTTGGTTTGTTCTATTAAATGAATAAGGTGTATTAAAATTAAAAACAAAGTATTGAATAGGATGTATTAGAATAGAAAGAGTACTATGTATTGTTAATGTCATGAATTATCAAGTTTCATTTGTATGGTTGTGTTGTCTGAATCCTATAACACCATCTCTGAGTATTTGTTTGCATTTGTATAACCTGATACACAATAACCCTCATCTAGAATCTATTTTACAGAACTGTTCTAAATACAATAATCTAAAGTGCCAAAGTTCCCACATCTGAAAAGATACAACTTTGACAAATAGAGAGCATCCTCAAATCTTGCTTTTATAGAAAGTTACATTTCTGCATAAGCTACAAGAGCTCTCTGTAGAGATATCATAAGTCAAATTTCAAGTGACAATCAGACACAAAATAAGATTACCAGTTCTTCAATGACACTGTAAAGTGAAGGGAACGATCTATTTACCCTGGGAAAATGACCCGATAAATAATTGCAGTAAAAATTTTTGCCCAAACACAAAAAAAAATGAGGATAAAAAGGAGTAAAGAGATAGTTGAAGACTTCTCATAAAAAAACTAAATATCTGTAAGGTAGAAAAACATAAAAGGAAACACAAAGTTACCCGAGGACTAGGCAAAAACCGCTTGTTGGATGGATCATCTACATCCAACATAACAACATGCTTAAATAAAATCCAAAACTATGAAAACAAAGAGAAACCGGCGTACTTCTTCCTATCATTTAGATTTCATCTAAATGGAAGTCAGGCCAAATGGTGCTATGTGTTTATCCTAGTAACGGCCAATACCCCACACTCTAATCAGACCATCTGTGTATCCGCTGAAAAGTGTGCTCCCATCAGCACTCCAACTCAAACTGGTGCAGTATATAACCTGTCAAGTGGTGATAAAATGAGTTTAGCTACACGCAAGGTGTATCACCATTGACAACAATTGAACTGACGAACTCCAGGGACACAGCATCATTACAAAAATCAGGTCAAAACAACCATAGAAAAGTAAAGTTATAAACTTGCAAGTAAGAAGAGCAGCAACCCTTCTAAAAATTGAAGATTCTTATTTGTGTACTAACAAATGACTGAACTAGTAAGAAAAGAATGCTAAAAACTGCGAAATGAGGAGGGGAAAGAATTCATAAAAGCATAGAGGACAAATTGGTCAGGTGATAAATACTAGTTTTAAGAAACTTTAATACTATCTGAATTACTACCATAACTTCCTACAGCACTAAGTATATCATACCATTATTTAGTCTAGAGAACAAGAACATGAACAAGAAAAGCTTAAGAAGCTGCCAAGAGTTACTAACTATGTTATTTTACTGATAGATTATGAACTGCTCCTCCGATATCATTATCAAGTATAAATGAACTAATATCCACAATAAAACATTCAAACAATCATCTTCATATTACAGATAACATAAAACAATAGACCAAAAGTAGCATTCTTGAAGCAAACAAGGAACATACATGATTTAGGAAAGAAAAGAAGAAGAGGAAAAATCAAACTCACCTTGGTTTTGGCATTGCCAGAAGTAGAAGTTGCATTGCCAAACATTTCAGTCTCTTGCTTGAGATCAACACGAAGATCAACGACAATACTCTTACTCTCCAAATCCCAAATTTTAATACTCGACTCAGTTGCAGCACATAACCAGTACCTATTGGGACTAAAACAAAGAGCATGAATAATAGAACCAGAATCAAGGGAGTACAATTTCTTCCCTTCAGCCAAATCCCACAACAAAATCACTCCATCTTTTCCTCCACTAGCACACAAAGAACCATCTGGAGATACAGCAGCAGTATTCACATAACCAGTGTGCCCAGCAAGAGTAGCGCGAAGCTTACAGTTAGAAAGGTTCCAGATTTTCACAGTCCGATCCCATGATCCAGAAACAATAGTTGGTTGAAGATTATTTGGGCTAAAACGAACACAAGACACCCAATCAGAATGTGAATCTTGATCCTGAATCGTGTACTTACACTCACCCAAAGTGTTCCATAGCTTAATCGATTTGTCACGAGATGCAGAAACAATCTGACGGTTATCAACTGAAAATGCAACGGATAAAACATCCTTCGTGTGTCCGACGAAACGCCGGGCAGTGGTTCCAGCTTGAAGATCCCATAAACGGAGTTCACCGTCCCAAGATCCGGAAAGTGCAAACATACCGTCTGATGATAAGACAACATCTTGGACGAAATGGCCGTGTCCGGTGAGACGGCGACGGGGGACACCGTATTGTGAGCCCTCTTTTGTAAGTGACCAAACAATGATGGATTTGTCACGAGACGATGTGACAATCATGTCGGAGTTGTCGATCGGAGTGGCAATGGCTGTCACCCAATCTGTATGGGCCTTCATTGTGCCGCGGAGGACTAGTGATTCTTGCGACATTGTGTCCAACAGTGATTGAAGCGAAATGGAAGTGAGGGAAGAAGGAAGGAGGAACCCTAACTAACTCAATTGGATGTATTTATACGCTTCAAGGTTTCTAGGGTTTTCGGACGGGTCTGCTAAAGGGCATCCGGGTTGACCATTGAGAAATCGAAATAACATATTTATCCCAACTTTCAACATATTAAAGCCCAATTCAAGATTGAGAAAAAAAAATTGGTGGAAGCCAATGTTCTAAACAATCTCATGATATTTGAATGTTAGGTGTTTGGGTTAGCTACAATGTTGATTGATTGAGTGGCTAGCAGTGGCGGAGCCACCATACCTTTAGGGGTTTCATCCGAACCTCCTTCGGTGGAAAATTATATAATTTTTATATGGTTAAAATAATTTTTTAGGTATATATAGTAGATGTCGAATTCCCTTAGGCTACTTCGTGTGTCCATTTTTTTAGATTTTGAATCCCCTAATTAAAAATTCTAGCTCCGCCACTGGTGGCTAGTGGTCTTGATCAGTGTTTTGAAAGACTCTATTAGGACTCGCCTCGGGTCGAGGCTCTAGCAAAACACTCTGAGACTCAAGTGTGAGACTTAGCTCGATAAGATTTATGTCTTAAGTGTCCAATTATATGTCATAAGCATGTTTAACGCTCAACGTCCAATGCTTAGGGCTCGCCTAACATATCTTACACAAATCATGTGTTAAAAAATCTTTAGTTAACATTGTTGACCCTCGTAATTCTTAAATAAATGAATGATACTTAACAATTTTTTAATCTATAGAAATAAAAAGATTGAGAGTAACTCAAATAACAAGTTGTAGTATCGCATATTTACTATTTGGTAACAATGTGAGGGTGATTATATATTACATAACGTTTCTTTTAAAAATACATAGAATTTTTTTTACATTTTTACTTATCATTGGTCTCTATGTTTTTGTCATATGTCTCAAATTATCATATTTCATTTAGCTATTTGAAAGTAATTTTATTTTTATTCATGATAGAGTGATGGTTTTTTTATAATAGTAGTAAGTTTTATTGATTATTTTCTTTTAGGGGATAAATTTTATAGTATGGTAATAATATTTTTTTAGAAATAATGATTCTTTTATTATTATAAAATTAAGATATTAGATTATTTATACTTGTATAATCATGCTAGAAGCTTTATTTTCTATGGCTTTCCTTAATCATGTTTGTAATTATTTTAAACTACAGATGTTTTTTTTTATAATTTTGTGTTATTACTAGATATAGGACCCCGTGCCAGCACGGGGCCCAATATATATTATTTTTTTATTTTAATTTATGTCATATTATGGAATTTGAGAAGTTATTGAAATTTTTATATGATTTTTAAAATATTTTAAATTTTTAGCTATTGTGATTTGTAGTACTTTTTTTTAACATAATTTTGAAAATAATATTTATTACTCTGTTTGTTCTAATTTATGTGGCACACGCAGAATTTCAAATATTAACCATTTTTTATATGTCTCTTTAATATATTAAGTTGTTAATTATTGTATTTTATAGTACATTTTGAACCTAATTTTTTAATAATATATGTTATTTGCCATGTCCCAATTTATGTGGCATTAATTGATAGATTTGTTGGAGTCGAGAGATTTATTTTGTTAATTATTGTAATTTATAATTTGTTTTTCGTCAATTTCATCGACTATTTTTTTTATTAAATATTGTAATTTATTGTTTCTTTTTCGTCAATTTCAAACAATATATGTTTATCATATAATCCATTTTATGTGGTACCAATAGAATTTAGAGAGTCAATTAAATTTTTTATATAAGTTTTAAATAATTAAGTTGTTAATTATTGTAATGTATAGTATTACTTATATTATTTTTAAATATTATATGTTAGGTTTTTTATCCTAATTTATATGGCATTGATAGAATTTAAAGTGTCAAATAATTGATAATTATTGTAATAGATAATATGGAGTATTTAAGTCATTTATAGTATAGTAATTAATATATAATATGTAGTATTTAAGTGTTATATTATGGAATTTGAGAAGTTATTGAAATTTTTATATGATTTTTAAAATATTTTAAATTTTTAGCTATTGTGATTTGTAGTACTTTTTTTTTTACATAATTTTGAAAATAATATTTATTACTCTGTTTGTTCTAATTTATGTGGCACATGCAGAATTTCAAATATTAACCATTTTTTATATGTCTCTTTAATATATTAAGTTTTTAATTATTGTATTTTATAGTACATTTTGAACCTAATTTTTTAATAATATATGTTATTTGCCATGTCCCAATTTATGTGGCATTAATTGATAGATTTGTTGGAGTCGAGAGATTTATTTTGTTAATTATTGTAATTTATAGTTTCTTTTTCGTCAATTTCAAACAATATTTGTTGTTAATTGATAGAATACTTTTAATGTAATTTTTTTTTTAAAAAAATGTGTGACTATCCATGTCCCAATTTATGTGGCACATGTAAAGTTTTGACAATTAACCAAAATTTTAATACATTTTTTTAAAAAAATTTAAGTCGTTAAATTTTCAGTAATTTAAATTGTTGTATTATTTATTACAATTTATAATGCTTTTAAAGTAGTTTAAATATTGTACTATTTATTATGATTTATAACACTTTTTTTTTAATTTATGTCATATTATGGAATTTGAGAAGTTATTGAAATTTGTATATGATTTTAAAAATATTTTAAATTGTTAGCTATTGTGATTTGTAGTACTTTCTTTTAACATAATTTTGAAAATAATATTTATTACTCTCTTTGTTCTAATTTATGTGGCAGATGCAGAATTTCAAATATTAACCCTTTTTTATATGTCTCTTTAATATATTAAGTTGTTAATTATTGTATTTTTTAGTACATTTTGAAGCTAATTTTTTAATAATATATGTTATTTGCCATGTCCCAATTTATGTGGCATTAATTGATAGATTTGTTGGAGTCGAGAGATTTATTTTGTTAATTATTGTAATTTATAGTTTCTTTTTCGTCAATTTCAAACAATAGATGTTGTTAATTGATAGATTTTTTGGAGTGGACTATTTTTTTTTATTAATTATTGTAATTTATTGTTTCTTTTTCGTCAATTTCAAACAATATATGTTTATTATATAATCCATTTTATGTGGTACCAATAGAATTTGGAGAGTCAATTAAATTTTTTATATAAGTTTTAAATAATTAAGTTGTTAATTATTGTAATGTATAGTATTACTTATATTATTTTTAAATATATTTAAATATTATATGTTAGGTTTTTTATCCTAATTTATATGGCATTGATAGAATTTAAAGTGTCAAATAATTGTTAATTATTCTAATAGATAATATGGAGTATTTAAGTCATTTATAGTATAGTAATTAATATATAATATGTAGTATTTAAGTGGAAGGTGGTGGGGCCCACTTATATAGTTTGATAAATATATTGGATATTAGTTGTGATTTATAGTATAGTAATTAATAATATATAATATGTAGTATTTAAGTGGAAGGTGGTGGGGCCCACTTATATATTTTATAAATATATTGGACATTAGTAGTGATCTTATTGGACCATTGGTAGTCATTCCTAGACTCTTCTATAATATAGTAATATTATTATACTATATTGTAAATTAAAAATTTAAAGATCTAGGAGTTATGCCCCATGTCTTGAGACTTACGTCTCGCCATATGCTAAGTAAAACACCCCGTCTCATGCCCTCACCTTTTAAAACACTGGTCTTGACTTATAATACATGTTGTAAAAAAAGGAACGATCTTTCTTGAGACATCTAAGCTTAACTTCTTGGTTCTTAGTATGATTATATTGGTTTAGTTTGAATGATTGTTGTTGTTGTTGTTTTCTTAATCTAGAGTCAATATGGATCAATTATGAGTCTAACGTGTATAATGTGTGTGTGAGATGATTTTGTTTATGTTGATGTGTAAAACTTATTCGGTGTATGTGCAAAACAAATTGAATAGTGTTGAGTCTAGGAGATGATATAGGTGCTTCATTATTTAGTCACACTATTAGCCTTCTCTTTATCGACCCACATGTGATATCCCTAGTCACCATCGTTGAGTTTTTAGTCTATTTGTTTTTATATAATCATGTCTTAAGCTAAATATTTTCATTCCTATTGACCTCGAATTTGAGTAAATAACTCCTAAAGCACTTTGACATAAATGGGTGCGGCGCTTGAAAAAAGTTTAAAATTTGAAAAATGGACTAGTTATACTTGGAAAAAGACTAATGGTGCAAGTTTTGAAATAGAGATTATTAGCAGGGAGCGGAAAAGAAAAAAAAACCAGAATATTTCTTTAAAAATCAATTAAGAAATGGTTACTTGCTAGTGATAGCTTAAAAAGATGGAGAATATAAAGAAAAGTAGAGGTAAGTGAAGAATGAGCAAATTGATAATTGATGATGAAGCATGACATGTATAAGAATTGCTTAAATGGTAGCCTTAGTTATAAAGATTATCAGAATAAACAAGAAAATAATACGGAAATAAAATTATTAAGATTAAAGACAAAAATTGAAAGATATGTGAAATTCAAAAATAAAATTCCTAAATTTCTAGAAAAGTGTGAAGAACCCTAATTGATCTTACTATTCAAAATTAGAGGATTAAAACTAATTATGATACTAATAGAGTCAATTCTATAACTCAGATTAAAAGTGATCTAGACACTTATATTGAAGAAATTAGAGACAACAGTTAGTATAAGACTAATTACCTTCTTTAATTTACGAATAGAAACCAAAGATATCAAATTAAGAATTAATCTTACCTCTTAAAGAATCGTTCTGATAAGGTTGTAAGATAAATTCATAGTCACCATACACAATGGTGTAAAGTAGAGAAACCTCTCAAATAATAATAATAATCATGTATGTTCTCTCAAATAATAAAATCTACCCCTATATATATATATATATGAAAAATTATCCCAAATAGAATGTGATTTCAATCCTACTTTTATGGAAATAATAACTAGAAAACTTTAAATAAAGAAAGTTTTAAACTAGGAAAATTTTAAACTAGGAAACTTTCAAATAGAGAACTTTTAAACTAGGAAACTTTGACTTCGAACATTCATCTTTTAGGGCTCTCTTTTGGGCTTTATGTGGCTCAAACTTCTTTTTTTGGGCTTGAATTCGGACACTTCTTTCCTAATAAATATTTTCTTGATTTTTCATTGAAGCCCATAAATTTTAATGGATGTATGCCAATGTGGATGTCATCACTTAGTCTTAGACATAGTAGACATGTTCAAATCAATATAGATTTGTTGGTGTTGCCTTTGGAAAATAGTTATAGAGTAGGGCATGTTCGGAGACGAGTAATAGTTCAAGTGTGGGGTGTTGATATACGACAATATACATACATTCAACTTATAATTAGTCTTTATGTGTGTTCTTCCACCTTTATTTGATTACTATAATAATCATTTCGTATTTATTATGTGTGTCTCTTTGTAAGGGAATGATGTATGAGCTAGCACATTTGGAGCTAAAAATGACTTCTTTGGAGCTTTAAAGTTTGAGTATAAGATCAATAAAAGTAATCAAGACCGAATATGGGGTTCAATGATCAATTGAATAGGTAAAAGGGAAGAAAAGCGAGATTTTGCAGCAAATTAGTTTGCGCGACATTGATACCCAATGAAGCCCACATCATGCCAATCTTAAGTAGAAGAGAGTGGCTGAAATATTTGGGTGCTGAAAAAATAGGGGTGCGCGACATGGCAGACTATCATACTTGCGTCGCACCAAGCTAAATTGTGCAGATTTTATTTTATTTAATTAAAGAGTATTTTAGTCCAAGGGTCCATTGTACGCAGTACAAATAGATCTATAACTTGTTTGAAAGTGTTACGTTGGATTTTAGAAGCATCACTTTTTACCTAAGTTGGGAGACACTGACTTTTGGGAGTCAAGAACAACGTAAGGAGAAAAGACGATTCAAATTCGACCTGCAGTTTTTTCTTAATTGTTCATTGTGAAAATCTATGATATGCTCTTAAACATTAGTATGAATAGCTAACATATTTTCTAGGATGAACCTTTTGTTGAATGAACTCATGATTTTGCTTAATTATAATCGATTTATTATGTTTATTTTTATTTGTTCAATTATGTAGTAATTATAGTTAATTGACTAGCCATTGATTAACCGTGCCATTATACCTTACTGATCTCGAGAGAGATTGAGCTTAGGTTGCAGGTGAACAACATAACGTCAAATCATTTAGAGATTAATTATTGAAATTTAAAAGTAGAGGTTAGAAATAACAAGTTTTGGCGCGATTCAAGTGAATAAATTAATTTTGGTTAGCAATGGTTCACTCTTCACTCGAGAGAATAATGCTAGTAAATTACGACACTTGGTCGATAAATATTTGTGGTAGGAGAAGATTCTAATCTCCTCTACTTTTTGATTGACCTATCTTCCATAAGCAACCTCATAGTAGTTGGCTTTAGAGCTCCTAGACTAGTTTCTTGAAAATTGCTAAAGGCATGAGATTGATGCTCACCCCAAGATCACATAAAGCCTTTGCAAACTAAAACATCCCAATGGTGCACGAGATTGTAAGAGCATGTATTGTTTAATTAACTTGTGCTTTTAATCTAGAATAGTTTTAAAGCACTTTTAAAGTGTTTTGAGTAGATTAAAAAGTGCTTATTAGCACTTAGTTTTAAGCTAAAATAGTAAAACTAAGTCAAAAGCCTTGGTCAAAACCAAGCAAGTTCTAAATGCCCTCAAATCTTTCTCTTGACCACCATATTACTTGACATGATCACACTACAATGGTGCGAGATTTCTATCACCTCAAAGTCTATCTCCACTTTTCGGTCACTAAATCCTTCATGAATTTTGCATACCTAGTAATTTCAAGTAAAAGTGTCCTCCAATAGAATATTTACCGAGACTTTTGAACATCAATAGGAATTTCTTGAACTTGACGTCTTCATCATTCTTTTTCAATATTTGAGGGAAAGGTGGGGGAATTTTTAGTTGAGGCTAAGAAATGTGTGGAGTCGTGTCATTTTTTTCGCTCTCCCTCTTCAACATTCAATGGGGTCTCACTTTCAATTTCATCATCAACCAATATCAGTTCATCAATGTGCAACATCCCCTCGGAAGTAGACTTCTCAACTTTTGATTTTCTCTTGTCATTAATCCCACGAGTCTCATCCTCATTTCTTACCTTTCTCCGTACCATCTTACCACTTCTTGTAACAATAGTCATGCGATGAAAATTGCCATTTTTAGGATTCCTGTCACTTGGGAGTTCTCCCTTTTGTCTCATGTTTAAATAAGTGAAATCTGATTCATTTGAGCTTGAAGTTGTTTGATGGAAATAGAGTGATAAGTGATTGTTTGATTCAAAGAAGAGAATGCATTCTTCATTTCTCTAAGCCCTTTGTCGGATCCCTCAACATTATTAAGAATCAAGGCAAACATATGTCCCATCTAATAACTCTCAAGGTTGACAATTGATATTTTAGGTTTGGGCCTATAATGTGGAAGTACATATCAATTCCTATCTTTGTCGCTATCCTTCCAATCATTATTTCAATCACTCCACTTTCTATAACGGTCCCTTAATTTTCCGATAATAACCTTTCAAGTCAATTTTATATTATTGCCTTATTTTCATCATTTAGAGTGTTCCTATAGCAAAGTCAAGTCATTTATGACTTATTAAGACTGATAGTTCTATCACCTGGTTGTTCTTTTGGATTTTATGCAGCTTTTCATGTTTTGGAGCTTCTAGAACTTGAACGATTGACTTCGGTCAAAAGTTCAAGAAAACAAACTCGGAATCCAATTCTAATAGTTCTGTCTGCTTTAGAATGTTGAATTTGGTCTAGAAGGACCCTTGGTGTAAATTTTAAGGCTTTTGGGCTTATCCCGAGTCCCCTTGTAGAATTTGACTTAAAATAGAGCTTGGATGTGTGATCCACTTTTTATTGAGACAACTTCGATTGAAAGTTTGAATAGCTTTATTGGGTTCGGGATGCTGAATTTATCGAGGTAGCATATTTCATTTGCGTGCACGGGGTTCCGAATGAATCTTTAGCACCCCATTAGAGATTTTGAACTTGGCCAAAAGTAGTTGATGTGCATCAGCTGATGCATGCCTAAATTGTTCTTCGCATTTGTAGGTAGTGGTCCGCGTTCACAAAGGCCAAAGGGATTGGTATCCGCGTACATGAGGCCAAGTCACGTTCGCAAAGGCCTGACCTTGTTGCCTTGTGCGTTCATGGGAAGCCTGCCACATTCGTGGAGGCTTGGGCAGTTGCCTTTTGCGATCGCAAGTTGTTCTCCACGTTCATGAAGTCTAAGTTGAGTGGACTTCTGCGATCACAAACCCCCTCACCGCGTTCTGATTCCCATTTGACTAGTCTTTTATTTAAAAGACCAGTCCCGAACCATCAAAAGATTTGAACTCCATTATTCATTTTCTTGAGTTCTGGGAGTCCGATTTAGGTGATTTCAAGTCTTGTGCATTCGGGGAGTTTGAGGCTTTGTGTTGGAGGTTTCAGAGTCTTACGTGAGGGTGATGTTCGGAGGTAAATTCCAACCTAAAGGGGTTGTCTAGCCCTTTTTTGTGGTTAAGTTAGTGAATTCATGCATGTTGTTGTTTGGGGCTGTTTTGAGCCAGAATTGTGTCTCATTTTGGGTTACAAGTTTGAGGAGCTTAAAAGGACTTTTGCCAAAGTTAATTTCAGGATTCCCAACGTAGGTCCCATATTCTCATTTTTTATTCAATTTTGGATCTATCTTTGATAATTATGATATTGGTATCTAAACAACCATTTTAATGTTGTGAGTCTATTTTTGATAGTGTGGCAGCGTTTAGAAGTCGTTCGAAAGGAAAAGACTCTGAAATTGTCAATTTGGAGCATATGGTCTGCTTTGAGGTAGGTTATGGCTTTTCGTCATTTAGATTGAGCTCGAGAATGTAAATGCATATTGATTTGTATGCATTTGGGTTGGGTAGCTAGTCATGCTTAGTTAGTTAGATATCATGTTTTAGGCTTACTTTTAACATGTTGTTCTTGTTGTTCACGATCATCTTACCTTGTGACATGTGTTGTAATTGTTATGGTTTTTATTGGAAGCATGTTTGACCTTAATCTAGGTGTAACCTAGTGCTTCCCTTAGACATGCTTGTTTTGGAGCCAATAGGCCTTAGACAGTGAAACTATGATGATGATTTGGCATGAAATCTTTCACGACAATTATTATTGGTCGCAGATCAAAGTCTGGACATTTGATCTTCAGTTGTAGTCCATGATTTAGACTAATTATTTCTACGGAGTTGATATCTATCGACTAGACTTTATTGGTTACATTTGGGAGGCCTATCCCCAATTCGAGGTCTAGGCTACACACCCTCCGAATATAGATTCATATGGTTCCGTTCTTGGTAGTTCTAGTTCTTCTATACACCTGTCGGGCATATGAGGGTCCGTTCAGATTTTTATTTAAACTTGCACTTGAGTGTACCTTCTGGGCTTATGGGGTCAGTTGGGTTTTTACTTAGCTATTTTCTTGCTTTGTTTTAGTTCTTTTCTACACTCGTGTGCATTTCAATTAGACTTCTCTGCTCTTTTGACCTCTGTTACGTTTAATTCTCGTTTTTCATACCGTCTTTACTTTTATTTCTTAGTCAGCCTATGATGCCTACTGAGTTGTCATGACCCAGGGGTACCCTCTAGACGTAACACGACATACTTGACCCCGGGTCTTATACAAGCCATTAGCATAATCATAAACATAAAGTCATAGAAATGATGCGGAAAATTTAAAACTTTTACAATCGAAGTCAACTTTTTTTTCATAAACAAAAATAAGAGTCTAGACCTTGTCTCAATCACCATTTTGTACAATAGAGAATACAATTAGGGTCAAAGCCCTTTACATCAATAAAGTCTCAAAATAGAAAGTACAATAGAAGCTAAAATAGATAATGTCTTGTCCTCGAATCTTAAGGACTCACCAAGCTTAGGGAATAGTCAACCCAAGCTTCACTTGAAAGAAGATGTACGTCTCAACGATTGGAACCTACACTCATAGTAAATGTAGAAGAAATAGGGGTTAGCACAAATATGTACTAAGTATGGAAGCATGCATAAAAATCCTTGAAATATGATAAAAATGACATTTTAGTTGAAAAGTATGCATTTGCCAAGTTTGAGAGTCGACATGCACTTTCAATGTAGAACACAAGTCATAATCACATTTATCATGTAAGAACATTGTAACATAATAGAACCATTACCTTAGCAACCCTAAGGTATACTTGTGCAATGTATCGTTGGTATCCCATAATACCAACCATACTAAGTACTCCCTTGAAGCCACATTAGTCATACATATCATCTTTAGACCTCATCATAATCAATAGTCATAGATAAATAAATAGTCATGTATATTACTTGAACATAAGGAAAGTCATTCATAGTAACAATCCAATCAACATACATGCATACATTCATGTATTACTATAGCATAAAGAACCATCTCATAATCCCTTTCAAAGTCTACTTGTGCAATGTAAAAGTGAACCCATACCCCCACTCATACTAAGTAAAGCTCATCAAGAAGTCATAAGTATAATTCATGTCATATTCATTATCTTGTCATGTAGGGAAAATATCCTCAACCGACATAGACAATGTGATCTACATTGAATTCGGTATCGTGTAATCCCACACCGAAAGAAGGTGTCCTATTTGCCTAAGGTAGAACTAAATGTATAGTTTTTAGGTGGATCCACTAGCTAAAAACCTATGTGAGCACATAGTTAGGGAATATGAAGATTGCTTCTCGAAACCCGACCTATTGTATTGGCAGATGAGCTTCCATCTCATAAGAATAATTTAGATGACCCGGCCTATTGTATTGACAGGAGGGCCTCTACCTCATTTTCCATATTCACTCGGTGCTAAGCATTATTTCCCAAATTATACATCATTAGTCTTTGAATTGCATTTACATGTGTGAAGGAATATATTGCCCTTCATTCAATACAACTCATAAAATAGCTCATAGATTCATTTAGGTAAGAATGGACTTTCAACCTTAGAATCAACATTAACATGTGAGTAAACCTTTCACATCATGTTCATAGTGTTTCATGAGAATAACCTTTCAATCAATACAACAACATTATCATCATCCTATACAATTCATACATAGGCATGTGTAAGGGTAAGGGGAGAATGATCTTTCAACAATACCACAATTTACCCAATACTCATAGGATCTTCACTTTCAAAGCGAATCATAAGTTCATACACAACTTTCATCAACATGCATAAACCTTCATAATTTCACCCCTCAAGGGTCATGAATCATGTATCACAATCACACTTATAAATACTACATTAGGCATAAATAAAACAAGATTCAATCACTACAATACCATAGAAACAATTCATAGTATTCACCTTACATCAATACACCCATCACAATTCATGAAATTGGGGTCATGTGGAAGTTCATGGGTTTATGGGGAATTTTACTATAAAAATCACCATTAAACAACAAATCAACCATAATATAAGACAATTGACCCATTGAAATCGTTTTTACGAATAACCCATGGCTAGATTGAAAACCCTAGTTTTGAAGACTCTACCAATTCAAAATTAAGAGTTAAAGGGCTTCATGGATTAAAGCTCTCCTTGAATCAAGACTCCCATACCTTGATTGGAGATCCTTCACAAAATTGGAGAGAAGAAGTTGTTGCTTGAATCCTAAGCTTGACCTTGTTCTTGTTCTTCAATGGAGTCTTAGAGAGAGAATTTTTGGAAAGAAAAGTAGGTTATGTTTTGAGTCTTGTGAGTTATGAGGTGTTAAAAGAGTTGGTTAATAGTTAATAACTACTTATATATGCCTAAATAACTAATATAAACCGTCCCCACCCTTTAATAATTAAAATATAACTTACCTAATTTAATTCACCCTTGGCCGAATTTAAGACAGTCTCACAGACCCCATCTACGACCCCCACTCACAGGACGTGGATGGACCCACGGACCGTACTGGTCACTTGTGGGTTGGGTCTGAGACTTGTCATTTTGGCTATGGTCCAGACCTCACTCACGAGACCCCACCCACGGTGCATGAGTGGGTCCACGAACCGTACTGCATGAGTGTGGAATGGTACTGGAACTTTGGAGATTTGGGGGAGGTCTAGCCTTGACTCAAGACCCCCACCTACGGGGTGTGAGTCCACTCACGGCTCGTGGGTGCCCTTTTGTGGTTCATGCTATTTTTGATAGCTTTTTGGCCTGCCCTATGGTCCTCCTCAAGGAACCTTGGGGGGTCCTTGGGGGGGGGGTCATGCCGTGATGTTTAGGTCCTAAAACATTAGTACTAAGTAGGGGAGGTTATTTTACGACTCTTATCTTTATGTTAGCCCTAATTAGGCTACTAGACTACATACTAGGCTCTAGCTTAGTTCATTAGTTTTCCGGAGTGTTATAGTACCAATTTTTTTTTACTCATATTGCACTTTGCATCTATTTCGTGATGTAAGCCCGAGCACCAACTATTAATGTTGAGTTCAAGCCAGTTGTTGCAATAGCTGGAGGTGAGGGTGAACTTACGACATCTTGGATCATACCTATCTCCTTTAATCCTATTTGACTAGTCTTTTGTATTTTGAGACAAGTCTGTTTATTTATGGTCGACTTTTGGGACTTGTACTCATTTTTGTGGTATTTCTGTAGTTGTGACTTCCAGGTTCTAGGAGTGAACTTTTGTTTTGTGTATATATGTTGCTTCCGCTTTATTCTCCTGTTATTTCTTTTAATTGTTTATTCTTGCTTCATTTCTACCCTTGTACCCGTTACTTGTTGTTCCAGGTTACAAGTTGGCTTACCTACTGATGAGTTATAGTAAGTGCCATCATGACCTGAGAAACTGGATCGTGACATTTCCATATCTCTTTGTTTCTCCAATCACCCTTTCTTTCCTTGTTCCAACCTTGATTCCCGCCTTAAAACTGTTAATAAAATAACATTATGTGTATATAATTATATATATATATATATATATATATATATATATATATATATATATATATATATATATATATATATTTTGAACAAAATCAAATATCATAGATTTTTAAAAATGTGAAACCAAACCATACACAAACCAAATAAAAATCAAGTTGGTTTGGGTCCATTTTTACCCAAGTTACCCTACTTGGGTTCATTTTTCTCAACTCTACAAATTACTTTCATTTCTTTTCTTATTTTCACAAGTAACTAATAATTGAAGCCGCTATTTTGTTAAATGTTCCAACCAAACAAACACACATGCCTATTTCGAAATTGGAAGTTCAAACTTCAAAGCAGCTATCAAATAGCCAAAACCCTCTGTTCGCAACAAAGGCCGGTGAAACAAACAGTGGATACCGACACCAAATTGCTTGAATGTGGTTAGTCGAATTCCATTTTTCTGTTATGTATTTGTTTCTCTACTGGTTTTCAAGCTGGGAGAAGTTTACAGTATCAGTATACTGTTAGTTAAGTTACATGTAAAATTAAATTTTGTTTCTGCCTCTAGGTTTATTGAAATGCATATTGATGATGCATACAGTCGACTTTAACTATGCCCGTGATTTACAGTATCACTATAATGTTAGTTAAGTAACATGTAAAAATTGAATTTTGTCTCTGACTCTAGGTTTATTGGAATGCATACAGTCAACTTTAACTAGTTTGTGTTTCGGGCATATTTGATTGATTTATCATTCAGTATTGACTCTGTTTTTCTTGGAATAGGGAATTTTGGATAAGATATAGGAGAAAGGCATATGTTACACTTGGTGTTCTGGGAAGTGGGTATTTTTTGTATAAGTTGTATGACACACATAGGAGAAAACTCTCTGATCATCACACAGAACTCAAACAGGAAAGGAGAAGTGATGAACTCATTAAATTCCAGTTAAGATTTCTCTTTTTTGCTTTTATTTTTTTGGAGTGTATTATCTGTTCTAAAGAGTTTCGTCATGCTTAACGTCATTAATGGATGAACTGGTTTTGTTTGATCGGTAGGGTGAAGGCACATTTTGAGAACGTTCAAAGAATAGCTGATTCAACAACATTGCCTCATGTAGTGCGATGTTTACGTAGTCAGATAGAAAAAGAATTGGACCTTACGCACTTGACAGAGAGATTGATGAAAGGAAAAGATCTGCCAAATAGTCTAACAGCTGCACAGAAGCTCGAGCTATGGGACAGACTCAAAATTATAAGTATGCAGAATGGGTTCATGCATTGAAATTTGACTTGAAGTAGTTGTCTTATCTTGTTGTGTGTTTGTGATCTTCCAGGTTTTACAAGAATGGTGTTGTCTCTGTGGGCTGCAACACTCCTGAGCTTATATATTAGAGTTCAAGTATATATATTAGGGAGACATCTCTATATAGACACAGCACGTGGCATTGGAGGTTCTGGCCAATTTGTAAGAACTGCTACCCCTTTTCTTGTTTATGACTTTATAATTGGTAGCTTGCAATTATGATGATCACTGTGTCTAAATTGTTTATTAGGGAAGCCTTGTTGCTAATTAAAATCTCTAAGGTTGTGAAATTTTAGATTACAAACTACTGATTAGTGTTGATGCTGGGAACAACGAACCAGTCCACAGGTCAATTACAGTGAAATTCAGTACTTGAGAAGGTCTATACTTCTCAGTTCTTGTAAGTACTGCATCAGAGTTGGCAATGGCATCTATGTTAGGCTTCAGCTCCTGAAATCATCCAGATCACGCTTACTGATAGCTATAGCAGTGTACCTTCCCCCCAGACTGCAACATATCCAAACCATTAGAACTGAAGGATTTCACTGATAACTTTCTATACTCTCTATCACCCTTCCAAGTGTTAATTTTCTTACATAAACCTTCTTTAGTTTCAAATTCCTAACCTCCAACTTTTGTTTTTGTCTCCTAACTACCCTGTTTATTCTTCTCAGTATCCATCTTGTGCCTAGAGCCAAGTTCTTTTGTTCATTATTGTAGAAACTTCCCTCTGTCTCTATCATCTTTACTTAGCTTATAATTTTTTTTTTAAAAAAATATCTGTTCACCAAGTGATTACATTTGTGGATTGTCTGTTGCTTAGAATTATTAACATTTAACAATATAAATTGAAAGAAAAGTACAATGTGAATGAAAGCTGGGTTATATTTTCTTATCAGTTATTTTACTTCGAACTCATTGATGGTAATATGTACTATTTCCTTATCCATAAAACTAGCAAGCTTTTACAATGCATATTTCAGGTGTAGGTCCTCTTTCTATGTAACTATACATACTAAATTAAAATTTTGGTAATAATCTCCTCTTGGCAGAGTGTAATTTTGGTATCTTTAGGTTTTGCAAGTTTGTGATGTAGTGGAAGCTTTGTACAGTTGCATATTCAGGCCCATAAATGGTACAGCCTACCGAAAGGTCAATATTTAGGTCATTCTCCATGAAATTCTGATGATAGTTGATAAGAGCACCTTGCTATTTACCTAAGTATCTTTGAATTCCCTAACTAAGTGGGCTTTCCATGCTTGGCTGCAAAGTATAGAGTTATTTTTTTTTGAAGTAGGTAACTAAGTAAAGAGTTATCGAACCAGGTTCTGTTTATGAGGTTCTGCTTCCTCTCTTTCGCACTTCCAAATCATGGAATCATGGATGTAGGATAGCAGAGACAATTCCAATAATGTTTAGACTAAGGTTAGGTCCATGGGCTCTCTAGAAACGATATGAACAGACATCAGCCCACAAGTTTGAGAGTTTTCTGGGGGATTGAATGAACCAAACTGCCTTTTGTAGTCTTTTTGTGTATTATAGTTAAATGAACTGACCAGACATGATGCTTCGATCTGTCATCACTCTCTAGAAGATACTTATGCATATTTCAAATGTTAGCCATCGTCTTCAGGTTCTTCTTGGACACCCTGGCACTCAATTTTGTCTCCAAAATTTCCCCGTTGTCACATAAGGGATCTTAATTTGTCTTTCACTTTCATATTCCTTTTCACATTAAAATGTTATCATGCAAGTCCTTGACTTGAAGCTACACATCTGCTTGACATAAATACCCTCATTAACTTCTATTCTAATGGATTGAATATCTTTTATAAGGAACTGGAGGAATATGCGATGGTCTTTTCCTGGAAACCCCCAACGAAACAATATAGATTCTTTCTTTTTTCTATTGGAGGGGGGTCAATTTTCTTGTAGAGCTGTATGCACAAAAGATGCCTGTCCGGTTGTTCAATTCTATCTTTTTGCTAAGCTTTATCTTTCTTTTCTCTTTGCTTTATCATGTTCTTGCAGTTTAATTAATTCAGTTTAGACCAACAGAATGAGAACAATTGTAAGATTTGCATTAACTTAGTTGAGGTAGAGTGGGCAAGAAATATGTGGAAACAATGACAAACTGAAGGAGGGAAGTGAAAATATAAGCATAGAACTTCTCTTTGCTTATAACAGTGGTGTTTAGGCAAGCTTTCTCGCACCTCGACTATTCCTTAGGTACCTGAATACAAACACAGAACTAAGGAGACTCTTATGTGCAGTTAATTTTAACAACAAAGCGAAGAAGCTGGAACATATGTAGAACCTACACACAAGAAGAAACGTATCTAGAAATAAGGAGACTAATGTGTAGTTGATGCTGGATAAGGGACATTTCTTGGTAGAACTGGATCTAACGCTGAGTATATGGGTTCTGTACCCGAATTTGCGATCTTTTCTGGGTTCCTTATTCTATTAAAATTTCTACTTGTTAAAGAAAAAGAAAGTTTATTCATATATACATATATGTGGTGCTTCATGATATTAAATGAGGAAAGTCTAACTGGAAAATATTCAACATCTTAAATTGACTAGTTCTTGTACTTCCTACGTTTCAAAACAATATGTAGGTGTGTGTGTGTATGCACGAACAAACAGAGAACATTTGAACCTTGTGGTCCATATTCAAACAGAAACAGAGGAAGCGGGTTTTGTGAGAAGCTTAAAATGAATGGAATTTCAGTTAGTTGTTACCGAAGGAAGAAAGAAAATCAAGATTACTGTGTTAATTATTTTATGCCCAGGGTTTCAGTGCTTCTTGCAATTGCTTTTCTTTTTCCTTTCCTATAATAAAGCTGATTTGATTGATGGTACATATTTAACCTACAGTTCTTTTATTTATTGGAGAAGTACACTCTGTTTTGTTTTTAGGGTGAAATTGATCTAATTGACAGAAACGACCAGCAGCAGTTTCTGGCCAGTGCAGATTATTTAACTTCTTTTGGCCTGCCCACCTTAATCTCTAGTTTTGAAGGAGCAACTTCTGAAGTCCTAAAAGGGTATGCCTTTTATTTCTTACTTAATTCCTCTACCATTCAAAACAACACAGTATGTGTGCATTTGCTGTTGGGTATTTGGTCGGTTCAGTATCATTTATCGCATTTATGTTTGGTACGTGGTAAAACTGAGTTACTGACTACTAGCTGATAATTAGATTTCCCAAACCTTTTAGTTCTCCCTTTTCTGCCAAAAAACAAAAGAGTTGTCAATCTCCAAGTTAAGAGGGACTGCAAAATCAATATAATTGAGAATATGCACGAGCAAGTCTCAACTGTTTCCAAGTTTCAAGCCATAGACTTGCCCTCGTTACTCCAATTTCAACTTTCATATTTAAGTTTTACCATCACTGTATAGCCATACTTAAAAGTAGTGATCTTATGTTATCTATGCTGAACTGTATTCTTCTTCTTATGGCTGATTCCGACTGTGATAAAATCTTGAGCATCTAGATGCAAAATGCTGGAAATTAGAGGCCCATATCTGTTGGAGAGATTCAGAATGGGGAAGAGAGACTTCATGGAGTGAGTCAACCTGGAGGACATAAGATGGAGATATAGGTTGGAATTGTGCAGGGAGGGAGGTTATGGAAGTGTTACTGTCAGAGGCAGATGTAGAGGGTAAGGCATGGGTTCATCTGAACCCAGTAACGTTGGTTTGGACTCAGTGTATGTGTTAAAATTCACTACATAAGTACATATGATCAATTTCAGACCTAGTAAAATTCAAGTTGTCACGACCCAATTCAACTAAATGTCGAAATCACGATAGCACCTAAACCCCTTCAGGCAAACCAATCAACAAAAATAATCATTAAACCAAACTGAAATATAAAGTTTAATGGGAATAACATAAACCAGAAATAGTAAAAACAAGTACATCCTTAATGGCCTTTATTTTTGATGTGGAGATTACCGCTAAACGCGATGCTTCACAAAGCATATTCAACTCTTAAGGAATTTCATTGCACTTTAATCTCCCTTGTGAAGAGGCGCACTTCAATACCTATGTCAAAGAAAGAAGGGAAATCACAAGAAATTTTCATACACCCAGGCCTGATTCCATCGATGAATCATTTGAGAATGAGTTTAGCAAAACCAGTCTAATCTTGTTCAGCTCTACTGAGTAAGAAAGGCCCCCTTACTATAGATAGGGCCTTAGAGCTTTACTGATTGGGAAGAATGGTTTTCGCCCTCTAGCCCGCAGTTACTGGATTAGCAGCCATGTTGAAATTGAACCAAGGTCAGGATTAAATGTCCTGATTGGTGACATGCTTATGTTAATCCTAACGTTGCTAGGAACATCCTTGAAAGCCTTTATTACTATACCTATCAGTCACGAAAACCACTATGAGGTCTATGTTGGATTATTCGGCATCCCCCTTCTTGCAATCAAGGTAGCGACTTCAGCCATGGACAACTCCCATAGTGTGACGAGTGGTGTGTACAAGGCCAGGAGTATCGATGACAAGTCATGCTTGCGTTGTTCATGCATTTAAGACGTTCCTGTTGCGCCCAAATCGCACACGCAAGTGCACGTGGTCGTTCAAGTATTAAAGTGGCTCTTATAAAGAGCCAGGTATCGTACCCACATGGACTTATGCTTAGAATCACTCAATTTCTCTAACTTCCAGCTAAGCACAAGTGTTATCAAGATTTCAAAAGTGATTTAGTTTCTAATTCTAAGAATTCAACAAAATGTAACAAACGCGATTCAATTTCGAGGGTTTGAAAACAATGATTGGGTAAAGTCTAGGGCTGCAGCTTCTATCAGGATTCATGCAATCAATATCATTTATATGGGTATTTATCAACTATCGAATCAATGAATCACAAGGTTAAATGTATGATCATGGTCTTCCGACCTCTAATCGCCTACGATAAATAACACCCTAACTACATCGTTGAGCGGGGATAGGATGGATTAAATACTGAGCATTACGATTTCTTCCTGTATAGTGACCCAAGCATGATTTCTAGGTATATCCATATCCTAGATACAAATTAACCCTAGTTATTTAGAATTAATCATGCTCCTTATGTCCCACATTGTATCCTCTTATTCCTCTCCTGAGTTCAATGTGGACAATGTATTTATTTCAATGGTGATCAGTCACGAAATACGAAAAGCAAGAACATAAGAAAGATTCATATGATAATTGACATTAACCCAATGAAAACTTAATAGATTACAATCATCCTGTAGCCACAACCCTAGAACTAGGGTATGTAGCTACTCATAATCCAAGATACGATCAAGCAATGTTCAATAAACATAAAGAGATCAAAAGGAAAAGAGTTTAGGAAAGAACCCTAAAAATGGTGAACACGTTCTCCCAAGTCGTCGTTCTTCAAAACCCAGAAAAAGAATGATTAATAAAATAAAATATTTAACTGTTTATACTAAAAGTCGAAACGGCCAAAACTAGGCCTTAGGGACGCGTTGCGGAGGGAGTCCCAGATTTTTGTTCTGCAATCTTGGTCTCTTCTCCGCGACGCGGGAGTGACACGGACTGCTCTACCTCAAATCGACTCTCGCGAATTAAAATGAGGCTCCTTCTCCGTGACGCAGAGGCACATATTTGATTTGAGTCTTGATGCAATACCCTTCTCCGCGACGCGGGCACTCCATGGAGTGTTCTGCCTAATTTTTTGCTTCACTCGAATTAATTTGAAACTCCCTCCCGCGACACGGAGAAGATACGACCTTGCCTTGGAATCCTTTTCTTCTTTTTTCTTCCTTGCTTCTTTTTGCCTTGAATCTTTTGTGTTCCCCATTGTCCATTTTCGTGCTCGTTTCTCCGATTAAGCTCACCTACACAACTAATCATGTTGGTTAGCTCGTAGACAACCAAAAGACTCAATAAAACTATAAACGAACACATATTGAATTCAAACTAAGCTTAAATGCGGTCATAATTAGCTTTCTAGGAATATAAATATGCCTAAGATCAGTTCCCATGCTAGAAGATTGGGGTTTTCATTGCCAAAAATCTTTTGACAAAATAAATGTGTTGCTAGATCTTTGCTCTAGAAAACTATACAGACAATAACGCACTTCCTCCTACTCTCTTTTTGCTTCTTTTTGAAGGTCTCCAACATATCCTTAATGCTGAGGAATACAACGTTACCAATTTTAAAAAATAAATATATGAGCTACTAGGAGTGGAAGTACAACTAAATCAGAATATTACAAGTCTATCTGTAAAGAAAATATTATAAAGAAAGCTACAAAGACTAGTCACCGTTGGATCAAAGTAGGAGGCTCACCAATGGAACTCAATACCAACTCCAAAGATCACAAACGAGTGCGCAGGTACTCGGATAAGTCTTTGCTCACACAGTGCAAAGTGCAGTACGAGTACACCAACACATATTCAATAAGTATAATCGACCGTCACCAACAAAGTAGTGACGAGGTTTCGTATCGAAAATACTTTAAAGCCCTGTGCAGTATATAGATGGCAATACCACAATAACAAGAGATAAATATTCAAAACATGACATACATAGATATGCACAGTCCATATATTCAACATTTAAATGAAATGCATCGTTTATAAAAAAAAAAAGAAATGCATCAACAAGAGTCTACAAATCAAATGCATTAAAAAGACTCAAACGTTACTTAATAACAATCATTTTCAAATGCCATAACATATAACCAAAAACTCGTCGGTTTCGAGTCGAACTTGTGCGCACACTGCTCGTGTTGATCAGGGAACAATGACTTATGACATCCATATCCACATGCCATATCTAGAGTCTCTTGGCCTCCCTTATTAGAACATGGACAACTCAACACATTTGTATCAATCAACACAGACAACTCATTTGCCAACAACAACATACTCAATGTAATCCCACAAGTGGGGTCTGGGAGGGTGGTGAGTTAGCAGATCTTATTCCTACCTTGTGAAGGTAGAGAGGTTTTTGATGGCCCTCGACGTAAGAGAAGTATTTTAAAGCAGTTATAAAATGGGTATACATTAGTGTAGAAGCCACAGGATGAAAATATTAAAGAAAAGAACAACTACTACGATAACTGAAGCATAAAAAAATAATAGGTAATAATAAAAATCGAGGAGTAAGTTAAAATCGAACAATAAGCGACTACTCATGTGCCAAATATCACAAATATATGTGAACCACATATACCAACAGATATACATGTGTAAAGTACATAGCTAAGTAAGTCCAACCATGTAACCTGTTATGCATGCAATTTTTAATGTCAAACTAGCATATGAGAGATGCCTATAACATTATACTAGCATGTGATAATGCACAACTTTGTCATGACATGAAAATAACAATTAAAGTGTGGAATAACACATATGAATCCCGTATGTACAACCCCTCTACTTGCATATGTACTCGTCACCTCATATATACAGTACCCTTGAGTCCCAAACTAAACATCCAACAAGTCCAAAACATTATATGAACCAATGCAAAGTCTCAAATCAAGGAACGGGGTGCTAAAACTCAAAACGAGGGGTTGGATTGTTGCAAAATTGTGGTAAGACTCTAAATCTGAGCCCGTGAAGTTCAAATTCTAGATTTGCTTCTGATGTTGATGTACTCGTCTAAATGCAAAAAAGTTTAGGCAGTCTATAGTGGCATTGGGGTTTGTGAAGGGGAGTGAGAAGTAAAACACTTGTGGGGCAACATGTTGTCTTTACTCGACTTGAAAACAATATTTATGGCTGCTTTGCAAATTCAAATCAATGTCTTTTTACTAAATGTGTTATTATAAAGCATGCCTATATTTTTCGATTGCTAACAACTAATCTAAAATACAAAATTGATGATCTTGGAATGGGATGTTTCAACTGTAACCCTCGCTCAAATGCGATTTGAAATTTCAATTTTTTCAGTAAGGACCGAGTAGTGTTCGCGCCTATGATCTTAACTTTGCAAGCAGTAGATGAGATCAGATTTGTGTTATTCTCATTTCTTATTTGAATACTTTCTTTGTTATTGTATCTAGAATGTTTAGCTAGAAATGAATGACTATGAACATCGAGCTAGATGGATGATATACAATGCAAATGTTATAGTTAGATAAATGTGATTAACTGCTCATTTGCCACCTTCCAATTGCTGGCCACGGGCAAGCCAATAGGTTCTCCAGTCTTACGTAATTTCTTGAACTTGAGTTGGAGTTGATATGTCGACATATCATTCTCCTTCATCACCCAGAAAAAAACAAGATAGTTGAAATATCATTTTCTAGGATTTTCATATTTTGCCTTACTATGAAGGTTTGGTTGAGGGTGGTGGAGACGAGGGTGAGGAGGGGCGAGACAATTTTTGAAAATTAATTCGAATTCATGTTGGGTCACTCAACTAAAGAAGTCATTCATCTCGTTAGGAAACTGGTGAAGCAGTATAGGGAGAGGAAGGACTTATACATGGTGTTCATCGACCTAGTGTTATCAAAGGCGAAAAGCGCAAAAAAGCTCTAAGGTCTATTGGGGCTTTAAGCACACAACGCAAATAAAGCGTGGGCTTTAATGAGAAAAGTCGCAAAGGGAGAAGAAAAATATATATATATATATATGTATTTAGTCCAAGACTAATAATTATAAACATGAATGACAAATATATGGACAAGGAAATTGAATTTTTTTTTATGATAAAGTGAAATATCAATTATTTAGTGTCAACTCTTCAATAGATGTTCATTGGCAAGGAAAAGTATGCCTTAGAACCTTGATGATGACACTAAAGCGCACATAAAGCAAGGCGAAATGCTCAACACATTTTGAGCCTCACTTTAGGGCTTAAGCGCACCTTTGACAACACTGCATCGACCTAGAATATATTTTCGAACAAAGTACCAAGGGAGGATCTTTGGAGTTGCTTGGAGGCTAGAGGTGTACCTGTGGCGTACTCAATCAAGGACATGTATGATGGAGTCAAGACTAGGGTAAGGATTGTGGAAGGAGACTCAGATCACTTCCTAGTTTTAATGGCCAGTTAGCTTTGGAGGATGGTTCTAGACCTGTAATAATGCACAAAACAATACAACCTTTACTAGACTGATATAGAGTTACACATCACATATCAAATAGGCAATCACACATAGGAGTAAAATCAGTTAAGCAAAATAGCAGTTCATAAGCTTGAAATCAGTTAAGCAAAACAGCAGTTCATAGGCATGCAGAACATAAGACATCTCCCCCTTCATCATATAAAAGAAGTCTAGAAAGGAGGGAGTTCAAACGCCCACAAACAGGGCAATAAGTACATCCAAGCAAAAAGAAGAGGAGGTAATTCAGCGGTCAGCAAGAAAATAGTTCAGA
Source organism: Solanum verrucosum (assembly GCF_900185275.1). NCBI lineage: Eukaryota > Viridiplantae > Streptophyta > Magnoliopsida > Solanales > Solanaceae > Solanum > Solanum verrucosum. The sequence continues at coordinate 362,383 of NW_026020210.1, read as the reverse complement.
GTGTTTATGATCCCTTCAAAGGAGTGATAGGTCTTTTCAGTGAGTTTGGAGAGAGAGAAGTAGGAACTCTGGACACCAGTAGCAAGTTCATTCTGGGAAACTTCAACTCTAGCAGCCTTGGAGTCGACTTGATTGAGAACTTTGTTGAAGGATTTGACGACTTCACTGCGCAGGTGGTTCAGTTGAAGCTTCAGATTTCCCATACCTGAACTTGTGCCTTCAGATAGAGTAGAAATGCTGGACAGGGAATCTTGCACCTTCTGTAGGCCATCAACCACTGCAGCTAACGTGTGTTTGATCTCCATGGTTTCTTTCATTAATTCTGCTACACTCACCGTTAGGATGTCTATTTCAGAGGTTGCAGTAGCCTTTTCTTCGTCTGAAAATCCCACCTTAGGCTTGTAGAGAGCTTTCTTTGTCCACCTTCCATTTGCAAAAGTATATCCCATGCTGGCGAAGGTTGTGAGATCATAGGTAGCAGAGATCTTGTTTGCAGTGTATTCAGACAGATCTACCCCAACAACCTTAAGGATGCGAGAGATCACCATCCCATAAGGTAGACTAGCAGACCCGCTGGAGTCTTGAGAGCTTTCCTCCATGTAACCGAGAAACCATTCAGCCCAATTAATCTTGATTTTCCTTATCAGACAATACACAACAAAAACATCTCGAATAGTGAGGGAGCTAAGAGAGCTTTTGTGGGGAAGCAGAGTAGTAGCAACGATGTGAGCCAGAATTCTATGTTCAAAACAGATAGTAGAGGGTCCAAAATCAGAAAGATTCGAACCTTTCTCAGCAATGGCTCGTTTGGCCTCTTCGAGAGTAACTTCGAAATCATCAGGCCAGTTTCTGCTAAAAAAGGGAATTCTTCCAGAGAACTTAGTTCCAAAAACCTTTTCAAGGAGATCTTGACTGAGCACAATGCGATACCCCAACACAAGGGTTTCTAATTCACCATTGTCCTTAGAGACGCGAAGATTTGCATAGAACATTTTAACCGGTTCCTCAAACACTTCATTTTCACAGAGTAAGAAGAAAAGATGCAGTTTCTGGAAATTGAAATACATACTCACAGGGCAATGAGAGCCATCCAGTTGATTGAGGCAAATTACTCGTCCAGGAGCCGAAGTTCTGTCTTTGAAAGTCATGAACTTGGCCTTCTCCACTGAGCTCCAGAACAATTGCAGGTCCTCTGGTTTGAAATCCACGGAATCTGCTTTGTGCTTCTTGCTTGCATGTCCAGAAGGGGTGGATTTTTTGTTAGAGGCAGAGGACGCAGGGAGATCCTCCATAGAAGAGTCCGAAATCTCAACAGGAGAGAAAGAGACAGCGGGGTTTTTCAGTCTCTTGCTTGGACAGAGGGAGACTTGAGAGGTGTTAGTCATGGAAGAGACGCACAGAGAAGGTTTGAGATGAGGAGAAGGGTTTTTGGAGCAGAGAGATATAGAGGTGTATGGAAGATGAACAGTTGGAAGAGAAAGGTTAAGGGGCGTAAAGATATAGGGATGCAAAGGAGATGAAGGTGAATTGACGGGTGTCAGAACATGCAAAAGTGCACATAAAAAAGGCAAAAAAATAATCTAATTAAGCAAAGGAAATAAATTTATGAGAATTTGTGACACCTAAGCAATCATGCAATAAACAAAATCTCTCTTCTAATCTTGTAAAAATATCTGCAAGTTGATTTTCGGAGTCAATAAATTCTAGGAAAAAATCGTCATTTTCAACATGATCTCTGATAAATTGATACTTAATGTCAATATGTTCTACTCTAGAGTGATGCACGGTGTATTTAGAAAACTTATAGCACTCGTATTGTCACAGATCATAGGCACATTATCCAAAAATAGATCATAATCGAGCAATTGATGTTTCATCCACATTTTTTGAGTTCCACAGCTAGCGAGAGCTATGTATTCTGCTTCGGTTGTGGATAGGGCCACAACTTTGTTTTTTGTAGTGCCATGAGATGAGTGCTTCTCCGAGGATTTAGCATGTACCACTGATGCTTTTGCGATCTGTTTTGTCACTTGCAAAATCTGCATTTGAGTAACCAATTAGATCAAAATTGTTAGTATGAGGATACCAAAGTCCGTGATCTTGAGTTCCGATGAGATATCATATGATTCTTTTGACCGCTATCAAATCGGATTCCTTTGGAGCGGATTGAAATCGACGCACTTGCACACACTGAACATGATATCGGGTCTACTGGCAGTAAGATAGAGCAATGGTCCAAGAATTCCACAATATAATTTTTCATCGACGTCTTTTTCAGGTGCATCAGTGTCTAGACAAGTGGACAGACTCACTCGTAGGGGTGCCAAAAGCTTTCCTTCTACCATCCCACATTTCTTAATGAGTTCCTTGGTGTTCTTGGATTGAGTGATAAAAGTTCCTTCTGATGATTGTCAGAGTTGTAGCCCTAGGAAGAACGTTAATTCTCCCATCATACTCATTTTGAATTCTCCTTTCACTAAATCAACAAAATATGCAGAGGAGATGGGAAGTCTTTAGAAGGTGAAAAAGACGAGTGTCAGAACATGGAAAAGTGCACAAAAGGCAACAAAATAATCTAATAAAGAAGAGGAAATAAATGAATGAGAATTTGTGACACTTAAGCAATCACGCAAAAATTAAAATGTCTCTTATAAAAGAGGTTTTGTAAAAATATCAGCAAGTTGATTTTTGGAATCAATGAATTATTGAGAAAATCGTCATTTTCAACATGTTCTCTAATAGAACGATGCTTAATGTCATTATGTTTTGCTCTAAAGTGATGCACGGTGTATTTAGACAAACTAATAGCGCACTTGTATTGTCACAGGGAATAGGCACATTATAAAAAAAATATATATCATAATCGATAAATTGATGTTTCATCCACAGTTATTGAGTCCCACAACTACCAAGAGCTAGGTATTCTTCTTCGGTTGTGGATAGGACCATAGAGCTTTATTTTTTGCTGTGCCACGAGATGAGTGGTGCTTCTGCGATCTGTCTTTATCACCTGCAAAATATGCATCTGAGTAACCAATTAGATCAAATGTTGATTTGTAAATATCTAACTTGGATCATATATGATTTTGTAGGATTTAAATTGATCTTATAAAATCTTATCTGATATGCTATTGAATAGGTTAGAATATTAGATCAAATAAAATCATCCCTTAATTATCAAATCTGCTAGAATCAAGGGATCTGATTGCTAGTTAGTTTAGTTTTCTATACTATAAATTTGTATCTCTATGGGTGAATAAAATTGTACCACTTTGGTACCAAAACTTTCGTGGTATCAGAGCAGCTTCATTTTTGTGTTGCTTATGACTAAAACAACATTTACTGGGTTACTTCACCCAACAGCATCGATAGAAGCTAAGAGTCTTATTAGGAAAGTTCCAATGAACCAAGGCAGCGATTTTTCTCATTTTTCTTTTCAGCTTACTTCTCACAAGCTGAATGGAAATAATTATTTGGAATGAGTGCAATTTGTTCGTTTGACAATTGATGGCCGAGGAGAACTTGAACACCTAACTGGAGAACCGAGAAAGCTTGAACCAGGAGACCTGAAAATGAACATCTGGAGATAAAAAAAACTCTATGGTAATATCTTGGCTACTAAACTCCATGAAACCTGCCATAGGTAAACCATATTTGTTTCTTCCCACTGCTAGGGATGTTTGGGAGGCCTTTAGAGAGACTTATTCTGATATAGAAAATATCTCTCAAATTTAAAAAAAAATTAAATTGTGGAAAGCTAGGCAAGGGGAGAGAGGTGTTACTATTTATTTATAATGAGATGGTTTCCCTATGGCAAGAATTAGATCCATGCTATAATGATGAATGGAAGTGTCCTATGGATAGCGTAAAAGCAATGAAAAAGGAAGAAAATGAGAGGGTTTATCTATTTCTAGAAGGGTTGAACCAAGATTCGATGAACTTCGTTCTTGAATTCTTGGAAAAAATCCACTGTCCACTTTGAGGGAAACTTTTTCTGAGATTAGGCGAGAGGAAACAAGGAGGAATGTTGCTAAAAATAGATCTCAATCTGCAAACAAAAAATATAGATTCTTCTGCTCTAGTTGTTGTGAAAAATGATCATGATAGGAAAAAGAAGCTGTGGTGTGATTTTTGCAAAAAATACTGGCACTCTCATGAGACTTGCTAGAAAATCCATGGGAAACCGTCTAACTAGAATAAAAAAAGGGCAAACATCCATGGCAGCCAGGTTTTTTAGTGTACTAGTGAAGAATCAAGGCTGAAATCTTCTCCAGAAATGCCACCATTCACCAGGGAACAGTTGGAGCTACTGCACAAACTTCTCCAATCTCAACTCCAAACTTGTAAACCTGATCTTTCTACTCCTACTTGTTCTTTTTCCCAAATAGGTAATGTACCATATGGTTTTGTGAGTACAGATTCAACTAGTATTATCTCTTGGATCATAGATGCAGGGGCTAGTGATCACATGACATGGAATTCCCATTTTTTTTCGACTTACATTCCGTTCGCAGGAGATAAAAAAGTCAAAGTTGCTGATGGTTCCTTCTCAACAATTGCTGGAAAAGGGACAGCCAAGTTGATGTCCTTCATGTTCCAAAATTGTCTCATAATCTTTTGTCCATCAACAAATTGACTCAAAACCTTAATTGTCGTGCTATCTTTGACTCTATTTCATGTGTATTTCTGGACAGGGTCTCGGGGAGGATGATTGGCAATGCTAGAGAGTTTAATGGTCTCTATTTTCTTGAAGATGGTGACAATTCAGTAAATCTAAGTTCAACTTGTTCAAAATCTGTTCTAGTTGATAATAAATTTATGTTATGGCACTGTAGAGTTGGTCATCCAAGTTTTCATTATTTGAAGCTCTTATTGCCTCTGTTGTTTATGAATAAAAGTGCATCCTCTTTAAGTGTGAAATTTGTGAAATGGCTAAACATAGATGTTCATCTTTTTCTTCCCAAAAATCATCATGCAACAAAACCTTTTATGTTGATCCATAGTGATGTCTGGGACCTTCTAGGGTAGCAACTGTAAATGGAAAAGATGGTTTGTGAGTTTCATAGATGATCACACTTGACTAACTTGGGTGTACCTATTGAAAGACAAAGGGGAAGTAAAACATATGTTTGAGGCTTTTTATGTTATGGGTGAGACATAATTTAATGAGAAGATTCAAATATTTCAAAGTGATAATGGGAGAGTGTTTTTCAATGACTAACTAGGCATTTTTTTCACTCCCAAGGGAATAGTGCACCAAAGTTCATGTCCCAATACACCCCAACAAAATGGAGTAGCTGAGAGAAAAAATAGGCATCTTATGGAAGTAACTGGTGCCTTATTGTTCACAAGTGAAGTCCCTGAATTTCTTTGGGGAGAAGCTCTTTTAACATCCACCTATCTTATTAATAGGATGCCTTCCCGTGTTCTAGGTTTTAAAACCCCTTTCAGTATGTTTAAGACATACTTCCCTACTTTCAGATTGACCGCTAACCTATCCTTGAGAATCTTTAGGTGTAGTGTATTTGTTTATATTCATGATCATAATAGGAGTATACTTGATCCACGTGTTAAGAAATGTGTTTTTGTTGGCTATGCCCTTAGTCAAAAGGGATACAAGTGTTGTGACCCTAATACTAAGAAGGTTATTGTCACAATGAATGCCACCCTTTTTAAATTTCAATTGTTTTTTGGAACTCATCTTCCGGGGGAGAAACATAGAGAAGATTCGAGGGATAATAAGGATCCTCTTGATCTCGCATGTAAGGAAAAAAAATGATCCAACTTTTATGATAGATACGGGAAATAGTATTTTTGGTAATAACAACCTAGATAAGGTAAGAGATCCAAACTTAAACAATGAAACTGAGACAATAAAGTCTTTTCATGAATCATGATACTACTAATGACAAGAATAGGGAACAAACAAAGGAATTACAGGTTTACATGAGAAAAATCAGAACCAAGAAAAATAGATCAAGGATTCTCATCAGAACCAAATGTCCACCCCGCAAGATCTCACTGATACACAAGGTAATTCTACAGAACCTAATTTTGATTTGCCCCTTGTTACTTTAGACCTTGATCTTCCAATTGCCAAATGTAAAGGGGTAAGAAAAGTCATTAACGATCCCATGTCAAGTTTTGTGTCATATAGAAACTTGTCCCCTTCTTATATAGCTTTTCTTTCTCAATTATCTGGAATGGAGATATCGAGAAATGTGCAGGATGCTTTGAATGTTCCCAAGTGGAAAGAGACAATTCTAGAGGAGATGAATGCTCTTGAGAGAAATGAAACCCGGGAAAAGGTGGAACTGCCACGTGGAAAGCAAACAATGGGTTGCAAGTGGGTGTTCACCATCAAATTTAAATCAAATACGTCCCTGGAGAGGTATAAGGCATGTTTGGTAGGGGTGTGCAAAAACCGAACCGATAAAAGTTTGTTATTAGGATATTGGGTTAATGGTTTTTTAATGGTTTTACAAAAAAAATTATTGGGTTATTTGTTCGGTATTGGTTTTTAATATTGGGTTATTGGGTAAACCGATAACCCATTAAGACTAGTAATTTACTACTTTTACTTGTACATAAATATTATATATTAATCTCAATATCTTACTAGTTACTATCTTTGTCCTTTAGCTTCAATTCACACTTCACAATGACTTTGAGTTCACAATTTCACATTATACAAAACCTTAAAATCTAAAGTAAGAACCCCATTCTTCTTAATTTCTCTTTGTGTTACGCTTGTATAGTTCTTTTCATGTTTGTTATTATTGTTTCTATTTTATGAGCATTTGTAAAGTTACATTATTGTGTTTTCGCATCAAATTTATTAGAAAAGTCATATATTTGTTTTATAAGTATTTTCTTATTGGTTAAACCAAAAACCGAACCGTTAAGGACCAAAACCGATAAAAAATACTCCCTCCGTTTCAAAAAGAATGACCTCCTTTCCTTTTTAGTCTGTTTCAAAAAGAATAACCTCTTTCCTTTTTTGGTGATATTTTAATTTCAGCTTTCCACGTGGCATGTTTAAAGCCACAAGATTGAAGGGTAGCTTAGTACATTTGACATAACTTTAATTTAGGACCACAAGATTCAAAAGTCTTCTTTATTTCTAAAATTTCATGCCAAGTCAAACCAGGTCACTCTTTGTGAAACGGAGGGAGTATCTTATTGGTTTGGTTATTGGTTTAACATATTTTAAAATTGAAAACCGATAAACCGAACCAATAATACATAAAATTGAACCGAACCGACCGATGCACACCCCTAATGTTTGGTAGCAAAAGGGTTCACTCAGACCTATGTGATTGACTATCTTGAGACATTCGCTCCAATTGCCAAGTTGAATTCAATCAGGGTTCTTTTGACAAATTGCTGCCAATCTTGATCCCCCTTCAACAACTAGATGTTAAGAATGCATTCTTGAATAGAAAACTTAAAGAAGAAGTCTACATAGATCCTCCTCTAGGTTTTGAAGAAAGGTATGGAATTAGAGTGTGCAACCTAAAGAAATCTCTCTATGGTCTCAAACAATGTCTAAGAGCTTGGTTTGAGAGGTTTACTCAGTTAGTAAAAAACAAGGGTACACTCGAGGGTAAGCAGATCATACCATGTTCATTTGACACTCTCTTGAGGGAACAACTATCCTGATAGTGTATGTCCATGATATCATACTTACAGGAGATGACTTGCCCGAAATGAAGAATTCAAAAAAAAGTTGGCCTCGGAGTTCGATATCAAAGATTTGGGTCAATTGAAATTTTTCTTGGCATGGAAGTAGCAAGATCAAAAGAAGGCATTATGGTGTCACAAAAGAAGTATGTACTATATTTTCTAAAAGAGACAGGGGTGAGTGGTTGTCGTCCAACTGAAACACCTATTGATCCGAATATAAAATTCGGAAACAAAGAAGGAAATTCAGTTGACCAAAGTCAATATGAGAGACTAGTGGGGAAGTTGATCTACTTATCACACACTTGACCTAATATAACTTTTGTTGTAAGCTTAATGAGTCAATTTATGCAATCTCTAAAGGAAGAGCACCAAGAAGCTGTCTACGGGATTCTAAGATATCTGAAAAGTTCACTCGGGAAAAAAAAGATCAAGATAGGGGCATTGGAAAGCTTTACAGATGCAGATTGGGCAGGTTCTACTATTGATAGGAGGTCTACATCAGGATATTATACTTTTATTTGGGGAAATCTTGTAACTTGGAAGAGTAAAAAGCAGAATGTCGTAGCCTGTAGCAGTGCTGAAGCTGAATACCAATCTATGGCCCATGGGATCTGTGAAATGATTTGGCTCAAGAAGATGATGGAAGAACTAGGAAAATTGTTTGTGTTACCAATGAAGTTGTATTGTGACAACAAAGCCGCCATAAGCATTGCTCACAATCCAGTTCAACATGACAGAACAAAGCATGTTGAAGTGGATAGGCACTTCATAAAAGAGAAGATTGAAGAAGGAAATATGTGCATGCCTTTCGTCCCAACAAATCAGCAAATTGGGAATATTTTCACAAAAGGCTTGTTTAAACCAAAAATTGAAATTCTTGTAAGCAAGTTAGGCATGATAGATATTTACATGTCAACTTGAGGGGGAGTGTTGATTTGTAAATATCTAAGTCTCATCAGATATGATTTTGTAGGATTTAAATTGATCTTATAAAATCAGAATCAGATCTGATATGCTATTGAATAGGTTAGGATATTAGATCAAATAAAATCATCCCTTGATTCTCAAATCTGCTAGAATCAAGGGATCTGATTGCTAGTTAGTTTAGTTTTCTATACTATAAATTTACATCTCTATGGATGAATCAAATTGTACAACTTTGGTACCAAAACTTTCATCAAAATTGTTAGTATGAGGATATCAAAGTCCGTGATCCTGAGTTCCGATGTGATATCATATGATTCTTTTGACTGCTGTCAAATGGGATTCCCTTGGAGCGGATTGACATCTGGCGCACTTGCACACACTGAACATGATATCAGGTCCATTGGCAGTAAGATAGAGCAATGATGCAATCATTCCACGATATAGTTTTTCATCGTCTTTTCTAGGCGCATTAGTTTCTAGACAAGTGGATAAATTCATACGGTGCCAAAAGCTTTTCCTTTTTCCATATCCTGAATTTCTTAATGAGTTCCTTGGTGTACTTGGATTGAGTGATTAAGTTCCTTCTTATGACTGCCGGATATTCTCGACTCAATTGCCAATGATGGTAATTTTTTTGCGGCATTTGGAATTGTGCACTTACTTGCATCGAACAATACTTGAAAACCTGCTTCAAAGAGTTGACTTGTGCTCAACAGATTATGCTTAAATCCATCTACTAGATATACTTCAATTAGATCACATGAAGGCTTGATTGTTATAGCTCCAACTCCCACAACTTCCCCTTTTGCATTGTCACCGAATTTGACAGAGCCACTGTCTATCCTTTTTACTTATTTGAAATGTTCTTTATTTTCTGTCATGTGCCTGGACCACCCGCTGTCAGTGACCCACTCACCCACATACCCTTTTTGAGTGACTTCTTGGTGTGTTCTTGCAAAACGGATAAGTCAGTTTCTTCTAGGTACCCCAGCATTCTTGAGTCCTTGATGGTTAGATATTGTTTCTCCTGAAAATTTTGGTTTCCAAATCCATTTTCCAAACAGATTCCTTTTGAACTGACAGTTGAACTATTTATGACCAATTTCTCCACATGAGAAACATGTAGGTTTATAATAGTAATAAGGTTTTGCAGAGAAAAAAATCAGCCAAGGATTTTTCAGAGGAGTTTGGATGGAAAGAGTGATTTTGAGGCAACACAATTCAATAAGAATTATTTGATCTGACTGAGCTCTGATTGGGTGATTTCTTAATGTTATTTAATTGCATTTAATGTCACCCAGCTCCTCTTCAAGTAAGCCAACTTCAATTTAACTTTCCTCGAGAAGAATTTGCCAATCTTTCTTGTCTTTGGCCAATTTCTTATATTCATCAATTATTTTTTGAAGATCATCAATTACAAGATCTACAGAAGCTTGAATGTTAGAACAATTTGGACAGTTGGTAGGATGTACCTCACCTGTTTTACCAATTGCCATGAAGCAGATGTTGGCGATCTCAGTGTGTACGTCATCAGTTGCATCTTCATCACTCCAGGCTCTCAAAGATTTTTATAGTTATTTCTCCAATAATTATTTTTCTTGAGCTCTGGACAGTTTGGTTTGATGTCCAGTTTTTCCACAGTGATAGAATCTATCGTCATTTTTGTGATTTTCATTGTTTGTAAATCCTTGTTGCGGTTTTTGTTTCCTCTGCCTTAGGATCTGTCTGACTCCTTGATTTATTAATGCAAGAGCTTCACTTCTTTCTTCATCATCTTCGTCTTCATCGTTGTGAGCTACAACCTTGAAAGCAACTGTTTTCTTTTTTCTTCATTGATGTGTCTATTTATATGATTCTGCACATAGGCCATGAGATTTCCTCGTAGATTGTCATAGGTTAAATTTTCCAGATCTCCTTCTTCCAGAATGGTGGCTTTCCAAGCTTCTGATTAACTTTCTTACTTGTAGTCCGTTGGAGTAAATCATTCCTAACGATTTGAGTTCTCCTACAATCTTGCTGAAACGGGAGAAGATGGATTCAACAGTTTCTTCCTCCATCATTTTGAATAGCTCATACTCTGATTCTTGCTTCCTTGACCTTGGAGGTACCTTCATATGTGACTTCCAAGTTTGTCCCACATTTCTTTAGCAGTGTCACATGTGGATATATTTTCGTACTCTGCTCTGCTTTTTGCATAGTAAAGTAAACTTATGGCTCTAGCATTAGTTTGGATTACCTCTTGTTGTTCCTTGGTGACTTCAAAGGTTTCAAGATCAGTGTTGCTTGTAGACTCCTTTGGGTTGACTCCTGGAATAAGCTTTGGTCCTTTCTTGACCACTACCCATACTTGGAAGTCGCTTGATTGAACAAATATTCTAAACCTTTTCTTCCAGTGAGAGTAGTGTTGACCATTGAAATATGGAGGTTGCTTTGATGAGTGACCGTCTTGTAGAATAGCACCGGGAATTTGATATGTAACCATTTGATCTTTGCCTGACGTGTTGTTAACAACTTGAATGTGAGAGCTACTTTGATACCAATTGATATTCAAGAGGGTGTGTTAAAGCAAAAAGTTTCATATTGGTGGTTAATAAGATGGGTGGACTCTTTATAAGGCTTGGGCAATCCTCCTCCCTTTGAGCTAGCTTTTGGGGTGCGAGTTAGGCCTATGACCTAATTTAACATGGTATCAAAACCAGGCCCATCCCAATTTTTTGTTCACCGATGTTGGGCTCCCATTTTGAAGTGTTCACACTCCAGTTGAGGTCTGGGCGTGCGGGGGAGTGTTAAGAAGTTCCACATCGGTGAGGGGATGGGAAATTTGTCTCCTTATATGGACAAACCTCCTCATGAGCTAGCTTTTGGAACGTGAGTTAGACCTAAGACCTAATTTAACATGGTATCAAAGTAGGAGACTAATTTCCCATCCCTCTACCGATGTGGGACTTCTTAACACTCTCCCTCACGCCCAGACCTCAACTGGAGCGTGAACACTTCTAAATGGGGGCTCAACATCGGTGAAGAACAAATTGGGATGGGCTTGGCTCTGATACTACGTAAAGATATGACACCTAAGTCTAACTCAACCCCAAAAACTAGCTCATGAGGGGAGGTTTGTCCAAGTCCAAAGTCCATATAAGGAGACCAATTTCACATCCCTCTATCGATGTGGGACTTCTTAACACTCTCCCTCATGCCCAGACCTCAACTGGAGCATGAACACTTCTAAATGGGGGCCCAACATCGGTGAAGAACAAATTGGGATGAGTTTGACTCTGATACTATGTAAATATATGGCACATAAGCCTAACTCAACCCCAAAAGCTAGCTCATGAGGGGAGGTTTGTCCCAGTCCATATAAGGAGACCAACTTCTTACAGGGTAGGGTGGGGGGTTGAATTGACTGCTTATTAATTTGAAGGAGATTTAGTAGTCGACTCGTACTTATTGGGAATCGACTATGTTCCTTCGATGAGAGTTAGTGAAGCAAAGCAAATAAATAAAAATGCAAGTAATGAAATAAGTAATAAATGACACAGAGATTTATACTGGTTCGGATCACCAATGTGGTGCCTAGTTCAGTTCCCTTGGCTTGGTAACTTGATTACATAGTGTCAAGATGATTGTGTAGAATCTCTCTTGAACTGATGTGAGGTCAGTTATGCTTTTGTGCCAGAGCCTTCTACCCGTACAGCTACCTATTTTCTTCTTTCTTTTGTTTACACTGATAAGCTAGTACAGTGCTTTAGTAACAAATAGAAGTAATTTGGATTGCTCAAGTGAAGTTGTGTGTATCTACACTTGATGTGGTCTTCTTTATAAAGGCTTCTGCAAGGTCTTCAATCTTGAAGGAGATCATTCCTTTGATATCCTTGCTGATTGCTCTAAGGTAACCCAAGGGATTCTCCCAATCACACGAGATGAGATTTCATGATTGAGATCTTGATTAGTGTCGGTGTTGATGACATGGTGCGCACCAATCCTTGCATATTCTCTGGATGCCATTTCTCGTAGCTGGCTGATTTTCTTCTTTCCAAAATTAGAGGATTTGACTGGACGCTGATATCCCTGCTGATGTGTTCTCTTCCAGAATTAGGACGATTTGATTTTCCCTGCTGGATTGATTTGATTGGTCCTTTGTGATTCGCTCCCGTTGTATTTTTGGGAATGTAATCTCCTTGAATTGGGGTTCAAGTCCTCTCGACTTGATTTGCATCCTTGATTGAACTTTCCATCGTGACCTGCAAATAAGTTAAGTGTCATCATTAAAACTTAGAGAGATTTAGAGCTAATAGAAAGGGACATTTAACCCTTCTTCTTGAACCAAAAATATGTGCAGATTACTCTTTGTTTTATCCACCACGTCCACATGTATATCTGAAAGCTATATATCTTGCCTGAAAGATCTTTATATTCAACTCAGAACTTCTAATTTGCAGAAAACAGCTGAAGGATTTCTTCAACTCTACTGTACTTCATGATACTATTATTCAGATATTGAACACCTTCATGAGCACAGGAAGTCCTCATCACTGGCTGAGTTTTCTGATGCCAGAGGACTCTAAGCGAAATAACTTAGGTGTAAGCTCGAGCACTGGCAGCACAGATCTGTCTAATGCATCCAAATTTGAACAACTTATGCTGGAGACACGAGCAGTGTTGTCAAGGTACACACTTTTTTTGCTATACCTGTGTTTAGCATTTTAACATTCACTAAGGTAATTTAAGTTCATCATTATGTTGTGAGTCAAATATAAGTTTCTTTACTGCACTAGTTAGCATGATCGATCATGTGAAAAATGCTACTTTCTGGAAGTTATGTGAAAAGACTACTTCATAACAGGTAACTTGCTCTGGAGCACGGCATAGTGAAGTAGTTTTCATGTATACATTTTTATCATTATCATAAAGAATGGAAGGAGCTGATGTAAAATTTGCATCTTCTTAAGCTGATTTTATCATGAATAATATCAAATGAATTTCCCTTCTTTCAGCTAGCCCTCATGCCCCCTGTAAAGCGGCTGAACTCAAAAACTAAGGAAAATATTCAATGTTTTAAGTTTCTCCTACATTCCATTTCAATATTAATCTTCTTGGCTTGTGCCTTTGTGGTAAATTTGTTAGTAATATACTGACAGTCCAACTTTTTGTTGGGCAGTACCGAATTCAGGAATATCGTAGACATATTACTAAAAGCAGCTGTGGATGTACTGATGGAAGACATAAGTGTCTTATGTGGTGATGCCAATTTAACATCAGGTATGCCATTAGCTAAACTTCTTCCACGAATCGCTCACATGGATCAGATCCTACTCGAAGAACCCAATAGAAACAGGTATATCCAAGTTATCCAAGACATACCGGAAATAGAAATATTTTTCACCGTGTTGTATGCAAGTACTGCTGCTTCTTAGTTAGGAACATTGTTATACTGTAGCTTTAGCATAGGCTTGGATGTAAAATTTTACATTTGGGTTTTGGTTAAGTGTTAGTTGTTACCTTGCTTGAGAAAATTCTGCTTGAGGAGTTCAAATGTGAACAAAATAAGAAGAAAAAGTGGAGAGTTTTTTTGGTCAAGCCTGAATTAATGATTGAGGCAACTTTCTGGGTGTGTGCCATGTTCTTTTTGCCAAACTTTGTTGAATATTGTTAGCTTATGTTATATAAATTTTAACTTCTTTTTCTTTGAATTTTTATGTGTAGTTTACATTTGTTAATTTTATTTCTTTAAAAGAAAATGGAAGTTAAGGTTGTGTCTATATATTTAGTAGTCGTTTGGTAAGGTGCATAAGAATAGTGTTGAATATGTTGTATTAATAATGATGATATTAGTTATGCTTGTATTAGTTATATTTGCATTAGTTATGTTAAAATGATTTCTCTATGCAGTGTTTGGTTTGGTGTATTTTAAAAATTACATGCATTGCATACTTTCTAATAAAAAATATTTGTTTATAAAAATACCCTCCACAAATATGGATGGAGGAAACTAGAAAGGATATGGAAAAGTAGGGGTGTACATGATCGGATTGACTCGGGTTTTTCAAATATCAAACCAAACCATTTGTGTAAAAATTTTAAATTTATAGACCAAACCAAACTAATAAAATTCAGATTTTTTTGGGTTTTTCAATCTCGGGTTGGTTCGGATTTTTCAAATACCAAATCAAACCATTGTGTCGAAATTTTTAAATTTATAAATCAAACCAAAATAATATACCTTGGATTTTTTCAGATTTTTGAAATTTTTCAGTAAAGTTTGCAAACAAACATATAATTAACTTGTACTTCAAAATATTTCTTTAGTCCAACCAAAATATAATTATCTAAGGTGTTTCTTAAAAAAATAACACAAAATATGATATGAGTACTGATAACACAAAAATATTCAATAAAAAATAATAATAAAATCATTATATAAAATAAATATTGCAAAGTCATAATGAAAATTATCATAATTTAAAAGTACTAAATCATGCTAAAATTATAAGTTTAATAAGTATTAGTTACATTACTAAATATTTAAGGAAAATTCAAATTAGATTATATATTTTAATTGTCTAAACCAATGTAAAACTAAAGAACAAATATTCAATATTATTGTCATTCTTAGTGTTGAATTGATTTTCTTTTTGCATAGTATTAATTTGATTTTGATTTAAGTTTTGTTATAATTATCAACATCTATGAACTATAATCTTAATTCGACCATTCCGAATTCTAAGTTTAAACTTGAAATAATAGATTAAAAGATAAAAACTATGAAATAGTACAAGAAATATTTTAAAATTATATCAAAGTAAATATTTTTATGTATAAAATAAAATTTAAAATTACATATATAATGTCGGGTTGTTTTTTTTTTAGTTAAAACCAAACCAAACCAAATATAGTCGGCTTTTTTTTTCAATACCAAACCAAGTCAAACCAAACCACTAGTCGGGTTTTTTTTCCGGTTTGACTCGGTTTGCGGTTTGGTTCGATTTTCGGTTCGATTTTGTACACCTCTATGGAAAAGGTTTTGAGGGGCAATTGTGTTTTTAACATGCTAATGCATTTATAAAATCGTTTGCGTTACTAATACTATGGATTTTCATGTATTTTAGTTATACATTTTTATAATATAAAATAGAGTATATGTGAGTAAGCATTAGTTATATATAAGTTAAAAAAGTGCATCAAACAAAGTATTAGTAATACATAAAACTGTTATATGCATTATTTTTCTTAATACACTTTATTAAAGAGTTCGGAGCGAAAAGGGCAATAAAATTGATTAAAAATTTCAAAAAGACATGCAATTTTTGTATGAAACCAAAAGGACAACATTGTAGGGACCATGAGCATTAACACATTAATGAATGTGCCTTGCAAGGCACATGACTGCTTGTACCTTACAAGATTAAGTTATCCGTTCGACTATAAAATTTCTATTCACATTTGACCGCGAAAATTCTATATTTAGTCAGCAACAAAGGTTCTTATTGTTATCTTGTGTATTTATTTCTCTTCGCAATATTTCTCGGTCTAGTTAATGCAAACGTATCAAAATAGAGTTGTGGTAGGATTATATTTGTAAACACTAGGCACTTGTGTAAAATTGAAATAAAAAAATTACAAGACGTCTCAGCATATTTCGATACCTTAACAGCATAAGAAGTAAAACTTTAAAATAGGATAAAAATTTAGAGGGGTAAAATCACCTAAAAAATTATTATTATTATTTTTAGTTAGTTATTAATGTCAAGTGAAACTGATACTCCAAACGAAACAAAAGAAGAAAAAGAGGCCAGTTCCTATTGCCTTTGTTAATTGCTTGGGTGTACTATAATTAGAATGCACTTGTCTTTACCCCTGTGGGACTTCCCGGCGCTAATCCGGATTTAGTCGGGCTCTAATATGGATACCGAACATTGGATGGGAAACCAAAAAAAAAAGAAAAGAATGCACTTGTAAACTTTAATATAACCTATATGCATATGAATTGTTAAAAATGCAGATAAGGGTTATTTGGAGTCTGATCTCAAAAACTAACACTTTTTGGACGCTACAGATTAAAAGGGATTCTCCTTAAAAATACAGACTAAAATGGGCACTTCACCCATAATTATAATAAATAAAGTTAACTTTTGTTAATTCACTCCAAAACACAAAATACATCACAAAAATTTTAAAGATAGTTCGCCTATAAATGGGCGAAGTGTCCATTTTGATATGTGATTTTAGGGAGGGTCCCTTTGATCTATACCGTTCAAAAAGTGTCCGTATTAGAGCCGAACTCATTAATTTGTATATATCAGTCAATGATCCTTATATGTGGCAGCAGCCAGCATCACCAATAGTAACTATACATAAGAAAAAATAAATAAATTAGCATAAAACATATCGTAATGCATATGATCAGAAAGTAAAAGGAGGAAAATTAGAGACTCATAACGCTTCAATCTTGATAATGATGGTAAGTATGAGTTTCACAGTTGAAATCTATATTTTCTTAACATGGAACTTTGATGTACATCCAAAAAAATCACTTAGTAACCAAAACTATGAAATTCCAAATACATAATTTTCATGGCAAAGGTTAAACCTCATAAAGTTAGCGAATCTGAGAGTTTTTATGTGTTATATCTGAGCCAAAACTTCTAATGAAGGCCGCTCAGTTATATAAAAAAAAAGCACTAGGGAAGGGAGAATGTTTCTTAAATTTCAAATTCAATATGAGACAATAAAATATTTTTTCATTCATTCCCACCCAAGAGAAGACACTCGTCCCTAATGAGGTCCTTTCTTTTAATGCAACATAGGAAAGGATAGACTAGTCCAACTAGAATCTATAAAACTAAAAAAGATAGTTTACTCACATTGATATTTGTAAAAGAAAAAGTGTTAAGAAGATAATGAATGATTGAACCTATCAAATCTAAAACCTGCGATATCGAGCACGATGCATGGTTGGGGTTGAGAAGGAAACCCTTCAGTCCAAGAAAAGGTAGCCAAAACTGAACTCAGCTCCTGCATCATTGGTGCAACAACATATATCCTTGTGGTTGTATAGAGATATGGTGATGAACCAATGATTCAGCAGCAAAGATCAGTCCCAATATACTACCTTGTTTGGACTGATGAATTTCCTTCCTTCTCCCATCAAAACTTCAACTCAATAATTAATGGGAGGAGTTGAGGCTGAGCTATATATATATATATATATATATATATATATATATACTTAATAGCTCTGTCATGTCATGATTCACTCTTTCTTTTTAGTCATTTTAAAAAAGAATAACACAATTTTATATATAGTAATAATTTAATTTTAAAATATTTATTTTAGCCTTAATAAAATAATTTATAGTCACACAAATATTTATGACTTATTTTAGACCACAAATATCAAGTCATTTTCTCTTTCTTAAATTTCGTGCTAAATCAAACTACCTCATATAAATTAGAACGGAGGAGTATTTTTTTTTATATACTCTCTCTGTTCAACATTAGTTGTCCACTATTGACTTGACACAGTCATACAAGAATTAAGAATCAGTAAATAATAGAGATAATTTTACCAAATCACCCTTTCTTTTTTAAAAAGTCGTATAATTATTGTGCAATGAATAGTATTTAATAGAAAGGGTAGAACAAACAAAATATGCTAAATTATTCATTGATTTTATAAATTGAACAAATACTATTATTATATATCCCAAAATAGTAAAGTGGACAAATAAAAATGACGTAGAAATCAAGAAAAGTCAGTCCCATAATTCTTGCATGGTTTTGAGGGAAAACCTTTCGTGTTTTAACTTGCTAAAGTCATTATGTGCTGGCTCTTTTGTCACCATCTCTATACATGCATCATTGCTTCAACATCTTCTTACTTTCTATCTCTCTTTTGTTTCTCCAAAATCAGTCATTTCATTCGATTTGCACCAAACTTATTGAATTAATTTCAGACATAAAGAAAAATCACTCAACGTGATTATGCTTAAAAGTCATTAAATTTAACTTTTATAGGAAAATATCATTAAATTATCTTATACCGCAAAAGTCGACTAAATATTTATATTTCTGTATAATTAAAAAGTCTAGTCAACTAATTTGACTGAACATGAGTTATTTGTGTAATGTTAAAGGTATATATATATGAACAGGAGAAGTATTTAAGAATTTGAGATGATGGGTGCACTATAATGAAAAGGTAGATCTAAGATATAAATTTGATCAGTTTGACATTTAAGTTCTTATTACTGGA
This sequence comes from Solanum verrucosum, assembly GCF_900185275.1. Taxonomy (NCBI): domain Eukaryota; kingdom Viridiplantae; phylum Streptophyta; class Magnoliopsida; order Solanales; family Solanaceae; genus Solanum; species Solanum verrucosum. Next base: position 343,518 of record NW_026020210.1, on the reverse strand, counting down.
AATTATTAAAATTTTAAAATTATAGGTCCAAAATTAAATTTTATCTATATATCCAAACCACTTAGAGAGGTGTGACCCAAATTTAGAAATAAAAATAAACAAGATATAGTTAAAATAATCAAATTTCTAACCTTCCTGTCTCCTTAGACAGGAACACCCAACATTGCACGACATTATATGATACTTTAAACGTGGGTTCAAACATCCATATTTAAATATTTTTTTTAAAAATATAACACTACTATATTTGATTTCCGGAGGAGATTATGGACTCACATAAATCCGGTAATCCCATCCTGCATACACCCCTAATATAACCACACTTTTGTAACAAGAAATATATCAGCTCTAGTTATCGCAAAGTTAAGAAATATATCAAGGTTTTTTCCCTTTTTCTTTTTCAAAAAGAATAACTTAACGACTTAACTTAAAGAGTTACCTAATATTATATTTGATTATATGAAATTTGCAACAAAGACAAGGCAACTAGCAGCCTTCTTTGAACATGATTCCAGACAGGGCTGTCCTTCTGTCTCTTTTTATTTTCTAGTTATAATATACTTTCATATTACTAATAGAAACAATATACACTATTCTTAAATACAGTTCCTTTCAATATAATGAAGTGTACAAAAAACGTGTTTGCTAAATGAAGGACACTAAATTTAAACTATTTGTTTGTTCTAACTTTTTGTGTTGTATTATTCTTAATCCTTAAAGAGAAGATTCCTGGTCTTATCATTAGACAAACGTAACATGGGAAATTGATGGATAATTAATAAAAGGGAAGACATATCCCTTCTCCCACGTTTTCTGTGCCAAAAAAGTTACACACACGCAGCAACCAAAGTACCAAACAAACATTAGGATACATTCACTGACGGAGTCAGAATTTTCAATAAAAGGTTCAAAATTTAAAGAAATAGATGCAAAAAGTAGCCAAAGATATACCTAAAAATTATTTTAACCATTTGAAGTGATTGTTACGACCACGAAGAAACGACAAATCCCAACTACGGATGTATAAGAGCCAAAACTGCTAAGGGCATCCCATCCAGCGTAAGCATCTAGATAATCTGGAATGCGACATATAATTTTCCACCAAAGGAATTCGAATGAACGCCCTAACTATAAGGTGGCTCCACCATTGGATACACTCTACTTGCTAAAACTTGTGTTTGGTAGGAAGGAATGTATTTCACGGAAAATGATCTTTTAGAAAATACTCTTACTTATTTTTTAATGTTTGATAAGTACGTAAGAAAATATTATTCCAAGAATATTTATATATTATCTAGCAAAACATTACGGAGGCAGATTAAGATGAATAGTGAGGGTTTGGAGGTAGGGTGAGGCTTGGATGGATGAGGAGGAGACAATAAAGTTGAAATGTCACTTATGCAACTTATTTTCCCTAATTACATGAGGAAAGTCATTTTTCTCATTTTTAAGGACCTTTTTTTCTTCGATAAAATATATTCCAAACATTTTAATCTACCAAATATAGAAAAACTAAAAATCACACTGATCAATTTTCAGATGTTTTGATGATCCTCACAAATGCAAGGACCCGATCCTCTGCAAAGTGTTCTCGTCCAGGGTAATATGTTGTACATCTGGAAAGTTGTCCTATCAGTGGTTGGTAAAGTCGTCAGCGTACTTAACCAATAGGAACGAACGAGGTTGTTCGTCCAAAGGACAATAATTTTTTTTGGTTGATATAATCAAAATGACAAACAACAAGAATATTCATTCATTTAAAGAGAGAAAAATCAAGCTTCAATCAAAACAACAAGGGACCTTATCGACTGAAGAATTGCTTCCAGAACCTGTTGTTATTTTTATTGCTTGCATTTGTGCTTATCTTGTAGGATTTGTTTCACTCTTGTTAGAAACGTTTCAAAACTTTGTGTGAGTCGTGTAACAACATAGTTGGGAGTAACTTTGTGTCTTACGGTTAAAAGTCTATATTGATTAGCAATTGTCATATAGTGGGCAATGAGAGCATTGCTTTGGCTCGTTTAAGTAATAGGGATATTACTTAGATTGAGATTAGAAGGTTAATCTCTTTGTTGTAAGTTGAAGTCTGTGTTTCACTTTTGCTTGAGAAGATTAGTGAAAACAGTTGAAAATCTTGTGTGACAGGTCGTGGTTTTACTCCCTTGAGCAAGGAGGTTTCCACGTAAAATCGTGTGTCTTTATTTACTTCAAGTTATTTACTTTCAGCATTTAAACTGTACAAAGGACCTAGTCTTGTGATCATTAGTGGAAGCATACATTCCATCACACACCCTAAAAGTTTGTTTATTTTATTTTTATAATTGAAAAGGTAGTTTTTATCTGTTTGGTGGCAAAGCTTTATCATAAATCATATTTTGATTAATTGGGTTTCAAAAGATTAATTGATATTTGACGTGCTTTCAATGCTAAAAGAGGGTGGAAATTAGGACTGAAAATTCTTTATGAACTCAATTTCTTAAAGCTAAATATGGTACAAGGAATAACCCAATTTCCAAGACTTTTACTTCTCTAAGAAATATATGTTTAGATCTAGAGATCTGTTGAAAAACAATATCACTTAGAATATCAATAGAGAAATTTCACTTTTCTGATGGGACAATTAGATCAATCAAAATTCAATTTACAGTCTAACTGACCCACCTGGTTAAGTTTGACAACATTCTGGTAAGCAACTATCGTGCATGATAATAATTGAGATCTGAATTCTATTTGACAAGAATTTTTAAATAATATTATGGACATCATCACTGAGATTGTTAGGAATTAGGATCAAACGCTTACCATTATGTCAAAAACTATAGCTGATAGCGAAGGCGTAACTTTATTTTTTAACTAAGTTCACCAAACAAGCGTCATGTTCGATCATGACTGCGACCCGGGTCATCCAGCCCCTCGCAGCCTTGCTATAGGCAGGATATTGACATTACTCAACAGTTATTACCAATCAACACACTAATGATCTAGTAACTTGAATTCTTTCCACCTCTGATTAATTCTCTTGTTCTTGTGCTTTTGATCTATTCAAACAAAGGAGTAATACTTTTCATTTCTTTTCTCTAAAATATAATTTAAAAAACTATATTCAAAGCCTATTTTTTCATGAAGACACTTTTAAAAAGAAACTCTCTTTATATAGTAATATTAAGAGATTTTGTAACACCTCGAAAATCAGACTTAGAATTTTTTTTCAGAAACTTACCTGAATCAGTGAACCACGGCAGGGTTCACGGACCGTGATAGGGTCCACGATCTGTTGACCTGCCCGTGGTCATGACTTAGACTTCACCAGGCCCAGACGTCAGACCACGGGACCCTTCACGGGCCGTGGTCTTGATGACGGACCGTGGTGGCCCTCGTGAAGTCTAACCAGTAGACCTCCCAAGCCTAGCCCTCAGACCCCCAAACCTAAGTGAGGACCACGAGGACCTTCACGGTTCGTGGTCCTCCACACAGGCCGTGGTAGCGTCCGTGAAGATCATCCAGTAGGCCCCCAGACCTGAGCCTCCAGACCTCAGCCCAAGTGAGGACCAAAAGGACCTTCACGGTCCGTGTTCCTCCATACGGGCCGTGGTAGGGGCTCGTGGACCAGACCCCAGAACCCCCAGCTCCTGTCCAAGGACCACGACCGATCCCATGGTTCGTGGTCCCTTTCACAGCTCGTGAAAGTGGTCGTGGTCAGCCCCGTCAGATTTTTAAGTAGGGTTATTTTGGTATTTTCCCCTATTCGTTGGACACCTAAACTACGTCGTTTAATCCCTAAACTATGTGGTTTTGGTCAGTTTTAGCCTAGAAACATAACTAGAACTTACCTAAGTCAAATCATTCATCAAAACATAGAAAAATTAGAGCGTTAGAGGAGAAAGAGGTCGAGCAACCCTAGTTCAAGGACGCAACAAGGTTTCTTCAGTTTCATCCCCGAAATTGAAAGATTTCTCCGTGGAATTCATCACTAGGTATGTGAGATTTCACTAGTGGGTTCCTTTCACCCATTAGGTCCCTAGATTTCAGTCAGAATTTTGATTCCATTAATGTTATCTAGACCTAGGGTTTCTTGAATGTTAGAATTGTTGGATTTTTAGCTGTTAGAATGATCCAAATCATATTATCATATTGTGGCATTGTTTTACCCGGATTCATGCATAAACTCAGAACCCTAGCTATGTAGTTCTTTTAGTTCATGAATTACACATGCTAGGCCAGTTAATACAATTACTTATGAACATGCCTCAGTTTTCGAATGCATTATTATTAGTATATTAATGTTGCATTCTCAGTTTGCATGTCAGTTTTAAGCTATCCAATATTACAACATTTCAGTCATAAAGTGTTAATTACTTAATCATATAGGAAGCTTAATACCGAGTGGACTAGGGTCAGTCACCCTCAAGTCCCAGAACTATGTGCCCCGTAGGTTGTAAGCCCTCTCTGTGGGCATTATTTTAGTGATCACGCCAACATGCTTCTATACCTTTGGCAAGGTATATTGGGTCCTCTCGATGATGCGTATACATCGGACTCCATATTTAGCTCATGTGGTTTTATGTCGATTATTAGTAGCTCTCTTACAATTTAGTCAGATTCTATTGCATTGACCATCTTATCAATATAGTTCAGTAATCAGTCTCAGCATGTTATAAACTTGGTCATTGCATTCAGTTTAGTCATGTACAGTACTTTCAGTATCATCATCATGTTTGAATTATACTATTGTCTTATTGCTTGTTCAGTTATGTTATTATTCAGTTTTATTCTATCATGCATGCTCAGTACCTTTCAAGTACTGACGCATACTCTGCGCTACATCTTCTCGTGATGTAGCATCAGTGGTGAGTCCTCATTCTTCAAGGACTAGTGACATGACTATCTTTATCGTTTTTAGCTTTAGTTTCAATTTTGCTAGATCTAGCTGGGGCATTTCCCAGCATTTCTAGTAAGTAGAGGCTTTATTTCAGACATAGTTAGTTTCATCTTTAGTGTTAGAGTTTGACTTTTTTTTTGTACTCAAACTCTCAGTTATCTTTATTCAAATTTAGTAGATGGGTATTCCCCATCATTTCAGTTTTACATGATTTAGCTTCCGCGCAGTATTAATTGTTTCAGTTGTCTTTAGTATGCTTATGATTATGCCAGCAGGGATAGCTTGGGGTCACTCGTGATCCTAGGTACTGTTAGTCTTAGAGTTTGACTTTTATTTTGTACTCAAACTCTCAGTTATCTTTATTCAGATTTAGTATATGGGTGTTCCCCATCATTTCAGTTTTACATGATTTAGCTTCCGCTCAATATTTATTGTTTCAGTTGTCTTTAGTATGCTTATGATTATGCCAACAGGGTTATCTTGGGGTCACTCGTGATCCTAGGTACCGTGTTGCGTCCAGGGGGTAGCCTCGGGGCGTGACAAACTTGGTATCAGAGCACTAGGTTTAAGTGTCTTAGGATGTCTGAAAAGCCGCACTGAGTAGAGTCCTTTTCATGGGTGTGAAGTGCACCATATCTAATGAGAAGGAGGTTGCAAGGTGTTTTAGGAAAACTTCAATATATTTGTTACTCTTATCATGCGTAAGGTGTGATCTAATTCCTTGTTCTAACTCGATGTTTTACACTTTCAGATCATGCCTCCTCATAGAGCTATTCCAGGAATATGAATGACAGGAATGCTAACACAGCTCCTCCAATCCCAGATCAGGAAGTTTCGAATGCTGAATTTCGAAACACTATTCAGTTGTTGGCTCAGAGTGTGACCAACTAGAACAATCAGCAGGCTCAAGTTCCGCCGAATGCTAATGTTGGGTCAACGACAACTAGATTTCGAGATTTCGTTAGGATGAATCCACCTAAGTTTTTAGGATCGCAGACTGGTGAGGATCCCCAAAACTTCATTGATGAGGTCAAGAAGATTTTTGGAGTGATGTAGGTAACTAGGAATGATCGGGTTGATTTGGCATCTTACCAGCTTAAGGAAGAGCTCATATCTGGTACACTCAATGTAAAGAGAACATGGGTACAAATGTCGTTCCTATCACTTGGGAATGCTTTAGTGAGACTTTTCTGGACAGGTTCTTCCCAAGAGAGTTGAGGGAGGCAAAAGCTCAGGAGTTTATGAATCTGAGGTAGGGTTTGATGACGGTCCAAGAGTATGGACTCAAGTTCACCCAATTCTCCATGTATGCTTCGCACATGGTTGCTGACTCCAAGGCTCAAATGAACAAGTTCATGTATGGGGTGTCCCATCTTGTGAAAACAAAGTGTAGAAATGCCATGTTACTTGAGGATATGCACATCTCTAGGCTCATGACTCACGCTCAACAGGTTGAGGGATATAAACTTAGGGAACAGGCCAAGGAGAATAAGAAGGCTAGGACTGGCAACTATGACTATTCTCAATAGAAATTAGGTGGTGGTAATCACTCGCAAGTCTAGCAGAAATCTACAACTCCAGCACATTCATCAACTAGTGTTCCATCCTCCAAGTACCGTAATGATCAGAAGGGTAGAGCATCATGATCTAAATCTCAAGGTAGTGTTTTAGGCACCAGGACCTACCCAACTTGTCCTAAGTGTGGTAAGAGCCATCCGGGCAAGTGTCTGGCAAGGAAGAAATGATGTTTTGGTTGTGGTCAGTCTGGTCACAGGTTGAAAGATTGTCCTTCTAAGCAGGGCCAAAGAGGTAACAATGGTAGAGCTCAGTCCACAACTTCAGCAGCACCAACAGGTCGCCTGACTCAGTAGGGTTACTCATCTGGTACAGGTGGCTGTCAGTGCCAAAACAGGTTGTATGCTCTTCAGGCTCGCTAGGATTAGGAAGACTCTCCTGATGTAGTCATTGGTACGTTATGAGTCTTTGACTTAGATGTTTATGCATTTTTAGATCCAAGGGCTACTCTTTCCTTTGTAACTCCTTATATAGCAGTCAAATGTAATGTTAGTCCAGAAATTCTCTTAGAACCCTTCTCAGTCTCTACTCCAGTCGGTGACCTAGTTATAGATAGACGGGTATACATAAATTGCCTTGTCACAGTCTCCTAGAAAGTCACTTCAGCAAATCTTGTAAAGTTAGAAATGGTAGACTTCGATATCATTCTAGGCATGGATTGGTTACATTCATGTTATGCCTCAGTTGATTGTAGAACTAGGATTGTTTTTTTTCAGTTTCCAGACAAACCAATCTTAGAATGGAAGGGTAGTAGCTTAGCACCTATAGGTCGATTCATTTCTTACCTTTAGGCCAGAAAGATGATTTCTAAAGGGTATCTCTATCATCTAGTTCAGGTTAAGGATTCAAGCTCCGAGAACCAAACTCTTGAGTCAGTTCCCGTAGTCAATGAATTACCAGAAGTGTTTCCAGAAGATTTTCCTGAAGTTTCTCCCGAAAGGGAAATCGACTTTGGAATTGATCTCCTTCCAGATACCCAACGTATCTATATTCCTCCTTACATGATGGATCCAACTGAGCTTAAGGAATTGAAAAAGTAGTTGAAAGAACTTCTAGATAAGGGCTTCATCAGAAAAAAGTAGTGCACCAGTGTTGTTTGTAAAGAAGAAAGATGGTTCTCTCAAAATGTGCATTGACTATAGGCAGTTGAACAAGGTCACAATAAAGAATAAGTATCCCATCCATATGATTGATGACTTGTTTGACCAACTTTAAGGTGCTAGTCATTTTTCAAAGATAGACCTCAGATCGGGTTATCATGATCTCAAGGTCAGAGATAGTGATATTCCGAAGACAGCCTTTAGAACTCGGTATGGTCATTATGAATTTGTAGTTACGTCATTTGGACTAACCAATGCTCCTGCAGCTTTCATGGACTTGATGAACAGAGTGTTCAAGCAGTACTTGGACTTGTTCGTTATTGTCTTTATTGATGATATCCTCATTTACTCTAGGAATGAGGAAGAACATGTGAATCATTTGAGGGTTGTTCTGCAAACTCTCAAAGACCGCTAGTTATTCTCTAAATTTAGCAAATGTGAGTTTTGGTTGCAATCCGTTGCTTTCCTTGGTAACATTGTGTCTAGCGAAGGGATTTGAGTGGATTCTAAGAAAATAGAAGCAGTGAAACAATGGCTAAGACCTACCTCTCCTACAGATATCAGAAGTTTCTTGGGTCTAACGGGTTATTACAGAAGGTTCGTGGAAGGATTTTCATCCATAGCCTCTCCGTTGACCAAGTTGACTCAGAAAAAGGTCAAGTTTTAGTGGTCAGATGATTGTGAGAAGAGCTTCGTTGAACTGAAAACTAGGTTGACTACAACTCATATTTTGACTCTACCAAAGGGTTCAGATGGTTATATGATCTATTGTGATGCATCCAGAGTCGGCCTAGGTTGTGTGTTGATGCAGCGAGGTAAGGTTATAGCTTATGCTTCTAGACAACTTAAGGTACATGAGAAGAATTATCCAACTCATGACCTCGAGCTTGCAGCAGTGGTGTTTGCACTTAAGATTTAGAGGCATTACTTGTATGGTGTTCACGTAGATGTGTTCACAGACCATAAGAGCCTTCAGTATGTGTTCACCCAGAAATACTTGAATCTTCGCCAGAGGAGATGGCTTGAGTTCCTCAAGGACTACGATATGAGTGTGCATTACCATCCTGGTAAGGAAAATGTGGTAGGAGATGCTCTTAGCAGACTATCTATGGGTAGTGTAGCGCATGTTGAGGAAGAAAGAAAGGAACTAGCAAAAGATGTTCACAGACTTGCTCGCTTAGGAGTTCGTCTTATAAGCATATCAGATGGTGGTGTAACAATTCAGAATGGGTCAGAATCTTCTTTGGTAGTGGAGGTTAAGGAAAAGCAAGACAGTGATTTGTTATTGCTTGAACTAAAGGGTGCAATCCACTAACAGAGGGTTGAGGTTTTCTCCCAAGAGGGAGATGATGTGCTTTGCTATCAGGGTCGATTATGTGTTCCTAAGGTGGGTGAGTTGAGACAACAGATTCTTGCAGAAGCCTATAACTCCAGATATTCTATTCATCTAGGCGCCACTAAGATGTACAGTGATATGCGAAAAGTCTTTTGGTGGAATGATATGAAAAGGGATATAGCATATTTTGTGGCTAAGTGCCCCAATTGCCAGCAAGTCAAGGTAGAACATCAGAAACCCGGAGGTATGACTCAAGAGATTGATATTCCTACTTGGAAATGAGAAGTGATCAACATGGACTTCATCATAGGTTTGTCTCATACTCGCAGATAGCATGACTCCATTTGGGTGATAGTTGATAGAGTTACTAATTCTTCACGCTTTTTGGCGGTCAAGACTACAGATTCAACGAAGGACTACACCAAACTTTACATTAATGAGATAGTCAGGTTACATGGGGTTCTTTTGTCTATCATCTCAGATAGAGGTCCTCAGTTTACCTCTCATTTCTGGAAGTCATTTCAGAAAGGTCTTAGTACTCAGGTTAACCTTAGCACACTACTAAAAAACTACCAAAAAACGACGGATAGAAAAGCAACGGACTGCGTCACTCCAAAAAGCGACGCCATTTGCCATACTGTCCGTCGCTTTTTAATAAAAATAATTATTTTTAAAATTATTTTACAAAAAGCGACGGACGACATCTCTTAGTCCGTCGCTTTTTCTCGCAGATTTTTGCTCTAAATATATATATAATTAATAATTATTTATTTAATATATAGAGACGTCGTCCGTCGCTTTTTAATAAAAATAATTATTTATAAATTAAACAATAACCACGATGTCCGTCGTTTTAAATTTATTTTATTTTATTAATTAGTTTTTTAAAAAAGCGACGGACAACATCTCTTAGTCCGTCGCTTTTTGATCAAAATATCTAGTCAAACAATTTTAAAAAGCGACGGACAGCGTCTCTTAGTCCGTCGCTTTTTAGTCAAATATTTTTAAAAAAGCGACGGACAAAGAGACGCTGTCCGTCGCTTTTTTAAAATTATGTTGAACCAAAAAGCAGGTTTTCCCCCATTTTCCCATCTCTCTTTCTCTCTCTTCTCTCCCTTCTCTCTAAAACCAAACTGTTGCGCCACCGCTGCCCCACGCCGCCGTCGCCCTTCACTCCTTTAGCATTAGTCCCGTCGATGTCATGCCCCGTCGGCGCCGTCACTAGTCGTCCCCACTGCCTCTTTTTCTTAGCTTGTTAAGGTTAGGGTTTAATTTTAGTTTTTTCAATTCTAGTAATATTTGATTTGTTATAAATTAGTATATTGTTTAGTTTGATGAATTGTGTTATTCCATTGTTAATTTGTATAATTGATTATTGTTAGTTAGGTAGAGAATTGGAGATTTTTTATTTTAGGTTTTCTTCTAAATTGGGGTTTATTTTAATATGATTGTGAATTGAGTATTAGAAGATAGAACTAACAAATAATTAGAAGTTAGAAGTTAGATTAGTTGCATTTTCCAACTTTGAAATTTTTGAATTTAGTATGTTTGACAGTTGAAGTTAGAAAAACATTCAATTGTATATGAAAGTTAGATTACTTTGAAGTTAGAAAAATATTGGATAGTATATGAAAGTTGAAATTAGATTAGTTGAATTTTCCAACTTAGAAGTTCTTGAATTTAGTAAGTTTGAAAGTTGAAGTTCAAAAAATTGGGGATTTTTAAATATGATTGTAAATTAAGTATTAGAAGTTAGAACTAACAAATAATTAGAAGCTAGAAGTTAGAGATTAGTTGAATTTTTCAATTTGCCATTGTATTTGTGCTCATGTGTATTATATTGTTGTTGAAAATTGAGTTACTTGAATTATATTCTTTAACTTAGAAATTGTTGAACTTAGAAATTGTTGAACTTGGAAATTCTAGAAATTAGATATGAACTTGAATTTTTGTAGGATTTTAGAACTTTAATTAGGTTGTAAACTTTAGACATCTTGAATTATTGTAGGATTTTTGAACTTTAGGTTGTGAACTTTGGAAATCTTGAATTATTGTGGGATTTTAGAACTTTAAGTTGTGAACTTTAGAAGTTTTGAATTATTGTAGAATTTTAAACTTTAGGTTATGAACTTTAGAAATCTTGAATTATTGTAGAATTTTAAAACTTCAGGTTGTGAACTTTAAAAATCTTGAATTATTGTAGGATTTTAGAACTTAAAGATGTGAACTTTAGAGAACTTGAATTTTTGTAGGATTTTAGAACTTCATAAGGTTGTGAACGTTAGGAATCTTGAATTATTGTAGGATTTTAGAACTTTAAGTTGTGAACTTTAGATAACTTGATTTTTGTAGGATTTTAGAACTTTAGGTTGTGAAACGTTAGAAATCTTGAATTATTCTAGAATTTTAGAACTTTAAGTTGTGAATTTTAGAGAACTTGATTTTTTGTAGGATTTAAAACTTTAAATTGTAAACTTTAGAGAACTTGAATTATTGTGGGATTTTAGAACTTTAGGTTGTGAACTTTAAAAATCTTGAATTATTGTAGGATTTTAGAACTTAAAGTTGTGAACTTTAGAGAACTTAAATTTTTGTTGGATTTTAGAACTTTATAAGATTGTGAACGTTAGAAATCTTGAATTATTGTAGGATTTTAGAACTTTAAGTTGTGAACTTTAGAGAACTTGAATTTTTGTAGGATTTTAGAGCTTTAGGCTGTGAAACGTTGGAAAACTTGAATTATTGTAGAATTTTAGAACTTTAAGTTATGAATTTTAGAAAACCTGATTTTTTTGTAGGATTTTAGAACTTTAAGTTGAGAACTTTAGAGAACTTGAATTATTGTGGGATTTTAGAACTTTAGATTGTGAACTTTAGAAATTTTGAATTATTTTATGATTTTAGAACTTTAGGTTGTGAACTTCTGAAATCTTGGATTATTGTGGGATTTAGAACTTTAAGTTGTAAACTTTAGAAATCTTGAATTATTGTTTTAGGATTTTAAACTTTAGGTTGTGAACTTTAGAAATCTTGATTTATAGAATTTATGAACTAATTATTAGGTTGAACTTTATAAATCTTGATGAAATAGTCTTTATGAACTATTTGTAATTTTGAAACGAATTTTGAAAGACTTTATAAGTCTTTAAATTGTGATTTAGATATTTTTGAATGTTAATTTAAGTTTGTTGTTTTATATTTTGTGTAGCTTCTTTATAATGTTGTGTTTGATTGGGGTTGAACTGAATTGAATTGCTTTTGTAGGTGGGCAGTAGAAACTGACAGTTCTGATGTCAAAAAAATTGCAGAAAAAGCGACGGATAGGGTGGTTTTGTCCGTCACTTTTCTGGATTTTATTTTTTTTAAAACCCAGAAAAGCGACAGACAGGGTCCTTTAGTTCGTCGCTTTTTTTAATTTTATTTTTTAAAAAACCCAGAAAAGCGACGGACAGGGTCCTTTAGTTCGTTGCTTTTCTGGATTTTTTAAATTTTTATTTCCAAAAAACCGATGGACGGCGTCTCATTGTCCGTCTCTTTTCAAGACTCTAAAAAAATTAAAAATTAATTAAAGCAACAGACTTCATCTCTTTTTTTAAATTAAAAAAAAAACGACGGACGACGTCGCATTCTTCAAAAAAATAATTTAAAAAAAAAACAAAAGAGACGCAGTCCGTCGCTTTTGGAAAAGCGTCGCGCCAAAAAGCGACGAGATTGATTGTGTCGCTTTTCCGTCTCTTTTGGCCAAAAAAGTGACGCAATTCGTCGCTTTTTTCGGTCTCTTTTTGGCAGTTTTTTAGTAGTGGCACATCATTTCATCCGCAGACGGATGGTCAGGCAAAGCGTATCATTCTGACCTTAGAGACATGTTGAGAGCTTGTGTGATCGATTTCAAGGGTAGTTGGGATGATCACCTTCCTCTTATAGAGTTCGCTACAATAATAACTATCATTCCAGCATTCAGACGGCCCCTTATGAGGCATTGTATAGGCGTAGGTGTAAATCTCCAATTGGTTGGTTTGAAGTAGGTAAAGCAACCTTGATAGGTCCAGATTCAGTTCATGATGCTATGGAGAAAGTGCAACTCATTAGAGATAGACTTAAGACAACTCAAAGTCGCCAGAAGTCCTATGCAGATGTAAGGAGAAGGGAATTAGAATTCCAAGTTGATGATTGGGTTTTCCTGAAAGTGTCACCCATGAAAGGGGTAATGAGATTTGGAAAGAAGGGAAGCTCAGTCCTAGATATGTAGGCCCTTACAAGATCTTGAAGAGGGTTAGTAAAATGGCTTATGAGTTAGAGTTGTCAGCAGAACTAGCAGTAGTGCATCCGGTAATTCACATTTCACTGTTGAAGAATTTGTGGGTGATCCAGCATCTATTATACCTTTAGAAAGCGTGGTTGTGAAAGACAGTCTCACGTATGAAGAGATACCAGTTGAAATTCTTGATCGTCAAGTTCGAAGGTTGAGAAACAAAGAAGTCGCTTCAGTCAAGGTTTTGTGGAGGAGTCAATCCGTAGAGGGAGCTACTTTAGAAAAAGAAGCAGCCATGAAGGCCAAGTATCCTCACCTCTTTCCTTTCGATTCCAATCCAGCTTGAGGTAATAGTTCCTCTTCAGTTTTTCAATCATTCATGTACAGTTTCAGTCTTAGCATATTGTCCTTTAGTTTGTACTTGCATTTTCAGCGTATTTGCATGTTCTTGGAACTTAGTTCAGTCAGAAATAAGTTTCCAATACTTAGTGGTAGGGTTTGCAGCTCTTTCCCTCTATTTCAGCTAGATTAGTCTTTATTCGAGAATGAATGTTCCCAAGGGGGAGATATTGTAACACCTCAAAAACCAGACCTAGAAAACAATTTCAGAAACTTACATGAACCAGTGAACCACGACAGGGTTCACGGACCGTGATAGGGTCCACAGTCCATTAACCTGCCCGTGGTCGTGACTTAGACTTCACCAGACCCAGACGCCAGACCAAGGACCCTTCACGGACTGTGGTGTTGATGACGAGTCGTGGTGGCCCTCGTGAAGTCTAACCAGTAGACCCCCCAAGCTTAAGTGAGAACCACGAGGACCTACACGGTCCATGGTCCTCCACATGGGTCGTGGTAGCGCCCGTGAAGACCATCCAGTAGGCCCCCAGACCTGAGCCTCCAGACCTCAGCCCAAGTGATGACCAGGGGGACCTTCACGGTCCGTGGTCCTCCACACAGGCCGTGGTAGAGGCTCGTGGACCAGACCCCAGAACCCCCAGCTCCTGGCCAAGGACCACGACCGGTCCCACAGTACGTGAAAGTTGCCGTGGTCAGCCTCGTCAAATTTTTAAGTAGGGTTATTTTGGTCTTTTCCCCTATTCGCTGGATACCCAAACTACGTCGTTTAACCCCTAAATTACGTGGTTTTGGCCAGTTTTAGCCTAGAAATATAACTAGAACTTACCTAAGTCAAATTATTCATCAAAACTTAGAAAAATTAGAGTGTTAGAGGAGAAAGAGGTCGAGTAACCCTAGTTCAAGGATGCAACAAGGTTTCTTCAGTTTCAGTCCCGAAACTGAAAGATTTCTTCGTGAAATTCATCACCAGGTATGTGAGATTTCACTACCGGGTTCCTTTCACCCATTAGGTCCCTAGATTTCAGTCAGAATCTTGATTCCCTTAATGTTATCTAGACCTAGGGTTTCTTGAATGTTAGAATTGTTGGATTTTAGCTGTTAGAATGATCCAAATCATATTATCATATTGTAGCATTATTTTACCCAGATTCATGCATAAACTCAGAACCCTAGCTATGTAGTTCTTTTAGTTCATGAATTACACATGCTAGGTCAGTTAATTCAATTACATATGAACATGCCTCAGTTTTCGAATGCATTATTATTAGTATATTAATGTTGCATTCTCAGTTTGCATGTTAATTTTGAGCATTACAGTGTTTCTGTCATAAAGTGTTAATTACTTAATCATATGGGAAGCTTAATACCGAGTGGACTAGGGTCAGTCACTCTCAAGTCCCAGAACTACGTGCCTCGTAGGTTGTAAGTCCTCTCTGTGGGCATCATTTTAGTGATCACGCCGGCATGCCGCTATACCTTTTGCAGGGTATATTGGGTCCTCTCAATTGGGCGTATATATCGGACTCCACATTTAGCTCATGTGGTTTTATGTCGGTTATTAGTATCTCTCTTACAGTTTAGATAGATTCTATTGCATTGACCATGTTATTAGTATAGTTCAGTAATTAGTCTCAGCATGTTATAAACTTGGTCATTGCATTCAGTTTAGTCATGTACAGTACTTTCATTATCCTTTTCATGTTGAGATGATACTATTGTCTTATTGCTTGTTTAATTATGTTACTATTCAGTTTTATTCTATCATTCATACTTAGTACCTTTCAAGTACTAACGCATACTCTGCGCTACATCTTCTCGTGATGTAGGTTCAGGTCCTCAACAGTTAGATCATGCATAGATCGATTCCCGACCTTCAGTTCAGCAGCATCAGTGGTGAGTCCTCATTCTTCGAGGACTAGTGACATGACTATCTTTATCGTTTTTAGCTTTACTTTTAGTTTTGCTAGATCTAGCTGGGGCATGTCCCAGCCTTTCTAGTTAGTAGAGGCTTTAGTTCAAACATAATTAGTTTCAGCTTTAGTCTTAGTGTTTGACTTTTATTTTGTACTCAAACTCTTAGTTATCTTTATTCAGATTTAGTAAATGGGTATTCCCCATCATTTCAGTTTTACATGATTTAGCTTCCGCACAGTATTTATTGTTTCAGTTGTCTTTAGTATGCTTATGATTATGCCAGCAGGGTTAGCTTGGGGTCACTCGTGATCCTAGGTACCGTGTTGCGTCTAGGGGGTAGCCTCGGGGCATGACAGATTTACTCCTAATTTGAATTTCAGTTGTTCTTGTTACAATATTTTGCTAGAGATGAAACAAAGACTATATCTTGGTGGAGAATGATATTGCAATTAAAGCATATATATAATGGAATACTACAAGCTAATCCCATGATCAGTAATTTGCTAGTCAGTTGGAACAAATCTTTGTCTAATATAATTGGAAGCTCAACACATATGAAAGTTTTATGCCTCTAATCAACAAAGCAAGAGCCAAAGTAATTGTTAGGAATATAAATGGAGACATATATGCTTATGGATTTTGCGTATAACACCCTATTCTACACCAATAATTTCAGTGAAACTTAAGTTATGCTAATTTGTATTAGTTGGTGTTACCCGTGGCGGATCAAGTATTTTAAGGTTTTGGGTGTTCTGAAAGTAGTGGATTCAAAAATGTATAAAAAAATGTTTAAAGTGAGATTCAAACTCAGACTAAGAAGCACCAAAAGAGCCTTAAGCACTCATCAAGAGGCATTACACCACCAAACCATTTGTTCACTAGGTGCTCTAGATTAATTTTATACAACTACCTCTTAATTTCAACACACACACACACACATATATATATATATTCTGATATGAGGTTAATGGGTACTTGGTCACCCGAAGGAGTCTATGTGGATCCGCCCCTGGATGTTACTAACAATTTTAGTACTGAAACTTAATTTGTGCTAATTGATATTAGTTGGTGTTGTAACCAATACTTTTTGAGGCTTGACGTAAAACTTGATTTTATGCTAATACATTCAAGTGTCTTGAAAAACTTCAAATAATCATTGAAAACATCCAGAAGAAGATGCATTAGAGAAACATTACTATTACATATTGCTATAGAGAAAGCATTGAGATATGAAAGTGTTGGGATATATACTATTAACCATATGTTAAGATATAATATTTATTATAGGATAAATATTTATTCAGTTTTAATAGATCATATATTCGTTTATGGTGTCTGTTTACTTATATAGTAGATGATTTAGTGTGTAGAGTTTTAGCTTATACACAGAAGATTAAATCATCGATTCTTATAAGTATGGAATTTTTTGTTCACAATCTAGGACGGAAATTGGACATGCCATCGGTATGATTGTAGCACAAGATTATATGTAGTTTATCTTGATTATGGGAACGGTATAGTTACAACTTCTTGTGTTAGTGCATTTAGTATGTATTGAACGGGACCGAGTAGAGATAGTTGTTTTAGACTGGCTGACAAAAACATATTCTCTAGACTATTAAATGTACTTATATCCTTAATCTTGATATAACTATTATGATCTATATATATTAATTATCGTTTTGATTTATTAAAATGTGAGATTCTGAGATGAGTCAATATGTCTGGTAGATTGGATGATAATAATATTGGTGAGATAATAAGTTAGTTGATGGAATGCATGCCTCGTTATAGAGATTGATTGGTATGCCTTTATAAGAAACTTATAAGTTTTCATCGTGTCAAACCTTGCAAGTGGATTTATGAATCTGACACATGAAATAAGTTAAGTAGTGCTCTAAAGGAAATTAATCATTAAATTAAATTCGTCAGTAATTTAATTTATTGATTAATATCTATAATCTTAACATGGGAATTACATAAGTGTTTAATGGGGAATTTTGAAATATAAATAGAGGAGTGCAATTACGAATTTCTAGTGGAATGATTTGTAATTTATTATGGTAAGAACAATTCAAATTAATTTTCATAATAAGAAGCTTCAGTAATTAATTATGTGATCCCTACAATGCCCATATTTAACTAGAACTCATAATCCTATTTCTAAGGGGAAAAAGGGATATGCACGTTAGTTTTCTTGTTTTAAGAAAAGCGTGGGTTTCCTTCTCTTTTTATTGGACCAGGAAGAAATTCCTATAAATAGGAATTCTCCTAACCTAGAAAAAAAATTGAAGGTTTTTTATAGGATACTTGTCCACCCAAGTATTGAGAGAGTTCAGATGTGAACTTGGAATCACTGTAGAAGATCATAGTTGTTGTCTATCTTGTGGATTTGCTTGAAGGTCTATCTAATTTGAGGATTCACTTGAAGATATTTGCTCACGCTTCAAGAGATATTTATCGAATTAAATTTCAGCAAGTTTATGTGTTCTAGCATAAACGATTTAATTATCTATTATTCATATAAGCAATAAGATTATGGTATGCTTCCACTGTGCATATAGTTTTTCAACAACAAGTGTTCTAGCTTAGTATTTTACAACCATACAAGAGCACCAAATATTTTTTGATGAAAATGAACTTCCTTTGGAGGCAAGAGCCCCCATTAGGCGTGAACAAGCTTCAACTGATTTTTTTGGGGAAAAGGTGAAGAAACACACTCATGTTAGATTTTTTTATCCTCCTTGATCATTCACTCTATTATAGTTTAGGAAGATGTTACTGAGTCTTTTAGAAATTGAATGTACATTGTGCAACCGAACTCTAAAGACCGGTCATTTCGGTAGGTCTTATCTTACCAATCCTAATGAAGTAGCGAAAAGATTGAATCAAATCAATAAGTTATATACACAAATTTGATAATTATATATAATATATATTTTTTTGTAATTAAGTTAAATACTTTATATACTTTTTTATAAAAAAATATTTATTTCTAATAAGCTACTGAACTTTGCACTTTAAGTTCATTTAATAAAAGAAGTCATGAATTCAAACTCATTTATTCAAATAAATGACTATGAGATTTACCAATATATATTTTTGTATTTCTTATCAAATTAGTTTTTTCACCTGATCATAATTTATTGATCATAAGACATTTCCTCCATTATTCAAGAAACTTATAGCTACCACAAAAGTTATTAACGAATTATAAGATAGAAAAATGGTGAAATATCATTATGTTTCTAAAAAAAAAAAAAAAAAAAAACCAAATCAAACCAACAACTATCAAATCGATGAATATGAATTATATTTAATTTGATTTAATTTTAATAATTACGAAACTTAAATTAGCTTGGTATTAATTTTACCGCAAAATCAATTCAAACTGAATCATGCATGTCTAAATCTAACCTCAATTATGACAAAAATTGTCTTAAGACTTCGATGTAACTTGACTATAATAGGAAAAACGTACTTTGCTATTAAGAAAAATATAACATCAACTAGAAGGACTAGTTGCGTTTAGGGGGTGTTCATAGTTTGGTTTGGATCGATTATTGGTTAAAATTAAAATCAGATCAATTTAGTCGATTTTAAAATTTTTAAAACCAAACCAAATCAAATGAAAAAAATAACTGTCAGTTTGGTTGTAGTCGATTTGGTTCGGATATTTTAATTTTTTCAGTTTGAAAGTAATAAATTAAATTTGTTGAGAGTAAATGTGTCTCGATAGACACAATCACCTAATACATGAACAATCCACAAGAAAGTTACTATGGATTCAATTAAGCAATACTAGAATTATTATTACACGGATAAACTGATTTAATTAAGAGAAAGTGTGACTATCTAATGTGTTGTAGGGTAGGTAAAGATTAAAGTAATAGATTTTGATGGACTTGGTTTTAGGGTTTTAATAGTTGGGCTAAAATTAAAGTGTTGGACTTGAGAAAATGATTAAGTTAAGACTTAAGTTAATTAAAATTTAACAAAATATTTATATTTTATTTATGACTAATAAATAAATAATTACAAAATTTATATATATAATTTCACGGTTCGCTTTGGTTGTTTTTGCAGTTGTTTTTAGTAAAATCAAAACCAAATCAAATAGTATCGATTTTCAAAATTTAAAACCAAACCTAACCAAATCACACCAACTATCAGAGTTTTTAATTGATTTGGTTTGAATTACGATTTAGTTTGATTTTTTAACCATAACCATGAACAACCCTAGACTTACGCTATAACTACGAAGTCCAATTTTTTTTTAAAAAAAAATTATGCTAAATTTAGAATCATAAGAAATCTGTATTTGTATATTTCGGTATACAAACTAAAACATATTAATTGTGTATAAACAAAATTACTACATATATACAACACATATGTATACCGAATGGGTCTATTTGTATATTTCGGTATACAAATGGGTCATGCAATTAATTTTTATACAACACATGTATATTGAATGAGTCTATTTGTATATTTCGGTATACAAATGGGTCCTGCAATTAATTTTTATACAACACATATGTATACCGAGTGAGTCTATTTGTATATTTCGATATACAAATAGGATGGCAAAAAACATGAAATGTTTGCTGCGAATTACAAATAAAAGAAACTATGACTATAACATCTAATTTGAATCAATAGTTTGCTATTTCATACAATTTTCCCTTTTTTTTTAGTTAAATCCAAAGAGAATGAAATCTTTCAATGTTTAATAATAATTTAAATTTAAAACACATGTCATCCTTAATGAGATTATTTATATTCAGAAAAATATCTATGACTTATTTAAATCACAAAATTTTTAAAAAAACTTTATTTCTTTCTCAAATTTGATACTCATTCAAACACATTAACATAAACTAGGATAGAGGGGGTATATAGCTTGATACCTATGGTTTCATAACATTGATACCTTTTGTCCTTTTCATAAAATTGGATTAAATCATTTCAATATATGAGCCGTAGATTGGACTCACGACCTATAAGCCAAATAATATACTTTATATCTCGAAATCATTTAGCATCATTGTTAACCATTCATAAAGTCAGAGATACATTGGGGGAGTAGATAGTTTGACATCTTTGATCATTTTTTCAATGTACAAGCCATAGATTGGACTCATGATTGTATGTTATTTCCTGATTTAATCATCTTTTGTAGACTTATGTTTGACATACTCTCTAATTATTGTCACGATCTACTTTGTGATCCGTCAATTGATCTGTGATCATAAGTGCGACTATAAATCTCCTAAATTCTGACAATTTGCTATAGATTTCATCTTTTGGTCATTTGGACACTAAATGCTACAAAACAACATTTTGACATAAAAATCAATTAAAAAAAGTATAAAAAACAATTAAAACTTCAAGTAAAAAACATAAGATGTGTTATAGTTTGAAGGCGCATCACCATACATATAATATGCATACCTAGACATATAATATACATGCATATATATAATACATACACACCATATACAATCAAATATATATAGTGTATACTTCAATCATTTTTTATAAATCAAATGGCCGAATGATATATATTGATGACTATCCCTTAAAAATATAATGAGTTATGCTTATAACCTTATACCCATAGAATTTGAATCTTGAATATACCTCTAGTGATAACCCACATTTCCAACTTGAAATCCATCAAATATACCTATCTGAGACATACAAAAACTAAGAAGAAAGTTTGGATTACCCCAAAAGAGAAAAACCCTAATTACTCCAACTTGAACTATTGGCTGATCAAGAATACTCAAGTTAGTGTTTTCGTAAATTTCCTAAAATTTGGAAATTTGCTATACTTTTTCATTTTTTTTACCATTTGGACCTAAAACCTACGAAACTACATTTTAACATAAAAATTCAATATAGCAAGCATAACAACAATTAAAACCAACTTCAAGTAAAAAATAGGGAAAAGGTTTGAAAAATACTCCAACTTTGGCCGAAATTGTTGTTACGATATCAAACTTTATGGAGGACCTTTTACCCCCCTACACTATTTAATAGTGTATTTTAAAGGTATATATGTGCCCACGTGGACACATTACTATTTATAATGATGCAATATTTATGATGTCCACGTAAGCACATATATACCTTTAAAATACACTATTAAATAGTGCAGATGGGTAAAAGGTTCTTTCCAAAGTTCGGTATCGTAACATCAATTTTGGGTAAAGTTCAAATATATTTCAAATCTTTTTCCCTAAAAAATATAAGATGTGTTATAATTTCAAGGCACATCAGCTTACTTAAAATATTCATATTTGTACAAATATATATATACAATGTATATATATATATATACACAACATATACACCTTAAATGTGGTGATAACCCATATTAATCCATCAACTATACCTATCCGAGACAAGCATAAACGAAGAAGAAAGTTTGGATTACACCCTCCCCTCCTCTGCGCCCTCCCCCCCCCCCCCCCCCCTCCCAAAAAAAAAGTAAAATTCTAATTCTTCCATCTTAAACTATTGGCTGATTAAGACTAAGAGAGAAGTATTGAAAACACTACTAAATTTGACACGAACTATTAATTTTTTTCGAACTATTGATAGCTTTAAAAACAACCCTTTACTTGACTAAAAGAACTAAAATACCCCCGATTTTACAACATGAGTGAAACACACCCCTAAATTCTCGCCAAGTTTAGGGGTGTTTCCAACACTTCTGTCAACTTTTTAGTAAGAGTTTCATGCTCTTACAAGAGTTTGAGACTACTTGCTATGTCATGTGGCTAATCAAGGGTGCATGTATCTAAGTTTAATTAGTCAAGTACAGGAGTATTTTTAAGGCTGTCAATAATTCGGGAGCAAAACTAATAATTTAGATCAAGTTCATGAGTGTCTTCAATACTTTTCTCTAAGACTAACTCAAGTAAGATGATCTAATAGCGTGGGACAATTTGAATTGCTTATGTAATTAATCAAAATTGATCCATAAGATAACTTATCAAAATATAGCAAAACCAATTTCTTGTATTTAGATGATCGATATGATCACCATCAGGGGCGGAGCTTTAGTAGCCGATAGGGGTTCGGCCGAACCCACTGGCTTTTCCATAGACCCTATATTTGGATTAAATTCTGAAGTAAAATGTATATATATATATATATATATATATGGACAAATTACCTAACTACACTCATTTACTTACCTTAATATCCATTTATCCCTACTTATTTCAAAATTTTCAAAAATCCCTTATTTACCTATGTATCCCGCATGTATCCCGTGCACAACGCTATGTATCCCGCTATGTGAAATGTATCAAACGCTATGTATCCCACATGTATCCCGTGCACAACGCTATGTATCCCGCTAAATGGAATGTATCAAACCTAATGTATCCCATGCACAACGCTATGTATCCCGCTATGTGGAATGTATCAAATCTAAGGTATCCCGTGCACAACGTTATGTATCCCACAAACATCATTTTTAAGAGATTTTTGGTAAATAAAAAAATAGAAGGGACAGGATGTTATTTAGTACTTATAATATGTGGTTCCTATAATTTATACTTTATATATTTCCTGGGAACCCATAATAACACTGAGGCGTTTTGCCCAGTGGTCACTGCGCACCTAGCGAAATCGTTCATCTGCGGGATGTCTGTTCAAATCCCGGTAGCCCCAGTCTTTTTGGATAATTTCTAAATGCGTTTTATATATAAAAAATAAATAGAATGCGTGTTTATATATTAAAAAAAAAAATTAAAAAAAGAATATCGGTATAGGTGGGTTTATACAAAATATAATAATTAAAAAAAATAATTGTTAAATGAAAAAAAAAAAATAGTATTTGTATCGTACTCTGAAACTACAATATCGTACTATTGATTTCTACTCACATTCAAAAAGTTTAACTCATTTTTTTTCAAAAGTTAGGGTTCTAACTTTTATTGTTGATCTAATTGTTGCTATCCAACATCTGGTCTCCGGTGTGTACTCTTGCCTCTCCCTTTTGTTTTCCTTATTTGTTTGCTTTGACATTGTTCAATTAGCTATTCAAAAATTGATTTTTAATCTTTGATTCTAGAGTTATCCAACATATTGATAATTGATTATATTAAATTAATTGTTGTTTGCTTTTTAAAATTTTAACTTTTGACGGCATTAATGGTTCAAGATGATAGTGAAACTAGTAAAATATTTGTTTTAGGTGCCAAAATATTAATGCTGAATTTAATAATTTTAATCTCACTTAGAACAATATTGAAGATTATACTAAAAATGTTCAAAATTTTAATTTTAAAAAAATATTTATCTTTCATTAAAAATGACTTGCGAAGCAGAATGGACGATGACTTTTTAAATGATTGTTTTTGTTTGTTATATAGAAGATGAATTATTTGAAAGTGTACCTAATGATGTGATCATTGATCGTTTTCAAAATATGACAACTCGTCGAGTGCAATTGTAATGATAATATATATATATATATATATATATAATGTTTAAGTATTTCGTCATTTTTAGTGAATTAAATACTTGTATTTGTTCGTTAATTTGATGATTGTTACTTTAGGTTAAGATCGTTGTTCTTTTTAAAAATTTAGAACCCACTGACACGAAATCCTGGCTCCGCCTCTAATCACCATAAATTTTAAGTTTTGTAGTCTCCCCTATAAATTAAAAATTCATGTAATCAACCAATTGATCTACTAAAGTTCAATCGGCATTATTTATTACACTTAAATACACACTTTGATTTTAATTATTCAAACTTTAGTCATTAATTTATTTTTTGAGATTTCAATTTTAATCACTCAATTCTTAATTATCAAATATGTTTTTACTTTTGTTTATTCTATAACCACTTAATGTATTTGAATGTTTAATATTAATAACAATAATGTGTTAATGATATCAAGCACTCAATTACCTTTTCTTTTTCATATTTGTTAAATTCTCTACTTCTGTGGCATGTATGTATCCAATAATTATTGTCAATATTAATTTTGTGTTTCTCGTTCAAGATTTTCTTTTTAAAGTTTCTGTATGTTTAGTGTCTTAAAATGTGAAACAAAATTTTTATAGATTTATTTTTCTCTTGTGGGTTACAAGAATTAATAGAAAAAAAAGTCAACCAAATAAATTTGTGAAAGCACAAGATAATAGTAGTATGAATATATTTTTTTGCACGGAGAGGTAGGACTACAAAAAAAAACGCTATAGAAACTTTGGTAAAAAAATGAGCGCAAAGATAAGATAGAAAAGGGGTTTTGCTAAAAAATGCAGATGAAGAAAGGATTAAAATTTAAGAAAATGGAAGTATGAGAGAGAGAAAATGTGACAACAAAGAAAGGGACTCACAAAAATACTTGTCACAAGGAAATGGTGCCCTCACACAACTATTGTTGCTTGTGCCTTAACCACCATAATTTTTTTTTGAATAGCTACCTATAATTTGACAAGATCTATTGGAAATGTGGGCGCTGGAAATTCCTTTGATAGAAATGTAACGTCTTTTAGAAAATACTTTATTTTCTATAATAAATAAAGGTATTTGAGTTTTATGCACTGACCACGTAAATTTATGCAGGCATGGACAAATGATCGATTGCATTCTCTTGTTCATAGAGTTGAAATGGCCAGAGAAAGTGATAGATACTCTATTCAATTATTTTCATTATCTAAACCAGGTCACTTCATAGAGGCCCCAAAAGAACTTGTAGATGAAGAACATCCTTTACTCTTCAAGCCATACGAAATACTTGGATTATTTGAGTTTGGTACTTCACAAACTGGCTATACGGACCCAGTGATCTATTCAAGGCTTATTGTGGTGTTTGATATGCTAATCGTGAATTTCCGGCTAATGTTCGTTCCTATCAGAATACCGTTAATATATATGGGATTTCTGACAGAACAATCATTGGAAACGTCTTCAACGAGCCACCATTTCCCGTGGGTTTTCTTTGGAAATTCGTGTTTTTTTAGTAGTGTGATTCTTATGTTTGAACTTTGCAGTTGGGAATTCATGTTTAATATGTATGTTTATTTTTGGACAAATAAAGAATTTTAAATGGATGATTTTACTCTTTAAGAGGAAATGGTTCAACTTAATCCTTTAGTATCTATTATGTTAACGTGGAGAAGATCCTAAAACATATTTAAGACTCAAACCATTCTTCATTTGTGAATAAGATTGTACCGAGTGATTCTTAAGTGTTCTAAGGTGTTAAGATCAATTCTTGAGTGTGGGAATGATTTTGGATATGAATTAAGGTCACTAGAATCCCCTAGCACAAAGTTTAGTTGAAAGCTTTCCTACCGATTGAGTTTCAATATAAGATTTTACTTATGTCAACTTGAAACGATCATATCTCATAGCACATAAAGAATTAGGTGGCCCATAACCAATCAAAATAAAGGTCTTTGAGTCCTTTTTCCTATGCCGCCAAGTTTTCTTCATTTCGAGATTGAAGTAAAAAGATATGCTTGTTTTAGTGAAGCCTTCTTTTTAAGGCACCTAAATCGTTTTAGACGGGTAGTTTGGTCTTTTCTCACTCCTTCTAAGCCTAAGACACGTTTATTCTTCACCTAATTAAGGGTCTAACCAGTTTTAAAACATCTTTTCTCGTTCTTTAACACTTGCAAGAATTAGAGCAAGGTCCAAGAGGAGAAAAAGCTAGGGTTTAAGTGTTCTTCAAGTTTTCATCAATTTTCACCGAAAACCTTTGTTCTTTCGAGGTATGTAAGGCTTCTCACAATGTTGTAATTATTCGTCCTCACGCCCTACATCTCAATTTAGTCAAGAAATCATTACATCGAAAGGATTCATTCATAGTTCTTGATATCAAATTCAGTTCTTAACAATTAAGGTTTTGATTCTTTTGTTTTGTGAATCTTATAGTGTTGTTCATGCTTATTATCACATGAACCCTATTGATTTAGTAAATTTATGTTTCTAAAGGAATTGTATGAAAGTTCTCATGTATTGGTTTTGAGTTTGAGAAACAAGAAGAGGTTAGGAACGATTTCCCAATCCTAAACTAATTTGGGTATCTAATTTAAGCTTGAAAATTTGTCGGGGGTGCTCGAAAGGGTCATGGGGCGGCACGCCACCAGTGCTCCTAGGTCTGGCGCCCTGCGCCAGTGGTACGCTGGGGTCACTAGGCCAATCTCTCCTTGTTTCATCCGACACATGTTCCTTTTAAGTTTTGGCCACGTTTACCTTCTCTGTATTAGCTCCTATAGGCTCCATTTATCTTTGAAAATTCATGCATATCCTACTCACATGTCTTAATGCACGTTCAAAATTAAAGTGAGTTTAAGAGAAAAGTTCGAGAGCTTTTATTGAGTTATTATTGAGAATTCTTTTTAACCAACAATGATCTTAAACTAATTTTCTGAGAAAGCAAAGATGAGTTGATTTTAAGTTCTTGAGTTCCTGATTCTTTTTAAAATTCTATTCCTAATTATTGAATTTATATGTTATGCATTGCGATTTTTGAGTTGAGTCGTTCATGTTTATAATTCAGCATGAACCCTATCAATTGAGGTTTCTTGAGATGAGTAGTATCGTTGAGTTCTGAGTTCTTGAGTTTCGAATATTGAGTTTTCTATATTGTTATTGAGATCCTTGAGTTGATTCGTTCATGTCTATATTTCAACATAAACCCTATTTTGAGTTATAAATTTTGAGAATCTTTTAAAGCCAACATTTGTATTTTAAACAGAGTTTTTGAGGCAGTAAAGAGGAGTTTGAGAAAGAGTATAAGGGAACTAAATATTACCCAAATGTTTTATTTTTTTCGTGAAGAAAGAAAGTATTATTTTGAGAAAAGAGAGACTTTAATTTCTAAACGAGTTTATGAGTTCAGAGATATTTCAGAGCAGTTACCTCTTTTAAGAGGATAGTTTGAGCAATTATCTAAAACTAGAGGAAAAGTATGTTTCATACATTTGATCATGAGTACATATATTATTGAGAGTAGTATTGAGAACCGATATGGGGAAGAGTTCAGACAACTCAAGATCCTCATAAACCGTGTATGCCAATATGGGTAAAGGACCATACTTTTTAGATGAATCCTTATTGCTTAGTAGATCCACTTAGTTGAGGTGTTCTATACCCCGACAAGGTATAAGACAGTTCTGGCAGCGTGGGCGAGAGGTTGTATCATCACATAGCTCAGTGATGGTTGTCGGTTAGAGAATCTCCCAAATAAGAGTAAAGAGTAATTTATTGTATTTTTATATACATCCTTGAGTTAATATCTTCTATTTATGAAGCTTTACACATTGCATCTCTTATTATTGATTTTGTAATGGAATTGAGTTGAGGTAAGTATTCTTCTAGTCTTATCAGTTCAGTTATCTATGCATTCAGTTTTCCTTACATACTCGTACATTTAATGTACTGATGTCATTCGACCTGCATCTTATTATGATGTAGATACAAGTGTTCAAGGTCATGAACACGCATTTCGTTGAGATCACTTACACTTCAGATAGCTTGGGTGAGCCTCCTTGCATTCTGGGGGACTTCACATTTATTTTCTAGTCAGTGTCTTGAGATGTCGTGGGTATTGTCCCGACATCAATCTTGAGTAATAGAGTCTTCATAGATAGATAGAGTTGAGGAGTCTTTGAGAATTTACTTTTCCTTGAGATGTATTTGCAAACTATTATACCATACGTTATTGAGTATTTTACAAACAGTTTGAATTGAGCTTTTACTTTGAATTTAAATGTTCAAAAAATTATGTTTTAATCCTTTTATTGCTTGAGTAAGTCTTCCGCTAAGTAGTTAGTCAGGCCAAGAGTTCTCTTAGGGACCAACAATGGTTCTCAAGTGCTGGCAACGTCCAGGGTGTAGGCTCGAGGTGTGATAGTTAGTTAATTGTCACGACCCAAAAATGGACGTGATGGCACTCGTCTTATCCCACCAAGACAAGTCAGCCTAAAATCCAACTAATAAAGTAAATGTGGAAGTAAACCGTGAATAAAAGTTTAAGACAAATAAATACTTTGGAAAACAAGGTCAAGTTAATTAAACCCCCAAAATTTGGTTGTCACGTGTATAAGCCTTTAAAGTATTACAATTGATTCAAAAGCAAAACACAAGTCTCAAATGACATTGTTTCTAGAATAGAACAAGATCATAAATAGGAGTAAGAAGGTTCGCTGAAATGACAAGCAGCTACCTCACAAACCTCCATAAGAAGCCTCAGACAAGGAGAAGAGAAAAATATCACAAAGGTCCGGGCTCTTAACCTATAAAAAATGTAGAAGCAAGGGGTGAGTACCAAACCACACGGTACTCAGCAAGTAAACCTCTAAACACAAGCTAAGGGGATAGAATACGTATACTCCTTACACTCCAACCGAACCTCCATAACTACAACCTGCATAAACCAGCCCAACCTAACAGTTCACAGTTTACATAGCACCCGACTCAACATCAATCACTTTAACAAATTACATATCCTCAATAACAAACTCAATATTCATCAATCACAACTTCAACAAAAGGCACTCACAAATATCAGCAACACACGAGATCAAGTTCATCAAATAGAGGTAATCAAATATCAAGTATTTTCCAACCACCAATAAAACACATAATCATCAAGAATGAAGGATGTCATGGGATGCAATGCAATAAGACACCATGAAATGATATGCCTCAGAATACCAAATACTCTCTCAACCGTATATACATGATAGTCCTCGGAAATACATCGAGAGTTCATGACCCATGGGGGACTCGCGAGGTCCATATACCGACACGGACGATCTCAACGCACTATCATAAATCAAACAAATTCCGCACAGACGATCTCCACGTGCCCAAATTATAATCTTAACATCTCACCATCCCCAGCATGGACGATCTCCACGTGCCCAACTTATACTCAATCTTATGTCAATGCATGTGCACAATATAATTTCAAATAAAAGGGATTGTGCATCTCAATAAATTATCAATATGATATGTAATTACCTCAGCTATCACCAGTATACGGGTTCAATAAAGAACCCAATCACACATAATAAATCAAGTCAATAATATCAACTAATGCCTATATGCTTGGCATTCTCGGATTACAATTTATATTCTACAGTAATAAACTTTCCCTTTATACACCGGTACTCGTACCAATGCAGTCACAAACAATTCTCAACATATCACACACAAACAATTAATCACATTGCCTTTTATTACCCTTTTTTTTCATCATTAGAATTGATCAATGTGGACAAGTCAACCCATCACCAAGTCTCATTACCCCCAAACACATATTACAAGGAAATACACGAATTCCATACACTTAACAAGGGTTTAGAAATTCACTTGCCTCAAACAGTCGAACAATTACATTGAGACTCGAGCCTTTTCCTTTCGTTAGGCTTCCAAATCATTGCAATCTATTCAAATAAATAATCCCAATAAGTTTATGAAACTAACAACACCCATATCACTATACGTCTAACATAGACTCAAAAATCATAGAGCACGAATCTATGATTAAGTTCTTAACTTTTGACATGTCAACTCTTTCAATATTTCTCCAAATTTTCAAGCCTAGGATTAAGTTTCGAATCCTCCAAATATCATAAATTTAATAATATTCATATAATATAATACACAAAATATTGATTGCTTATCTCAATATATCAAAAAGTTAATTTGTAATATGATAATAAAACAAGAATTACTAACTACGGAAATCTAATTGTCTACGAAAATCCATGGCAAGACCATATGAGGCAAAATCACGAAATTCCTAAAACTTATCAATTCAGAGCAATGATTACATTATGCCATTAGAGTAATCCCCCTCAACCTTATTTTCAACTCAATTCCAACCAACTATACTGACAACCAATTTGTCCCTTTTCTTTGTTTGTTTTTTTAAAAAAAAAAAACAATTTCCAATAATCTCATCCTCACACTAATATCACCTGACGACATATTTATATATACTAGATGGGCAAGGTCCGTGCTTAGCACGGGCCCAACATCTATATTTTCGATATGTTATCAATTTAAAGATGTTTTGCATAGTTATATAGTGATGAAGGATAACTTGTAAAAATTAGAAGAATGAAAATGTAACACATGGAGAAAACAAAAAAGTTAAAATTGCATAGCTCGTATATCTTAATATATTGACGCTAGCAAATTCTATATATAAGTAAATTGCTTGTTGTGTACTTCAGTTTACACCTTAGTTCTGCAAATTCTTCACTTTTCATCCGTGTCGAATTTTTCAAAAATACATTACTTTTGACAAATCTAAAACATATCCCTTAGACATTTTTGTTTAAGACAATTTTGAAGAATCCAAACACCATAGGTTTACACTAAAGAACACATTTTTAGGCATACATAGATAGACACAGAATCCATCCAAGATCTTTGAAGCTCCATCGTTGATCATTTTTCTGTTTCCTTAGAACATAAATATCCATCTCAGTAATATAAAGCTTTAGAGATCCAACGGAGCTAGAAAAGAGACACATGACAATGATAACTCCACATAGTGTCATAATTCTCTTGGTCAAGCATTTTACAAAAGCAACATATTTTACTATAACCTGCATAATGTGAAAATAAGTAAGATGAGCCTTTCAAATTATGTCTCTCTCATATATATATATATATATATATATATACGAAGATCTAACCTTTAAGCAAATGTACAGACCTCAAAGGTCGTTCTCTTACCATTTATAGATTAGTTCAGAGCTATTTATTCCACATACTTTCAATCATCTTAAATGAAAAGGTTAGACTTCAGCATATCAAGCAATTAATTTTCCTTCTTGAAAGAAAGAAATTTATGAAATCCAGAGGTAAAATCATGAAAATCATATAATTAAACTTGATAGTCAAGTATCACTGAGAAAATTCATTAAAAATAATTATCTTATGTATCAACATGGGTGGAGCATATCTTTTTTTTAAAAAAACTGTTAAGGTTGAATTCTTAATGATGGCTACCTCCAAAAAGGGATAATTACAGATTTCCTATCAAATCTATAATCTGATCTATATCATCTATACAAAGTTGTTTATACCAAAAAAGTAGAGATAATATACAATTCCATTTAACTTTGTGGATGGAATTGGATTTAAATGAAAGTACAATACTTTTTAACTACAATATGAAAAAGATATAAATATATCACTTGGACAAAATACTCAAAATCATTGATATTGTTTTGTACAGTTTCTATTTCATCACAAGAACATTAAAGTCATCAAACTTCTTTATTATTTTGAAAACAATATAAGGAAAAGTTTTGAAATACCTTCCCGAAGAAGGTAAACACCAATCAACTAAAAGAAAATGAAATTAAGAAGAAAGTTAAAAATAAATATTAGTGAGTATTATAGAAGAGAAGCAGTGCATGCATAATGTTCATAATTGCTTCTTGCAGTTTTTGACAAAAGATGACAGTACCTGTAGAAGCATGAAGTAATTTCATTAGACGTGCTTAAGCTCAACATCCTCTGCGCGTGAGTCAAATATCAACACATTTGTTAAGAGTATACCTAGAAAGCGCTTTTCTGGAAAAGATAATTGCAGAAGGTGATGAAAATCAAGAATTAATTAGTCAAATACTTTATTGTTTGCCATCCACACATCAAAGCAATGAACATAGCAATTGCTTTGGCAATTACCACAAAAAAACTGCAAATTAAAATTAGAGGGCAGAGATCATATATAGAGAGAACTAAAAAGGAAATGGACTTGAAGTAGAATTGCTTATTTTGTGTTATTCTTTATATTGGCAGTTATTACTTATATTTAACAATTGGTTACATATTTAACTCTCCAGTACTATTAGGTTCTAATTAAACTGTCATATGCAAAGTTACTATCTGATTTTCTAGGTTTTTTCTTTTTCTTTTTCCGTCAATCAAGTCAATTAATACTTACCTCTTTTGAATTGTAAATATTGTACACCATTTAAAGCCATTTGAAATAGAATCAGATGGTAGATCGAGGAAATCAATTCCAGATTAACTTCACAACAGATCCACTTCATCTATTCCAAATTAGCTAATGGAGATATTAACTCTTCCGGGAACCAGTAACGCGTAAACCATTTCAAACCAAGACCAATCAATTTCCGAACAGAACGGATTCGAACTTCTCCTAGAATAATTTCCGATGCGAAATGAAATTCATAGGATATATATAAGTAATTCAAAGGAGAAATAGAAATATTTGATAGGATTCGATTCATTTTAGTAATGAACAAAACTAATAGGATTGATCATGTAACAGAAAAGCTTGAAATTAAAGACAAAAAGCACATAAAGTAGAAAATATTCAATTTGTGAATTTTCATCTTTCAATGGAAGTCTACAACTACTAAGATTCTACAAAAGAAAAAAATGACTACCTTGTAATCAAGCAGACCAGCTAGAAAGTGCTACGATAAGATATTTCAGAAAGCACTATCATAAAACATTTTAGGGCATCAATGAAACTATCCAATATATATATAAAATTGAGTAAGAGATAAGCATACCAACGGACAATAAATAACGACAAAACATCTTCCAAGTGACTTTGATTTATAATTCGTACGATCTGTCATGTATGTAATGCCAAGTTTAAGATCTTAGAGCTAACGGAGGCCTGCACCATAACATATAGTTTTGTTGACATTACATTACAGCTTTACATGTCTTCTATTTTTTAAGTTGACATAATTACATCCCTTCTTTACTTAATAGTATAACTTCTTAGCGCCTCAATTATAGTAATGTCTATTGTACATCTTCTTCGTCAAGAATACTCTATTTGTGAACATTTCTAAATATGCAAAATGAAACTTCAGGGAACAGAGGATCATTTTTATTTATGTACAACTTGCTAGCTCTTTGTGTACTGTCCCTGCTTTACGTCTTAATATTATAACTTCTTAGTGCCTCGATTATAGTAATGTCTATAGAACATCTTCTTCGTCAAGAATACTATATTTGTGAACATATCTAAATATGCAAAATGAAACTTCAGGGAACAGAGGATCATTTTTATTTATTACAACTTGCTAGCTCTTTGTGTACTTTGTTTTTCATATAAAATGAAATGTACTACAGTAGAAATCCATATAAGAAAAACTAACTAAATTAGCTTTAACAGGAGCTTAGTAACAGAGAATAACACGTGTACTTAATAATAATAAACATGCTCATTTGTTCTAATTCCGTATGCAAATGGCTATTGAAATTCACATAGCAAGGTAAAAAGAAAATCACTTATCTAGATGACAAACCTCACCAAGCATAACACACTACATGAAGGCTTTTGGAATCGTAGCCTCTACTATTTCTCACGATCATACTAAGATGTAATGTCAAATCCGAATAGTTGTAAAAGTATCTACTAAGATCAACCAACATCATGTGGTTAAAGCAATAGTTGTTTCAGGTAAACTAACACATAGTACATAATAATTTACTTGTAAATCTGGAACGTTGAGGCAACAAAAGAGCTGGAGTAACCAACATACCATCATTGCTAATTTATTCTCCCTACTCCCTAGTTCCTTCACTACCAAGTGAGATTGCTCCATTCATTCGGGAACCCAAGAAAATGTTCTTTTTCAATAATCGAATATCTCAAAAAAGGAAGATATTTTCTATTATGGAACAACGTAAGAACAGTCAAGATTGTGAGGGAAAAAAAAAAATCTCAACAGTAGGTAGTTAAGAAGACTCACCTTCTTTTCAGCCCTGCGCTTGAAGATTCGAATACAATTGCTACTTCCATTTCCTCCATAAGTAGCAACTTTCTCAAATTCCTCCAGCAAATCTTGGCTATCCCTCTTCATCAAAACAATCTTGGCTATCTGTATCCAGATCATGAGACTCTTTAGGAAGAGTCAAATGGAAAGCTCCATCAATAAGGACCAGTTGAGGTTGGTTAACCCCTGACTATTTAGATGAAAGAACAATACTTTTCAATTGTGATTAGAATAAAAGCGTGTAGTATTTATAATAAATCATGTATGTTATGGGCAAGGCATAATGAGAAACTTAAAAAGAACAGATAAAGAATTCCAACCCATCCGTATTTCAATATATTGATGCAACTAATGACCCCGTAATATTCCTAACAGAAGTGTGAGCATTCTAAATACCCATTATAAGTATCCTCTTCTTTGCAAAACTAATTCCCAATCATTGCAACTACTGCAGGACATCCAGAGGATTGGAATAATCCAGCAACCATTTGGATAGTCAGATAGTGCTAGAAACTATGGATGTTTGCCCAATATCCAAGTTCAAAAAGAGTTGTGAATAAATCTGTGCTCAATGTTTCCACTGTAGAAAAAACTATTGAATCCATCTTATAGCCTACGTGCCCTGAGATATTTAGGACCAACCCCACAGGATTAGGATCAACTATCAAGTGCTTGTTTCACGATAGTCGATACTTGTGGGTTTTCAATTAGCATGCCCACAGATTCCAAGTTTTCTTATCACAATTCAGCTCTAACTCAGTTGTACTTCATACATAATGATCCTAATAAGAAGATAATTATAATCTAAATCGATAGATTGGGGGATTGATTCCTACTTCATGCCGGCAACCTCGTATTCTTCCATCTTCTGTGGCGCAGCCAGAATTTCAAAAATATGACACATCAAATTAGTGCAAGGTTCACAACTCTTAACCGCTAGATACACCTTATATTTTGTTGATAAATATGTATTTGTTGCAGTGGCTAGAAACACTACAACAAATTTCGTGATTATTTATAACGGTTGGCTAAGCAATCTGTAGATAAACAATCACGAAATTTGTTAATGATTTTTGACTGTGTAACAATTTCTTAGTCAATCGTGATAAATGCTGGAACACACAGTTGTTTAAACAAGTGAAACATTTTCTCCTCTTTGTAAGGATAACAAACTTTTGCAAAGCCACTGCATTCTTTAGTAGAAACCTCAAAGGTTCGAAAAGCTTACAAAACTCTGCTTCAGACCACGCCTTCAACTGCGTCATTAGGCAGCCGACAATTTTAACATTCTTGAGATTGGAAAACAGTATTTGAAATCCAACTCGGCAAATTGATGTGATCTACTTTGGTGAATATCTTAGCTCAAGCTGGCAGACACGACCTCTGTAAATCATTGTCCAATTATTAGCTCAGTTGCATATCTCAACTTTTGAATATAGTCCAAAATAAGGTTTCTGATAACTTAGAAGGGAGATTTTGAAGTCATAAACTATATGTATAGTTGACGGAGCATAAAAAAAATCTCAATCTTTTGTAGTAAACTTTCACCACCTCCATACAACAACAAGTACAAGAGTATATTATGTAGTATTAAATAAGCTGCTTGTAAAGTTTTAAAATATTATAAAGTCAAGATCCAACATTAAGCATTTAGAGTTCTTTACACACCCATGGATATAAAAATCATGTATCACCTCTATGCAACCATAAGAAACGTAAAAGAGAAAGAGGAGGAGTTAGGATAACAATATTGTACCTATATCTTAATACATGAATCATCTATATTCAATTAAGGAGAACTAATAAGCCTGGTGATATAGTATACTTATGCTATTATTAGGTTCTTAAAAGAACAATAAGATTTATTATATTTAGAAAGTATGAAAAGAACTGAAAGATTTATTGAGTTGATTGACTCTACCTTTTGCCTCTTAGGGTTTTTTTCTTTAAATCTTCCATTCAATTTTTTGTACTGAATTTGAAGTAGAGAGTAGAAAAGGAATGCTAGAGAAATTGGGATTTGGGAGTGGTGGAAGGCCAAAGGAGAGACGAAGAATAATCGAGAACCAGAAATACAGTATACTTATGCACAAGTTAACAGTACTACAAGCTTTGAGAAACCCCATCAAATTAGTGCACTTATACTATTATTAGTTTATTATAAGAACATCAAGTGCATCTAGTATAACCACTCTCAAACTTATGCATAGTTAAATTGGTGTACCACAAAAAGTAAATCGCGTGCTACTTCATGGAGAAGCTTGGAGTCGAAAACATTGAGAACTTGACCACCAGTATATCC
The DNA here is from genome assembly GCF_900185275.1 of Solanum verrucosum. NCBI lineage: Eukaryota > Viridiplantae > Streptophyta > Magnoliopsida > Solanales > Solanaceae > Solanum > Solanum verrucosum. Next base: position 307,023 of record NW_026020210.1, on the reverse strand, counting down.
TTTTCCCGAGATGAACCTTGCACCATACCAAATAGCCAAAGCATAACTGGAATACATAAATAGCAAAATGTGATCAAAGAATTAATCCACTTTCCAGCCTTTCATTTGAATCTGAATGGTGATCTTTAATTAGGGACTCGTTATAGTTAGCCACAACTTGCTTCTCACCTGTAAAAGATGCAACCCCGGAGGAAAACAAGATACATATCATCTACTGGTGGTTATTTTCCGAAAAGAGAGTGAAACAAAGATTGTTTTACTCCAAATATAACTTTCATCAGAGCATGGGCATCACAACAATTTTAAACATATGACATGAGCCAATTATTTGTTCAACCACCATTGCTACCTTGGCATAAGCATCTTTTTCACGGGACACCATCCTATATAGGATGAGGGGCATCATTCCACCAAAAATGGCGTCCAAGCCAGTGTTTGAGCACCTAACACTTACCTCGACAATGCATACCCACACAAGTATTTGTTAACTCTACCCACCAACCTTAAGAAAGAAATTACCTATAGTGTTTTTTAACTCCACTGAACCATTCAAAAGTAATATGTTGTTCAGTTTTTGGGACAAAAGAAAATAACTTCTTATGTTTTTTCAAAAGAACAACCGAAAGAAAGTAATAACTTTTATTAACGAACACATACATATACCCAAAAGGAAAACAACAACTTAAACAGAGTATTGAAATAACAGAAGATAAATACCCTTATTTTCAGAGAATAAAATTCAGTTCGTCCCAAAGGGGATGAAAATGGTTAAAAAAAATGGAATTAATAAAGTATAATGAAAGAAGATTTAAAGCTTACGGAGCAAGAAGATTGATGGTGATGGAATCTGCCTTTTTCTTTTTGGATTTTCTATTAAACACCTCATAGGTATGGCATCCATCTTCAACGATTGGGCTTCAGCTTCAGCGATAGCTTGTAGGCACCAACAATTAGAAGTAAATATACCCAATTTGAGCACAAAGGAGAAAGAAGAAAGAGAACTTTTAGAATTATGTTCGAGTGTTTGTGCATAGAGTGAGTTGAAATCCTACGTTTGGACTGAGAAAAATTGAAGACCGATGATTCTAGAAGCACCGACATAGTGAATTTGTGAGCGTGAAATTACCTATTTTTCCCTTGGTTGTCCTGGTCATCTTCACCTTTCTATATACTCCCTCCGTCCACAATTATTTGTCAGGTAAGGCCATGCACATCCCTCAAGGAAAATTTAATATAAGGTGTAATTTGACTAATATAACCCTACTATATCAAGAAAACCAAAAGTCCACATAACTTTTCAATTGAACTACACAATCATTAAGGGCAAAATTGGAAAAAAGTGACTAATTATTTCTTGATTGTTTAAATTGACAATTAATCTTGGACATCTATTTTTAGTATATCTGCCAAACAATTGTGGACGGAGGGAGTAATAGAAATATCTAAAATTTACAAGGAATCGTAGTAGAACTTACCTGATCTGCTCAATCTTTCGTACTCCTTTATTTTTCTGCCGCACATCTAGGTTAGCTTTTGATATAACTTATTAACCGTACTAACTTTAATTCATCTTATTAATACATGGATCAAGTTATAAGAGTATTAATTAAATTATGGGCTTGACCCATTAATTACTAATTACCAATAATTAGTTATTAGATAAATACTTGCTACTCAAATAATCGCAGCTATCGAATAGTTCAAATTCCCAAACCAACTTCACCGACCAATCAAAAGGGACCCTAGGCAACTATTGGAAGGGATAAAATTATAATTTTACGTAAATTTCCAAAATTGACTTTACGGGTCATTACAAGAAAGAAGGTGGCATGAGTTAGTTACAAATTTAATTTTAGATATTTTCCAGCACGGGACCTTTATCTAGTACATATATAAGTGGCAATAACCTTAACCTGGCAGGTCATGGTCGACATGCCTTCCTGGCAGCTGCACTATTTTCTCTTTTTCGATGGTTCTTCTGTTTTAATTTGTTTGTCTTGTTTTTTAAATTTTTAAATATTTAAAAATTATGTAAAAAATACGATAAATTATAATTATTGCCAACTTAAAATATTTGTAAAAAACATATAAAAAAATTCAATTGATTCATAAAATTAATCTATCTGTATCACATAAAATGAAATAAAAGAAGTAACATATTATTTAATTTGGAAACTACGTAAAAAATATTATAAATCTCAATAATTAACAACATTTGATTGACTCTTGAAATTCTATTTGTGCTACATACATTGGGATAAAAGAAGTAACATATAAGTAGAGTCTACAAGCAGGTATGTCTTCGTCAACATGCTTGCTTGTATGACAAAGGCATTTTCGTAACTTCCTACTTTTTCTTTCCTTAAGCCTTTGTATCCTCTTGCTTTAAGATTGTAGCTTTTCTTTATTGGACCCAAAAACCAATCAATATTTGAGCTGGGAATCTAAATAAGCCACAAAAACATAAAAGTGACCAAAATAAGCCACTACTTTAGTAAGTAACTAAAATAGGCTTAGTGGAAGAAAAAAATTCACTTTATCTAATATTCTAAACGTTTTTCGTTAATCTCATAACGTGTATATTTTAATATATAACGAAACTATTTCCTACACTTTATAAAATGAAACTATTTCTTACACTTTATAAAGTGTAAGTTTTTCTTACACTTTGTAAAGTGGAACTTTTTATTATATTTTATAAAGTGGAAGAAAATCTTACACTTTATAAAAATTTACTTTACCTTTTCACTTTCTTCTTCTCCCCTTTATCTTTCATGGCTTCTAAACTTTTCACTTTAAAGATTAACAGTTGATGGTCCCAATCCGACAATTGATGTGGTCCTACACTAAAAAATCAAAATCTTGAAAGATTGGAGTAGCACAACCTGACAACATAACAATCCGACCCTACAAATTATATAAATTAGATATTTTTTTCAATTCATATTTTCATTATTTTAAAATGATGTTGTAATTTGTTCAAAATTTTAGCAAGTCTTATACAATGTGCATTCAATTACTAAATATTGAGTTAGAAAAAAAGTCTTTAATTCGAAATAAACAAAAGGAATTACACTGTTGAATTGGTATTGCAAAATAGGGTTTGGTGGAGAAGATTTCATCTGCTGGTTTCCTTAAACACAAATTGTTTAATTTTACTTATAACTAGTAAGTGCCCATTTGAATTTGCAAGGGAAAGATAGAAGTCAATCGTTGAAACGTACTAATTCCTTCTGCACTATTTTCCTTAATATGGAACAAACAGAATGATACTCAAATGCTAGAAGCCTTTTATGTTGATGACCTTTTCAGTTTGCTGTCACTTTTTGAGTCCATGTCTGCGCATGTGGTTACTTAGCCATCTGATACTCCTGGAGGTCTTTGGGCTGGTCATGCTTATGATCTTTGCCATGATAAAAAGCTTTTTCGATTGTAGCATATATACTTGTATAACTCATATAAGTGCATAGGTGTTCACAGAAAGAGTTAAAGATTAAATATATGTAGACTGTAAAGACTCTGTGCTGTGTAAAATTGTCAATGTGCATAAATACACCTCTCAGATGAGTTATGACGTATGTAAATTAGGATTGTTCAATGGATATGTCATGCTACATTGGAAATGTTACTAAGATCTATTTCATTAGTTTAATGATCGAGAATAACAGCAGTGGATGTAGTTCAGGATGTATGGTTCATTTTGACACAATTGATTTGGCTCAGACTCTGTAGGTGTGTTAAAAAATCCACGAAATATGTAATAGATGGTTCCATCTGTTTCTCTTTTGGTATATGCTTCTTTTGGTTTTTTTTTCTATTTTATTTTCTTGTGGTTGACTCGACAAATAACACATTGAATTGACTTGCTGAAGTTAGAGATTCTTTAGTTCTCGTACAATTATTCGTTTGAAGATAGTTCACAGTTTAATTTGTCAAGATATAATTATATTAAACGAATAAATAGAATTTTTCTTACAGAATATAATGGAGCGTGTTGTGAATCCTGGACCGATTGATCGTACGCTTCTTCTCTCTCAGCATGAGCATAAATCAGAATTGTTATGGAAAGGTGAGATATCATTTAGTAGCCTTATGAGGACGGTGCGCATGAATGATGCCTGGAATTTATTTCGTTTGCATCGACCTCATGGATGTGTTGAGGAGATCTTACATAGGTCAGGACTGTATGATGTAGTTTGTGTGGGCAGGATGCAGTATGACTGTGCCCTTGTTACAGCTATGGTTGAGCGTTGGAGGCCAGAGACTCATTGCTTCCACTTACCTTTTGGTGAGGTCACGATTACATTATAAGATGTGCAGGTCTTGTTTGGTTTGCGCATCGATGGTGATGTTGTGTACATGCAGGATGTTGCACGAAGGATTCGTCCATGGCGTACTTCATTAGAGACACTCACGGGATGCGCCATAGCACCTGCTGATATGGATGGTGCAAGCCGGGTGAGGATACATAGCATTACCGGCTACTTGCGAGATCAGTTACAAGTAGATCCGATAGGAGATGCTACTCCAGTGGAGCGGTTGAGAAAATTTCTAAACTTTACATGTTTGTTATATTGGGAGCATATTATTTCCGAACACATCGGGGAACCTTATTAGTTTACAATACTTGGCATTCCTAGATCTCATCCACGACGTAGGTAAGTACAATTGGGGTAGTGAAGTGTTGGCCTACTTGTACCGTGCACTTTGTCGAGCATCTATCGGTAATGTGGTTGACATTTGCGGATTTATTCCTCTCTTTCAGATAACTTTACTAAAGTTTTAAAATACATTCAAATACAAAGAATCTTTTAACATTACACTGTACAAGAATATTTTTTCTATATTCAATTTTTTAAAATATTTAAATTACATACAAATAATTTCTAAAAATTATTAAAAATAGATATAATTTTCACAACCTTAGCTTCACATGGTGAAGAGGTATCTCAGATTGTTAGGGATACATTTCTTGAGGCCGAAATACAATTTAGAGAGCCATTTTTTGAGGGAGATCCTTTGTTTGAACATATACGTGCCAGAGGACCCAGACGTGGACGTGTAGATGGACGAGGACGAGGACGTGGGGGGCATAGAGGTAGAGCACAAGGATGTGCTCTAGGACGTGGCGCCGGTGGTATACCTATTCCTCAAGACATAGAGGCAGAGGCGGGAGTAGAGGCCAATGATTTGCATATCCATCAATTTGGCACGTCAAACATCATGAATTCTAGTCCCACGATGATCATAGAGGATATCGTTCCGACAGTTAATGAGGATCCCGATGTGACACAGGTTTATGTTATATATTTATTTTAAAATATTTACATTAGTTATTAATGCTTTGATTTTATATTAAATTAACTCTTAATTATTTTTTAGATTCATACTACGGGCCTTCATCTATCGTGGATTCTAGCCCCACGACGATCATAGAGAATATCGTTCCGACAGTTAATGAGGATCCCGATGTGACACAGGTTTATCTTATGTATTTATTTTAAAATATTTACATTAGTTATTAATGCTTTGATTTTATATAAGAAATGTAGTAGTAAAGACATACTTTTTGTCAATTAATTTTCAATTTCCAATATCTAACTTTCTATTTGCAGACCACTTTGTCACCACTCTCGTCTCCAAATGTTACTTTCATTATGCCAGTGGATGATATTCCTCAAACACCCGGAAGAAAAAAAGTTGTTAAAAGAATTGTAAAGAATGTGAACATAAAGGATCTTCCGGCCAAAAAGAGAAAGAGGGACAATGAAGATGAGGATGGATATACAGGACTTAGACCGCGAGATGTTCTACGGATTTCAAGAAAGGGTTGTGGAACATAATATTATTATTTTTGTGTATGTATCTTTTTTTGAGGGTGTATAGTATTACTATTTTAATTATATATAGTTATTATTTTTGTGTATGTATCTTTTTTGAGGGTGTATAGTATTATTATTTTAATTATATATAGTTATTATTTTGTGTATGTATTTTTTTTTAAAAAAGTTAATGAAAAAAATTGAAAATATAAACATGACTAGAGAATGATCAAAAATACGAATAAAAAGTTGCATAGAAATTGATACAAGAATAAATTAACAAAGTTAAATATCTTTCTTTAGCTACTACCACCATATGAGGCGTTTCGAGCTCGTGAAGGACAATTGCGCCTATCATGGCCTATTTGTTTGCACGTTGAGCACTTGCGGAAACATCCATTTCATTATGTATACAGGTGATTTTATTTACGCCCACTTTTTGTAAATATTTTTTATTTGCTATCATAAGAAAAGGGCTATCAGGCCAATACTTTTCACCGCCGAGTGGATTGAATTGTCCAGAGTAGGCTTTTTTGTAGCTACGCACGCTGAATTCTGGTGCTATATGCTCCCATGCTTGATACCCAATTTGGTCAAATTCCTTTATTGCATGAGAACACGGAATATGGTATGATTGTCATTTACCACATTGACATTTTCCTTGTGATTCATTTACAATGTGCTTATTACCACCACGGCCACGATGCATATGTGTCTGCACCTCAAATATGTTTTCCCTTTGTTGGTGATAGTTGATAAGTGTGTGACGCTGTGACTTTTTTGATTATCCTCAAAAAGCTTGAATGGTTTAGGCATCCATTGTTGCTTTTGTTATACTAGCTGATTGACAAATTTTGATCTTGTAACAAATCGGTTCACAATCTGATTATAAGTGACTCTTACCATTGCAGTAACTGGCAAGCCCCTGATTGACTTAAGAAGACCATTGAATGACTCAGAACTATTATCTCCTACCTCCATCCCTGTGCAATGTCCATTTGTCAAGATCGTTCTTCATTAACCACACATACGCTTCTGGGTTAATCTCCTTGATCATCTCCATTTTTTCCAAAAAAAAATTTCTCCTGACAGTGATTTGCAGCTGCCCATAAAAGGTTGTTTAAAGTGACATTTTTGAATTTTTAAAAAAAATTGGCCTTCAAATGTCTTAAACAAAAACGATGGAACCCAAATGGGGCCTGCCAATTGGGAGAATTATACACGGATGAGAGTATTCCGTGATGCCTATCTGAAATCAATGCTACATCTCTATGACCCTTGACAACGTGCAAGTGCAAATGATCCAAAAATAAACTCCATGTCTCCATTCTCTCATTCGCAAATATTGCAAATGCCAAAGGTAATATTGAGCCTTTACCATCCGTTGCAATCGCAATCAACAACTTGATATCATATTTTCCATAGACATGTGTTCCCGTCAATCGATATAACAGGACGACAAAACACAAACTCATCAATGCATGATTTAAAAGTCCAGAACACATAGTTGAATACATCTTCAATGACATCGACACGCCGCTCTGTTTTCCATTCAACTATTGTTCCGGGATTGAAGTGTTTCAAAGCTTCCATGAACCTCGGCAACTCGGCAAAAGAACCCTCCCAAGTACCATAGACTTTTTCAAAAGCACGCTTGCGACCAAGATAGGCTTTTCTTCTGCTTATCGAAATGCCATATGCTTTAAGAACGACTGTTTGACAGTCTTTGACGGGAAACCTGAAAAGTAAAATAATATTAATTATCAAATAAAAAATGAATATTTTCTTATTAAAGAAAAATCATCTAAGGATAAAATAGTACCTTGGCGTTTTTTCTATATCAACACGGAGGACGTTAGCAATCATCTCAACATCCAAGTTGAAATGTCCATCGCGGCACGTATCCATATCACATGTATGTTCTTTAATGTATCTTCCAACTTTCCACATGTTAGTATGTTTTTCATTAAAATAAGTTAGCCTAAATCGACATCCTTGTTCTACACACCTGCAAACAAGTCGTCATGATTTCTTTGTCGATTTAATAACAAAGTACTCACTCGCTATCTTTAAATGTATAAGCTTAACTGCTCTTTGCAACTGCTTCTTTGAATTGAATAACATGCCTTTTTCAATATAAATAGCACCGTTCATAAAATCTTCCGGTTCTCGCCACGTACGTTGTGATGAATATTCATCATGTGTATCGCCAAAGATATTTGGACCATCTGGGAGATGATCAAGATAAGAAATTTCATGATTACGAAACGGACTCATGGACATTGGTCTTGGCGACCGATTGGGCATTAAAAAATCATCATCACTAGATGATGCCTCAAATGGAACATTATCTCCTGATTCCTCGGCATTAGGCAAATCATCACTATCACTAGCTGAAGGTGAGCCATAATTTGGAAGGTCACGATCATCGATATTCAGAGGATCATGTGGGCTCATCTTGTGTGATATTTTTCCTATATATGTAAAAAACTATAAATATTTATCTCATGCAATTAACTTACTTAAATAAAACATCAAGTGTTGGACATACCGATAATCATCTGCATCAAAAGTAGGCGAGACATGAAAATTTGAGGATGTCCCAACATTTTCCGTCATTTCAAAGTGTGAGGACTGACCAAAATAATTATCTAGTCCATAACTTGGAGCAATATTTCTATCTTGCTGAGGTAAACCGCTACAAAATATATAATAATAATAATAATAATAAATCATATAAATTAATAAATAATTGACAAAATCAACAAATAATAATCGAAATATAATTATTGAGCATTACCAATCACTTTCATTGATAGTTTTGTTCAAATCAAAATCATATCGATCGATAAAAATATTTTGATAATGAGTCATGTTAGGAAAATCAGTAGATTGAGTTATCGGAAATCCATCAATGCTATTATGATTTTCTAATGGGGATGGACATCGACCGATAAAGGAGAATGTTGTTGACTAGTCTTAGGCTCCTTCCTAACACAGATTTCAAGTATTGTTAACTTGATTTGATCTATGTAGCCATCTGGAACCCTCAAAAAGTCGGTCAACGATTCGTCATTATAGATAATCCACTCTCCAAAATTTACTTGTCCTTGTGATAAAAATGAAGTAGGGTATTTTCCGACTATAATTAAATTATAAACAGTACTGTTTATACCCATTCTTTTATAAATTGATGAAAGAAATTTATGATATCGGACATTAATTGAATATTTAGCATTGTGTTTGGGAGGACAATTATAATAAACGGTATTTTCATCATGTATAATTTCGCCATCCCAATAAATCAAAACTCTAACTTTTGGTTTAGAAGACATTTTTTTTTAGATTGAAATGAACAAATATAGAAGACTTTATGTTGTAGGTGCTATCAGTTAATGTTTGAACGTCCTCCTTAAATAGAGATTGAAGGATTTTTCAGAATAAAAAAATAAAAATACATAGTGTAATAATTTTTTTCGTTTTTATGATATGTCAAATCAATATAATTGTATGAAAAACACTGCAAAAGAGATAAAAACGTGAAAATATTCCTCTTTGTAAAGTGGAATTTTTTCTTCCACTTTGAAAAAGTTCCACTTTATAAAGTGTAAGAAAAAGTTCCACTTTACAAAGTGTAAGTAAAACTTACACTTTATAAAGTGTAAGAAATAGTTCCATTTTATTAAGTGTAGGAAATAGTTTCGTTATATATTAAATTATACACGTTATGAGACTAACGAAATACGTTTAGAATATTAGATAAAGTGGAATTTTTTCTTCCACTAAGCTTAGTTTAGTTACTTACTAAAGTAATGACTTATTTTGATCACTTTTATGTTTTTGTGGCTTATTTAGGTTCCGAGCTCTCAATATTTATCTAATGGCTTATATTTCCTATCAAAATATTCTTCTCTTGAATTGTGTGGGCCCAGCCATTGGCTCACTTTACAATGTCGGCTCTTTATTCATTTTTCATTTAAACATTTGTATATATAGTATTTTCATTACTATTTAGTATTTTCTTTTATAGATTTAAGAATAATATAAATAATACTATAAATTACAATAATTTTTCACTGCATAACATTTGTATTTTATGAAATATACGTATATTATTACTAGAAATCACCCCAATTTCCAGCAAAAATCACTTTGTAGGTTATTTTGTATTTTATAAGACACACTCGTAAATCATACTTGAAATTAAAAAATATGTGTACTGTATTTGCTACACAAAATTCAAACTCTCGTTATTTTTTAAAAGTATTGCTATTTCATGTAAGTATAGAAGCTATGTTTGTCGTATAGTATAATGTTTTCATTAAATATCTCACAATGGTTAAGTGTATATTCTTATTTATAATCTTGTATAATTATCACTGTTAGAGTTAATAGCATGTTTGTCTAAATTTCTTAAAAGCTACAATTACTGTTTATTATTTAGGTGTGGGGCCAAAAAAAAAAGAACTTTCGGACAATAACAAAAATATTTTTTTCCTGTTATACTAAAGAAGTTACAAATTTATAGAGGCTGAAACAAATTAAATATTGAAGGAAAAAAAAAGACACTTTTTATATTATTCGACTAAACACAAAATAATTATCTAAAAGAAATATTCTCACCAAAAAAATAATCTAAAAACAAGTCATTCTTGAAAGCTTGGAAAAGAGGATAGCTCCTATTTGGCCATCAATTTTTTTTTAAAAAAAAATTGAAAACATTGTTCGTTTGTAAAATTTGGTCAATTTTTGAAAATCCAAAAGAAATTCAAGTTTCAAAAATTAGTCTAAATCAATTTTCGGGTGAAAGTTCACTTTCACTCATAAAAAAATAATTTTTTTTCAAAAGTAAAATATATATTTAAACACAATTTCAAATTCTAAATTTTTCAACAAAATTTTAAAATTCATTTTGTCAAGTCTCAACTAAATCTATGGCCAAAATATAGCAATTCATCCTCTTTACAGAAGTCTGATTTTGTATTATGTCAAGTAAGAGTGAACATGATATGATAGATACCTAATATCATATTGCAATTGAAAGTTTAATATTGCAATTTCGATATTATAATATCTAATATATATAATTTAACTGTTTTGGTATTCAATATTTAGGAAAATAAAATAAGATATCGAATAATATACTTAACTATATAATGACATATATACTATTCATATATATTATTATAATACTAACAAATATATAAAATACTATTAGCACAAAACTAAGTATTTAGACATTGAAACTTTGATTTCTTTATCTTGATTGAAATGTCTTTTTTTTGTGTAATTTATTAACAAAGAAAATTATTTGAAATTTCTTTTAATTTATATATGTATAAGGTATTAATATTATATAACTGAGATGTTCTGAAAAAAACCAAAATTCATAATTCTCTATAAAGTGAAAATCAAAATACTATACTTATTAATTTATTATACTACAAAATATTAAAATCAAATTTTAAAATATTAAATTAATTTAATATAATATTTTTTAAAAATGGACCGAGCGGATATTTGTCCACTTTTGATATCTTTTTTTTTTCCTTTCTAAAATTGTGTATATTGAAATGACTATGGACATTTTCTTAATATTTTCTTAATATCATGCTTGAAATATGTTGTACTAGGCTGTTTTATAACTGTACTTTCTTAATATTGGACATTAATGCCCTTCTACATTTTCCAATCTCAGCCGCAATATTGGCCCAGTTTTCCAAGCAGGTGGACCATTCGTTTTCTTCCTTTTTCACTCTATTTGTTACTAATAGTATTTTATTTGTTACTACAAGAAAAAATTGCGTTTACAGTGAAAAAATGATGAATATTAGAAAATTATGTCTTTTTAAAAAATTTATATAAATAATACTATAAATCATAATAATTAATAATTTAAATTATTAAAAAGTTATATAAAAAAATCCTATTGACTTTCGAAATTTTATTGATACCACATAAAATGAGTTAGATGATAGATATATAGTTTGAAAATGACGTAAAAAAGTATTATAAATCACAATAGTTAACAATTTAAAAAAAATTAAAATACATAAAAAAATTAACTAACTCTAAAACAATCTATCAATGCCGCATAAATTGGGACATGAAAAGTAACATACATATTATTTGAAAATTACGTTAAAAAGGTACTATAAATTACAATAATTTACAACTTAATATATGTAAAAGACATATAAAAAGTGGTTAATTTGAAAATTCTATATATGCCACGTAAATTGGAACAAAGAAAGTACAATCTATCATTTTTAAGATTATGTAAAAAAGTACTAACTACTTAAATATTTTTAAAATCATATAAAAAATTGGATAACTTCTCAAGTTTCATGATATCATGTAAATTGAAACAACAAAAATTAATATAACAACATAAATACTTAAAAGTTATATAAAAAATTCGATAGACTCTCGAAATTCGATTGGTACCACATAAAATGGGCTAAATGATAAATATATATTGTTTGAAAACGACGTAAAAAGTATTATGAATCATGATAGTTAACAATTTCAAAAAAATTGAAATACATATAAAAAAAATCAACTAACTCTAAAAAAATCTATGAGTTCCACATAAATTGGGACATGAAAAGTAACATATATATTATTTGAAAATTATGTTAAAAAGGTACTATAAATTACAATAATTTATAACTTAATATATGTAAAAGACATATAAAATGGTTAATTTTAAAATTCTATACATGCCACATAAATTGGAACAAAGAAAGCACAATATATTATTTTTAAAATTATGTAAAAACGTACTAACAACTTAAAATATTTTTAAAATCATATAAAAATTTGAATAACTTCTCATATTTCATAATTTCACATAAATTGAAATGAAAAATTAATATATATATATATATATATATATATATAGAAGTCTTTCTATAATCGTTACCAACATTGGCTTATAAAGTTGCTTAATCTAACTCTTAATAGTCTAACTTCTCTTTCTTAGCTCAATAATACCGTCCTTTCAATTTCATATCTACTTAATAGGAGGATACTTGAACTATATTTAAGAGGCTCATCATTGGCAAGGCTATATAAAATCTTTTCTAGCAAACTCTTACGGGTAATAAATAATGCTTACATAAGCCTATCCATCATTGACAACTCAACTATACTATCTAGGCACACGTGAAAAATCATAAACTTAATTGGAACCTTGTTTGACTACATACGATCTGGGGTACACATCTTAATTCTCTTGCTAATCTAATGTCTTAGCCAGACTTCATTGCTCTCATCTAAGAGTCGTAATACCACACTTGTACCACTCACATTTATCAAAAAGTAGAACATTAATTCCTCAATTAATTTATGTCAAACCTACTAGATCAGATCTCCAAGCTAACATCATTATCCTCACGTTGCCGTCCTTCTTATCACGACACCCATCTCAAAATTCAAGCTTATGTCTAGTACTAAAAAGGAATATCAATATAATTGATCGCATACTAAACTAACTTATAACTACTAGATAAAATTAAGGAACACTCGCCCACTAAGACCTCATGACAAGTAGTCAATCTTTATCTCCATATCTACCTAATTACAAATTACCTACGTATTCCCTTTTAAAACTTAGGTACTATTTACCCTTTCACTATACATCATTGCCTAATTAGTTCTATAACCCTCTGAATACCATGGGGCACTTCCTTATAAAATCATAAGTTTTGCTCAGATATATCACCGCATGAATACTCTGCTCTTTTATTCAACACTTATACTTGGCCTTCACTAACACAATGTTAAATTGACATAAACTCACTTCTGGTTAAAGTATACTCTAACTCGTCCTAACTAGTAACTATTACACTACCTTCTATCATGAAATACACAAAAAATTATCAGTCCTTATCCCACACATAAGGGAAAAACTTCTCATTAATGACTTACCAGGTACATGACTACAACTACACGCTTTAATCAATAACTATCTCATTTCTTAGGTTACTACACCTCTAAATGCATACTTCTAACTCTAGGTACTTCTACTATTACTGGCTCATAGCATTGCAACTCATTCTATCTTCAGGTGATAATACTACCCAAGTTCTCTAAAACATACTCCCATCATAAAAGGAATCACATGAAAAAAGGTTTAGAGAAGATAATATGAGAGTACATCTCGCTTTTAGTTCAAACGCATGATTTATATGAATAAGGGTGCACTCTTTCAAATCAATACACTTAAGCTAACTCGCGAGAATCTCTCAAGCCCCTTTAGAGTCTCATGACTTTATGAAGTCTTTTGTTGATAGTAACTCATCAATAACTTTTCTTTTTAACCACCTTGAGTCTGAGAGTTAGTCGAATGGAGAGTAACGCGCGGGTTTGAATAAGTTCCTTATGACACCGTTTTACTGCACGATTTAGAGTATGAAAGAGGAGAAACTTTTATTAGGTGTTTGTAGCCCCTCATTTATAGAAGTGAGGCCCTCAAACCATAAATAAGATCCTATTGACACAGCTTCATAGACACCATAGGACGCTTGAACTCTGTTCTCTGATATCAAGTTTGTCACGATCCGAGCCTATACCCTTGATGTGGTCGGCACTTAAGAACCATTGTTAGTCCCCAGGTGAACCCTGCGAGACACGTCGACTCTGTCTCTATATGAAGACTTTTCTATAAAGAAAGGATGTTGGGACAAGACCCATGATGTCTCAAAACTACTAATAAGAAAGTAAATATGAAGTCCTCTAGAATATAGGGAGGCTCACCAAAAGCTAGATAAAGTGTAGAGTGATCTCAATGAAGCACCTGTTGAGCATCCTGAACACCTCTATCTGCATTATAAAAAGATTCAGGTCATATGACATCAGTACATTTGACTATACAAATATGTAATATAGACGAAATGAAATAACTGAATAAAAGGACTGCAATAGATAAAAACTATACTCAAGTTGAATGTAAAGAAATAAAGGAGTTGAATCATTTAAATCTTTACAAAATACGTAAAATCTCTTAACTCAACACAATAAGTGATATATCAAAATACATTTAAACTATATTGGAAGATTCTCTAACCGACACCTATCACTATGAGCTACGTGATGATACAACGTACTTTCAATGCTGGCAGAACTGTCCTATATCATGCCGTGATATAGAACATCTCAACTAAGTGGATCCACTAAGCAATAAGGACTCATCTAAAAAGTATGATCTTTTACCCATGTTGGCAAGACATGGTTTATGGGAGTTGTGAGTTGTCTAAACTCTCCCACATATCGGTGCTCAATATTACTCCTAATAATATATACTCCTGCTCAAATGTATAAAACATGCTCTTTCTCTAGTTTGAGATTATTGCTCAAACTGTCCCCTTAAAAGAGGTAACTGCTCTGAAATATCTCAAAAACTCATTGCTAATTTAGAAAATAAGGTCTCTCTTTGATCAATTTAAGAATACATTCTAGGTTGAGATAATTATTCAAAAGGGGCCTCTTTAAGAGGTAACTGCTCTATACTCAATCTTTCTGAAAACTCTTTTAACTTTTCTCAAAATATTATTCACTTTCTTCATGTAAAAATGAAATATTTGAGAAATACTTACTTCCCTTATACTCTTGCTTAAATCTTGATTAAGCTCTTTCTCAAACTCTTATTTACTTTCTCATAACTCAGTTTAAACAATTATATTTTGTTTGAAAGATTCTCAATAAGAACTCAGTGAATACTCAGAAAATACGGTCCATGCTGAAAAATAGATATGAATAATCTACTCAAGAATCTCAATGCAAGATATAACAACTCAATAACGAAGAAATAGAATTCAATAATTAGTAGCTAAAAAACTCATAATCAATATCAACTCATCTCAAGAATACTCAAATCTAAGGATAGAACTCTAGATTACTCCTTTACTAATTTGAAAGTATATGTAGGGCATGAGGACGAACTAGTCCAACACTATGATAGCCTTACATACCTAGAAGAACAAAGTTATTGAATAAGTTTGAAGAAGAACTTGATTGGAAGACTTGAAACCCTAGATTTTGTATTTCTTTGTGGTTTTCTTGGAAATAAAGGGTGGAGAATAACCTTGGATTGAAAACCTTAGGATTCTTAAAGAGAATCTTGAATTTGGGGCCTTTCGATCTTGAAAAAATGGAATAATCCCTTTCTTTGGAGTTCTTGATCTTTATAAGGATGAGATTTGGGGGTTTTGAGAGTTGTTATACGTATAATGATTTTATTAGGTTTAAAGATGGACTTAGGGAAGGTGATTTAGGGTAAAAGATCAAGAATATCCTTCTAGAACATAAGAAAACAATAAAGATCAAATAAAATGACATTTTAATGTTCTCCTCGCCAAAACTACTCGTCGAATCGCCCAAATGGACAGAAGCTTAAGATTTTATGGAAAATTCGGCGACCTAATTTGGCGTTCGCAAACCCATTCGGCAGATCACCGATTGGGCAGGTGAGTTTGCCCAATTTTCCAGTCTGGGTATGTTCCAGTAAAACAATCATAACTGTTTAATCTGAACTCGGAACAAGGCAAACTCGATAGCATTGGAAAGAAAACTCATATACCTTTAATTTGATAGGTTATAAACCACCTAATTAATTATTTATTGAGAGATATGAGTGTTTGAAGTTGGTTTTTATATGAAGTCGTGCGAGAACTTCGCAAATAGGAATTCTTTGAACTTGACTTGGCATTTGAGGTCCCTTATCAACCTAGATCACTTTAGATAGTCTTGATACACTAGGTAAAGGACTTTATAACACATGAGCAAGTAGAAAATAACCCGTTTCAAACTCATAAACTTACGACGAACAATTCAAATTTTACGAGTAGAGTTGTGAGGCGCTACAAAATGATTCGAGTCTAGCTTAGAAATTTTTGAGGTGTTACACGTTGGTGCTTATAGAAGGTGTATTTGGGGCTGTAAGACTAAGCGAGATAACTTTGAATTACCTAACTAACCCTGTATATTCAAGATTAAACTTATATTTTTTGTATGTATAGTAGATATTTAATCCCTTTAGCTTCTTCACATTTAAACTCCCTCATTAAAAATTATGTCTCCGCCACGACTTATATGAACTATATGACCACTATTCCTAAAGAAAATGTGATGTAAAAGAACATAAGAAGCCAAATAGGAACAATCAAATCAATTGGTAAAACAATGTCTACATTCATATTATATAGGTCATTCTCAAGATAGAAAAAGTGAACATTAAGAATCAATTGGACCCTTCATTTTGTGGTTTATTATTAATGTTCATTCTCTTATTCAAAAGTTTTTTTAAAATTCTTTAACAATAGATGTGCATGTACTTCTGAACTGGAAAAAATATGATATCTGCAGCAACAACAGTACCATTTCAGTAGTGGAGTATGTGGTGTAATGTCTAGATTTTAGGAGATAATATAAAGCAACAAATATTTTCTTGAAGATAATATATCTGCACCAACATTATCCAAACACACTAAATATCCATGATCTTGTAGTAATCATTAAAATAATTAAATAATAATTGGGGGAAGGTGAAAAGAAACTATTGTCTAAAGAGAAGTCTTTTAATGAAGGGCAAAAAAGCTCAATCAACATTATTAAGGGCTTTCATACTTTTAATATAGTATAGGTTAGGGGTGTACATGGCCGGGTTGGTTTGGGTTTTTCAAATATCAAATCAAATCATTTGTGTCGGATTTTTAAATTTATAAACCAAACCAAACCAATAAAATTCGGGTTTTTCAACCTCGGATTTTTTCGGGTTTTTTGGTTTTTCGGATTTTTCCGGTAAAGTATTCATACAAACATATAATTTACTTGTATTTCAAATATTTCTTTAGTCCTACCAAAATACAACTATCTAAGATGTTTCTTAAGAATATAACACAATATGATATGATTAATGACACTAAAATATCCAACAAAAATAATAATAATGAATCGCGTAATTAAAACAAATATTGCAAATTAACAAGTCATAATGAAAATGATCATAATTTAAAAGTACTAAATCATGCTAAAATTAAGTTTAATAAGTATTAGTTACAAGACTAAATATTAAAGAAAATTAAAATTAGATTATGTATTTTAATTGTCTAAACCAATGTAAAACTAAAGAACAAATATTCAATATTATTGTCATTCTTAATGTTGAATTGATTTTCTTTTTTCATTAGTATTAATTTGATTTTGATTTAAGCTTTATTATAATTACCAACATCTGTGGACTATAATCTTTATTGGCCCATTCATAATTCTAAGTTTCAAACTTGAAATAATATGTTAAAAAATAAAAACTATGGAAAAGTATAAGAAATATTTAAAAGTTATATCAAAGTAAATATTTTTATGTATAAAATAAAATTTTAAAATTATATATATAAATTCGGGTTGGTTTTTTTTAGTTAAAACCAAACCAATCCAAATATAGTCAGGTTTTTTTTTTTCAAAACCAAACCAAGTCAAACCAAACCACTAGTCGGATTTTTTTTTTGTGACACACAACATATTTTGCTCTTATGCTATGCATTATGATTATTTTTTGTCATACTTGATCAAATTTCTATTAGTATGATACGCATAAATGTGGCAAATGAGTGGATTAAGCTAAATTTAGACAGGTAAAAATATGTTTGAAACTATCCCATGAAAAAGTATATATTTAAAACTATCCCATGAAAAAATTATGCATAATGTTAGCCCAAAAACTTCACTTGCCATCATCTAGCCCAACTTGTACATATTAAAAAAAATAATCGTTAAGTTATATTATTTACCAAATAAATGGTCAAATACAATTTTTCTCTTCTTCTTCGTCCTTCTTCGTCCTTCTTCCTCCTCCTCCTTCTTCTTCATCCTTCTTCCTACTCCTCATCCTCCTCCTCCTCCTCCTCCCTCTTCTTCTTATTCCTCCTCCTCCTTCTTCTTCGTCCTTCTTCCTACTCCTCATCCTCCTCCTCCTTCTTCTTCTTCCTCCTCCTCCTTCGTGTTTTTCTTCATCCTTCCTCCTCCTCCTTCTTCTTCTTCCTCCTCCTCCTTCGTCTTCTTCTTCATCCTTCCTCCTCCTCCTCCTCCTTCTTCTTCTTCTTCTTCCTCTTGCTTCCCTTTTTTTTTAGAAAAATACGATATCCCACAAATGTGAATCACTTCCAGTTATATAGCAAAAGGCTCAACATCGAGAGGATTTCACATCTAAAATTTGAGGTTGTTTTATGAAGATTTTGAGTTGGTCAGGATTGAGTTGTCAGAAACAAATTCTAGTCATTTATGTAGTTGTCAATTGATTTTGTGATCGAATGCCACAAGAAGGTTGAGAAATAGTACGCTCGATTCTTTCTCATTAATTTTTTATGTAAATTAAATTAATGGAAACTATATAATGGGTCATAAAACATAAAATAATTACAATTTCATAGCTCAATCCAAACTAATTCAACAAATATTCGTTGTCCCAAAATAAATTACAGTCCAGACACCCCCACTCCCCCCGCTCCTCCCTCCCTTCCTTTAGTTTATGTCAAATTTCCCTTCAGCCCATTTAAATTTAGGCTCAATTTATCCCTAGCCTTTTAAAATATAGGCCCAATTCGGCCCAACCCAAAACTTTTGTCTTCTTATTAACTATTTTTGTTCTTTTTCTCATTTATTATTTTTGTTTTATCATTAATTACTTTTGTTCTTTCTCATTAATTATATTTATTTTATCATTTATTATTTTATTCTTTTTTTCATATTATCCTTTATAAGAGATATCATTTGATAGTATTTTTGTTATTTTTTTTGTTAGTTTATCTTCTTTTTATTATTTTTTTCTCTTTCTATATTTTTACCTCTTTAAGAAAATAAAATAAATTAATTTTTTTTTCTCTTTTATTCTTCTCTCATTTATTATTTTTATTCTTTTTTTTCATATTATCCATTATTAGAGATACCATTTCGTAACAATTTTATTATTTCCTTCTTTATCCTTTTTCATTTATCCTTTATTAGAGATATAATTTTAATAATATTTTTATTATTTCTTTATGTGTTCTTCTTTTTTATTTTCTTTTTTCATTCATTAGATATATCATTTTGTAATGGAAAAAGCACCCCACACATCTATTTAAGGATTAATATTACAGTTTTTATATTTTTTTTTTTTATTACTACTTATAAAGTTTTAATTACAAGTATTAACAGAACAATTTTAAATTATGAATTAATTAATTACATTTTACTAAGTAATTATATTATGTTATTATAATTAATAGGTGAGAGAAATAACATAAATCAGAGAGAATCAGTTGATAATTATCAACACCTTTCAAAGAATTTTTTTAACTTATTACACGCCACCCACCACCCCCACTCCCACATACCCACATTGCTCTTTTCACCACGATTACTCTTTCTCTTTCAATTTCTTCGTTGTTCTACTTCTCCATTCAAATGAAAACCTTTGCAGATCGGGTACACACTGCGAAGGATCAAAAGTGTTGTGAATATTGACAGTTATTTTTTATTTTGACATGAAAATGGTATACTTTTGATATAGGCATACTGAGGTTTATTGTAAACTTGTGTTATTAGGTGGAACAAAATTTATATAAAATTGGTATGATATAGTTTTATGTAATTTATAGACTATATAAAGTTTGTATTATATTGATATCCAATTATTAGAATAAGTATATTTTTTACATGAAAATAGCAAACTGTGAAATTGGTATTAATTTGTTGTAATATGTATATACATTTACATGAAGTTGGTATAAATTTGGAGTGAAATATGTCACAGTTGTATGAAATTGGTAAAATGGTATACTTTTGGTATGAACTTTGTATGAATTATTTGCAATATGTATATGCATTGGTATGAAGTTGGTATAAATTCAATATGAAATTCGTAACAGTGATATCAACTTATTCGTTTATTAACTTGTCAATTTTAACCTACCTAAATACATGTAGCACAGTCTACTTGTTATTTGACTTTCCTAAATACATGATCAAAATCTAATACGGATTCTTCTTCTTCTCGTATCCTTCTACATTATATTTAGGGAAAAAAGACAAATATATCCTTAAACTATCGTAAATGGTATGCAATATCCTCCATCACTTTTGAGACATTGGTGCCCCTATACTGTCCAAAAACTAGAGCATAGATACCCTTTATACTAACGGACATACATGTGTCATAATCTTATCCACCTACCCGACATTTATTAAATATTGAACTGACGGATAAGATTGCGCCCCGTGTCCCTATTTAGTCTTCCGTTAGAGTGAAGGGCATATATGCTCTAGTTTTTGGACGGCAGAGGCACCAATGTTCCAAAAGTATGACGGAGGGTATCTGCATACCATTTACATAGTTGGGGATATATTTGTCCTTTTCCCTTATATTTATGCTTTATCCCTTTTGAAAATTTTAAAATGGCGAATTAGGCAAAAAAGAACAAGATTTAGACACTAGTTTTTTTTTTCTTTTTGATTTCTTCTTTGATGTTTGATATCTATTTTGAATTTGACTAATCCAAATTTGCGTAAGAAAATTGTTTTTTAAGGAGGGGGGGTGGTGGTAGGGTGGGGGGAGGGGGTGGGGTAAACTGTGTTAGAGTTATATATATATATATATATATATATATATATATACTAGATACAATGACCCCGTGTAAGCACGGGCCCAATAGTTGTTTACTTTATTTGTCTCTATTTATGTGAGTGATTTATAATATTCTTAACGTAATTTTTAAATAATATATGTTACTCTTTTTGTCCCAATTTATGTAGCACATGTGAAATTTTGAAAGTTAATCACATTTTAATATGTTTTCTTAAAAAATATTTTAAGTTGTTAATTGTTGTGATTTACAGAACTCTTAGCGTAATTTAACGTAATTTTCAAATAATATATATTTCTCACTCAATCTCAATTACGCAGTACATATGAAATTTCGAGAGTTGAATCAAATTTTTAGTACTATTTTAAACTATATTTTAGCACTATTTATATAATTTTCAAATAATATATGTTACTCACTCTATTCTATTATGCAATACATGTGAAATTTGAAGAATTAACCAATTTTTTAATATTTTAAGGTGATTTTTAGTACTATTTTTGTAGTAAATAGAGGAAGTTGAAGATGAAGGGCAAATCGGTCAATTGACCGACTGACCCTAATGTCATGCCCCGAGCCTACACCCTGGACGTGGCCGGCACTCGAAGACCATTGTTGGCCCCAAGCGAACCCTTGGCCTGGCTTACTTAACTCAGCGAAAGACTTAACTCAACAAAATAAACTCAAGTAATAGTTTAAATGATAGCATCTTAGCCAAAATGACAACTTATGTCTCAAAACAAAGTATCTGCAAATACATAACTGAGAGACTCAAAACTAACTGTCTGACTGCCTATGAAGCCTCTATAATACTGAGATGGGTGTTGGGACAGACCCCACAACATCCTAATAAAGCAAAGCTAGGAAAGCGAAATAACAGAGTCCTCCAGAATGCAAAGAGGCTCACCACTGACTCTGGAGTGCTCAACTGGATCAACGACGTGTTGGATGCTGATCCTGGTTACCTGTGTCCGCATCATAATAAGATGCAGGCCAACTGGCATCAGTACATTGAATGTACGATTATGCGAGTTGGAAAGCTAAACAACAACTTAAGCTTGAAAGGACTACAAAGGAACACTTACCTTGGCTCTGTTTAACTCATGAACATCTGAACTCAATATAAAGCAATAAGACACATGCAATATATATATAAAGCTTGTAAAACAGTGTAAACAACTTAGTTTGTTAAAGATAAGGCAATAACAAACTCAACTTTACTTAAATATAAAAGTAATATAACTTTTGTGGGGGATTCTCTAACTGACAACCACCGCTATTAGCCTAAGTGGTGATACATCGTCTTGCCCACGCTGCCAGAACTGTCCTATACTTAGCCGTCATATAAAACGCTTAACTTAGTAGATCCACTAGTCTATGCTAAAAACATCTTAAGGAGTCATCTAAAAAGTATGATCATTTACTACCTATGATGGCTACATGGTTTTATGGAGACTTGAGTTAATATGAATTCGTATCCCCACATCGGTGCTCAATACTACTCCCAAAATATACTTAGCTCATATGTTTGTAAAAACGAAACTCTTTCTTTGAATTGAGATAATTACTCAAAACTTAGCTTAAAAGCTCTCTTGGAATCAATGTTCCCTTTCTTGCTCAAATATGAAACATTTAAAGCTCTTTGGGAATACTTAGTCCCCTTATAGATTTTTGAGAAATGAACTCAACTCTTTACTCTTTTCTTAACTTGAAACTTGAGCCTAAAAATGAAGTTTAAACGTTTAATAAAGACTATTGAAAACTTTAAGAAACTTTGTTTTGACTTACTTCTTAACTTCTAGACTTGACTCTTAATTTCTTTGACTTTGATCTTAACTTTCCTTGAATTGGATTATGGATCAAAGGTTCATGATCTCATGTTTACGGATGATTTCATGATGTTTAGATGAACCTTAGAGTGTTGGAAACAACTAGAAAACATAGATACATCGCTTAGGAACAAGTACGAAAAGGTGGGGAACGAATGGGGAGAACTGGAGTCCCTGACACTCTGAGAGGCGCGGAGCGCCAACCCTCAAACTTCAGAGAAGTCTGGCTGGCGCGACACGCCAGAGGCCAAACTTCAGAGAAGTTTTTGTGGCGCTCTGGAAAGCGCGGCGCCCTAGCCCTTTTGCCTAGCGACTTTCGACTTTTCTCTTCCGTTCTTCCTCTCTAAACCTCCCTAACTTCCATAGTTCCTTCCCCAAACACTTAGGTTCAATTGTACCCTCAATATACAACTAATCTAACTCGAAAAACTACTCAGAAACATGAATCAACTCATCCCCAAGCATCAACAACTCAACCAACAAGAATTCTACAATTTGTTCTTCAAGTACCTTACTTCTTCAACATGTAAACAACTCAAAACAATTGGATTGAAACAAGTTGGTGTGTGGGTGAACTAACCCAACATGAAAAGATCTCACATACCTTAATAGGGATCCCCCTGACGAATTACACTTGCAAGCTTGGATGATCTTGACGAATTCTTGCATTTTTCTCCCTTTCTTTCTTCTTTTCTCTCTTCTCCAAGCCCTAAGCGTATTTATCAATTCTCCAAACTGAATAAGTCATGTTTTTACCCCAATAAATCCCTACAATCAAATTAGGAAATTAATTAGAGAAAAGACTACTTTGCCCTTCCTTAAACCGGATTGGGACTTTCCTCAATCCAACACCCAACTTCCGAAAGACATATCTCACTCATACGATGTCAAAATCATGCAATCTCGGTGGCGTTGAAAAGATATCTCCAAGGGATTTCCAACCATATCAAGAACTGCTCCTAAATCCTCTTGAGCTAGGAGTTATGGTCGTTTTAAAATGGCCAAAACTCACTTTCAACTTAGACAAAATATCCAGATTTCCTTATTCTTTCCGAAAATCAATATTTTCATATTTTGAACTCTTCATAGTCATTTCTAAGTGTGGGATGTTACAATATCTCCCCCTTGGAAATATTTGTCCTCGAATGAGCTTTATTTCACTATGCTATGAGTAGCAACATTAAGTTCAACACTCAACAAGCAAAAGCAAGTAACAACATGCATACTCATAATTTAGCTAGTACTAAGAAGAGGATTAGTACCTTGATCTGAATTTTCTCCGGATTCAAAGAGATGTGGGTATCTCTTCTTCATATCCTCTTCAGCTTCCCAAGTAGCTTCTTCAACAAATTGGTTCCTCCTAAGGACTTTGACTGATGCGACCTCTTTTTTTCTCAAATTGCGAACTTGGCGATCTAAAGTCTGGACCAGAATCTCCTCATAAGATAAATTATTCTTAATTTGAACATTTTCAGTTTGCACTATCAATGAAGGATCTCCCATGCACTTCTTCAACTTAGATATGTGAAATATCGGATGAACTGCCGCTAATTCATGTGGTAGCTCCAACTCATAAGCTACACTGCCAATCCTCTTGGCTATGCGATAAGGTCCAATATACCGGGGACTAAGCTTCCCCTTATTACCAAACCTCATAACACCCTTCATGGGTGAAACTTTCAAATATACCCAATCATCTACTTCGAACTCTAACGCCCTTCTCCTAACATCAGTGTAGGATTTCTGACGACTGTGTGCTATTTTCAATCTCTCTTGAATTACTTTCACTTTCTCCATAGCTTGATGAACTAAATCTGGTCCTATCAACCCTGTTTCACCAACTTCAAACCATCCAATAGGAGATCTGCATCTTCTCCCATAAAGAGCTTCATTTGGAGCCATTGGATGCTGGAGTGGTAACTGTTGTTGTAAGCAAACTCAATGAGAGGTAGGTAATCATCCTAATTTCCTTTTAAATCCATCACACAAGCCCTCAACATATCCTCTAAGGTCTGAATAGTACTTGCCCATCTGTCTGAGGATGAAAGGCAGTACTTAAATTCACTTTCGAACCCAAACCTTTCTGGAAAGATATCCAGAACTGTGCAGTAAATTGTGCACCTTTATCTGAAATAATGGAGACCGGAACTCCATGGAGTCTTACCACTTCTTGAATATATAGCTTAGCATAATCTTCTGCTGAATGGGTAGTCTTTACCGGCAAAAGTGGGCTGATTTTGTCATTATGTCGACAATCACCCAAATAGAATCATGTTGTCTGCAAAACCTTGGTAGACCTGTGATGAAGTCCATATTAATCATCTCCCATTTCCATTCTGGAAGTTCTATATTCTGCGCCAAACCACCAAGCCTTTGGTGTTCGACTTTCACTTGCTGGCAATTTGGACACTTAACAACAAACTCTGAAATGCCCTTCTTCATGCCATTCCACCAATACACTTCTCTCAAATCGCGATACATCTTTGTGGAACCTGGATGAATGGAATATCTGGAGCTATAAGCTTCCTCCATGATCCTCTCTTGGATTTCATCCACCATTGGTACACACAATCTACCTTGATATCTCAATACACCATCTCTCCCTTGTTCAAAAGCTAATACTCTTTGCTTTTGAACATTTGCCTTCAAGTCGAGCAAACTGGAGTCTTGGTCTTGCTTTTTCTTCACTTCTGACACTGGTGATGATTCAGCCCCGTTTGCCACCACTATTCCTTCTTCTGTGGAGTCCATAAGTCTGACTCCCAGGTGTGCAAGTCTGTGCACATCTTTGGCTAACTCCCTATTTTCTTCCTCAACATAGGTGATACTACCCATAGATAACCTGCTTAAAGCATCAACAACAACATTAGCCTTACCTGAGTGGTATAGAATACTCATGTCATAATCCTTGAGTAATTCCAATCACCTCTTCTGTCTGAGATTGAGCTCTTTCTAAGTGAACACATATTGCAAGCTCTTGTGATCAGTGAATATATCAACATGAACACCATACAAGTAGTGTCGCCAAATCTTCAAGGCGAAAACTACAGCAGCCAACTCTAAGTCATGAGTTGGATAATTCTTCTCATGAACCTTCAACTGGCTGGAGGCATAAGCTATCACCTTGCCATTTTGCATTAACACACAACCCCAAACAAACTCTGGATGCATCACAATACACCACGAAACCTTGAGTACCCTCTGATAAGGTCAAAACTGGGGCACTAGTCAACCTATTCTTCAATTCCAGAAAGATTTTCTCACAAGCTTCAGACCATTGAAACTTCACTGTTTTCTGAGTCAACTTCGTCAAAGGAGACGAAATGGATGAGAAACCCTCAACAAATCTCCTATAATAGACAGCCAAGCCCAAGAAACTCTTAATATCAGTTGGAGATGTGGGTCTAGGCCAATTCTGCACTGCCTCAATCTTCTGAGTATCAACTCTAATACCATCGCTGGAAATAATATGGCCCAAGAATGCCACAGACTCAAGCCAAAACTCACACTTAGAGAACTTGGCATACAACTCCTTATCTTTCAAGGTCTAAAGAACTATTCTGAGATGACTAGCATGATCTTCTTCATTCCTTGAATATATTAGTATGTCATCAATGAAGACGATGACAAACATATCTAAATAAGGTTTGAAGACTTTGTTCATAAGATCCATGAACGATGTTGGTGCATTGGTCAAACCAAAGGACATGACCAAGAATTCATAATGACCATATCTAGTCCTGAATGCTGTCCTTGGAATGTCACATTCCCTAACTTTCAACTGATGGTTGCCTGATTTGAGATAAATTTTTGAAAAACAGGTGGCACCCTGAAGTTGATCAAATAAATCATCTATCCTTGGAAGAGGATACTTATTCTTGATGGTAACCTTATTTAATTGACGGTAATCTATACACATCCTAAGGAAACCATCTTTCTTTCTCACAAACAAGACCGGAGCGCCCCAAGGTAAGACACTTGGTCGAATGAAACCCTTATCTAATAGATCTTTTAACTGCTCTTCAATTCTTTCAACTCTGCTGGTGCCATTCTGTATGGCGGAATAGAGATATGACGAGTATCTAGAATGATGTCTATACCAAAGTCTATTTCTCTCTCAGGAGGGACTCCGGGTATATCATCAGGAAAAACTTCTGGAAACTCTCTTACTATAGGAACTGACTGGATGGGAGATACCTCAGCACTTGAGTCATTAACTCGGACTAAGTGATAGATACAACCCTTTGAAGCTAACTTTCTTGCCTTAAGGTACGAAATGAAACGACCCTTAGGCACTGCTGAACTACTACTCCACTCTATAACTGGCTCATTAGGAATCTGAAACTTGACAACTCGAGTTCTGCAATCTGTGGAGGCATAACAGGCATATCAGGCATGAAGCCAGTCCATACCTATAATGACATCAAAATCTACCATGTATAGCTCAACTAGATCAGTCATGGTGTCTTTGTGATTGATGGAAACATGACATTCACAATAGACTCTTTCTGTTAGAATAAACTCCCCAACAGTGTGGAAACACAGAAAGGTTCACAAAGTTTCTTAGGGATAAAATCAAACTTATTTGCAACATAAGGGGTCACAAAAGATAAACTTGCTCCTGGGTCTAGCAAATCATAAACATCAAAAGCAAAAACTTTGATCATACTAGTGACAACATCTGGAGAGTTCTCTTGCTCTTGGCGACTGGTGATTGCATAAAGGCGGTTTGCTCCTCCGCCAGTACAAGAAGTAGCTCCTCTAGGTGCAACCCTGTCTGGTGGAGCAACTGATGAAGACTGGGCTCTATTGCCTGGATTTCCACTACCTTGCGTATTCTTAGGACACTCTTTCAAGAAGTGTCCCTCTTGTCCACACTTGAAACAATCTGTCAAGCCATCACGACACTTACCTGGGTGGGTTCTCCCACACTTAGCACATGCAGGAGCCCAACTACCTCCTTGTGCCACACTACCCTGGGACTGCGCTGGTTTAGATCTGAAGTTCTGTGAATTCTGACCATAATATTTGCCTTTGTTTCGAGGTACATGTGCACTAGCAGATGATGGAGCAGGCCCCTTTTGCTTCTGCTGAAAGGATGAACGATTCACATTTCCTTTCTGCTGCCCCGACTCATTCCCTGTCTTCGCTTTCTTACTTCTGAACTCTTCCCTGTCTCTCAGCTTCTCTTCATCAACCTGCTGCACATAAACCATCAACCTTGATATGTCCATGTCGCCTATCAACATCGTTGCCTTGTCCTCTTTTCTTGACAGACGACCCAAGCCAGCAATAAACAAGCTCATTCTGCTCCTCATGTCCTTAACCATTTCAGGAGCATAGCGGGACAACTGGGTGAACTTCACCCCATACGCATGCACGCTCAAGGAATCCTGTTTCAGTGTAAGAAACTCTCGTACCTTGGCCTCCTTCAGTTCTCGGGGAAAGAAATGCCCCAAGAAGGCTTATTTGAAACAAGCCCAACTAGCAGGTGGTACATCTTCAGGTCTACCCCCCTTCCACTGATCGAACCATGTTCTAGCAACAACCTTCAGTTGATATGCAACTAGTTCAACCCTTCCAACGTCGGCAACATGCATCACTTCAAAAACCTTCTTCAATTTCTCAAAAAAAAAATCTGGATTCTCAGTAGTGACCGAACCAGTGAAACTTGGAGGATTCATTCTCAAGAATTCGCAAATCCTCGAAGTATCAGCCTCATCTTGCCTTGGTCCTCTTGGTTGCCCAACCTTATTAGTCACAGCTTGGCTCAGCATCCGGATAGCCTCACGGAATTCGACATTAGTGACCTCGCCTTGAGGTTGCATGTTTGGTGCATTAGGTATCCCTTGCTCTTGTGGTTCAACATTTCTCCTAGCTGGACGACCTCGTGCTGCTCTTCGTGGAGGCGTGGTTATCTGAAACACGTACAAGCACTAATTAGAGAGAGACTTTTAGAGATAAACTCTAACGCACGAGATGGATATGAAGGAAGTGAAGAATTTCCTAAATGTTGTTGCCTCCTAATTAGAGATGTGGCGCGCTTTACACCGATAAATAGGACTCTACAGACACGACTTCATAGACTCCCTAGGACTCTTGAACTCTGTGCTCTAATACCAAGTTTTTCATGCCCCGAGCCTACACCCTGGACATGGCCGACACTCGAAGACCATTGCTGGCCCCAAGCAAACCCTTTGCCTGGCTTACTTAACTCAGCGGAAGACTTAACTCAACAAAATAAACTCAAGTAATAGTTTAAATGATAACATCTTAGCCAAAATGACAACTTATGTCTCAAAGCAAAGTATCTGCAAATACATAGCTGAGAGACTCAAAACTAACTGTCTGATTGTCTATGAAGCCTCTATAATACTGAGATGGATGTTGGGACAGACCCCATAACATCCTAATAAAGTAAAACTAGGAAAGCGCAATAATAGAGTCCTCCGAAAAGCAAGGAGGCTCACCACTGACTCTAGAGTGCTCAACTGGATCAACGGCGTGCTGAATGCTGATCCTGGTTACATGTGTCTGCATCATAATAAGATGCAGGCCAACTGGCATCAGTACATTTAATGTACGAGTATGCGAGTTAGAAAGCTAAACAACAACTTAAGCTTGAAAGGAGTACAAATGAATACTTACCTTGGCTCTGTTTAACTCATGAACAACTGAACTCAATATAAAGCAATAAGACACATGCAATATATATAAAGCTTGTAAAACAGTGTAAACAACTTAGTTTGTTAAAGATAAGGCAATAACAAACTCAACTTTACTTAAATATAAAAGTAATATAACTTTTGTGGGGGATTCTCTAACCGACAACCACCACTATGAGCCTAAGTGGTGATACAACGTCTTGCCCACGCTGCCGGAACTGTCCTATACTTTGCCATCATATAGAACGCTTAACTTAGTAGATCCACTAGTCTATGCTAAAAACATCTTAAGGAGTCATCTAAAATGTATGATCCTTTACTACCCATGATGGTTACATGGTTTTATGGAGACTTGAGTTAATATGAACTTGTATCCCCACATCGATGATCAATACTACTCCCAAAATATACTTAGCTCATACGTTTGTAAAAACAAAACTCTTTCTTTGAATTGAGATAATTACTCAAAACTTAGCTTAAAAGCTCTCTTGGAATCGATGTTCCCTTTCTTGCTCAAATCTGAAACATTTATAAGCTCTTTGGGAATACTTTGTCCCCTTATAGCTTTTTGAGAAATGAACTCAACTCTTTACTCTTTGCTTAACTTGAAACATGAGCCTAAAACCGAAGTTTAAACGTTTAATAAAGACTATTGAAAACTTTAAGAAACTTTGTTTTGACTTACTTCTTAACTTCTAGACTTGACTCTTAACTTCTTTGACTTTGATCTTAACTTTCCTTGAATTGGATTATGGATCCAAGGTTCATGATCTCATGTTTACGGATGATTTCATGATGTTTAGATGAACCTTAGAGTGTTGGAAACAACTAGAAAGCATAGATACATCGCTTAGGAACAAGTATGAAAAGGTGGGGAACGAATGGGGAGAACTAGAGTCCCTGGCACTCTGAGAGACGCGGGGCACCAACCCTCAAACTTCAAAGAAGTTTGGCTGGCGCTCTGGCTGGCGTGACACGCCAGAGGCCAAACTTCAGAGAAGTTTTTGTGGCGCTCTGGCAGGAGCGGAGCCCCAGCCCTTTTGTCCAGCGACTGCTGACTTTTCTCTTTCGTTCTTCCTCTCTAAACCTCCCTAACTTCCATAGTTCCTTCCCAAACACTTTGGTTCAATTGTTCCTGTCACGACCCGGGATCACCCCCTAGTCGTAACCGGCGTACTCGACCTCGAAGAGGTCTAATACAAGCCTATTAGCAATTCATTCATCGCATAGACACTAAAACCATAAGGAATTAAAAACTTTCTTTACCAAGAACACATTTCATAAAAAAAGAAACAATAGCAAGCGGAAGACTTTCTAGACTTTATACATGATGTCTCAAAACCATCTAATACTTTAGAGTACAAAATTCGGGACCAATCCCATACACAACTTAAACAATACTAAAAAGACATAAAAGAACATATGGGGTATTGTCCTCGAATATATGAAGACTCACCAAGTCTTCATCTTCAACACTTAGAAACCTATCAAATAGCCATGACATGTCATCATCTCCAAATTCCTACACTTTAGTCCAAAAAGGGAAAGAAAGGGGTTAGCACAATTAAGTACTAAGTATGGAGACCATGCAAAAACATGCCAAAAAGGACATTTTCAAGGAAGTAAATACTTTCATATCATTTGATAAAACCTTTCCGTTACAAGTATAAGAGACATAATACAAGTCAACATTAACATATAAGACCATAGCCAACCATACATATACTCAACATATGTCCATATACAACCCATGCTTAACTTTAAAAGAACACATGTCATTTCATTACCATAGGACCTCTACCTAAGATAATCTTAAGACACACTTGAGTGAGACAAGAAGTGACCGCCCATACAACCTCTTCAAGCACACTTAAGTGTTCCCCAAGATTACCTTAGATAATGACATTTCCTTTACAACATAACATCAATAGACTAACATTCTTTAAGAAACCATTTTGGAGACATTCAAGCACATAAGGGGACTTTCACATAATAGTCGTTAGACTTAGGGAACTCACTTTAGTATCTTCAAAGCCTACTCGTGCCATGTGTAGATAACATCTCATACTACTACCTACACGTTGTAGAACCTATCCAATAACTAGAGTGCACATCCCATATGATGGGAATAGGCATTAACCGACATAGACCATGCGAGCTAGACATGGAATCCGGTGTCATAAAACCCTACACCGTGGAAGGTGTTCTACTTGCCAAAGGTAGAACTAGTAAGCAACCCATGTAGGCACATGGTTTAAGGGATATCCAAAGATGTTCATTGTACTCTTGCCTCATACTCGGGAGAGCTACCATCTTAACCATATCCACTCGGTGCTTAGCCTTAGTTCCCATAAAGTAATTTCATTCACATGTATGTGCTAGAGAGGGCACCATCATTAGGTCTACCGACCCATAGCACATCTACCAAAAAGGGCACCACAAGGATCTACCGATCAAGGTTCATTAAGGATAGCTCATTAAATCCCCCTGGAAGGGTGCCTTAGGCCTACCGATTTTTCATTAAGTGTGCCTTAAGCCTATCGGTCCAAGGTTCATCATTTCACACATGAGAAGGGCTACCACCATTAGGTCTACCGATTTCATAGTTTTACATTTACTTAGGAAAGCTAGACTTATGAAAGGGCACCATTTCTTAGTTCTTGCCCACTTCACATATTCATGCATTCAAGACTTTAAGTAACAAGGAGGGACACTTTAGTCTACCAACCAAGTCACAACATTTTCATTCAAGGATACTTCATAATCCTACATCATTTCATATATACATCATGAGAAATCATACTTTAACTCACAATGCTATCCAATTTACATAGGATCATCACAAGATCACATAAAACTCATTCACATCATACCTTCACATATAGCTTCATATAAAACTCGTTCGCATCATACCTTCACATATAGCTTCACATAAAACTCATTCACATCATACCTTCACATATAGCTTCACATAAAACTCATTCACATCATACCTTCACATATAACTTCATATAAAACTCATTCACATCATACCTTCACATATAGCTTCACATAAAACTTTACATATAACTTCATATAGGACTTTACATATAGCCTCATAGGTGTATAATAATACAACAATATAATAACATTCACATAATGCCCTTCATGGCCTCAATTCACAATAATACAACAAATAACCACCTCTACCAAAGGTGGATCAAACCAACCAATAACAATTATATTAATACTAAGAGATCAAGCCATCTTACCACCCTTTTCAAAGGCCATAAGCCATAATACTCAATTCCATGCCAATTATACAATATTTATCAAGTTTGATCAACTTACCCTCTTTCCATGGCTATCTTCATCATCCTCATATTCCAACAATTAACAATACAATAACAATGATAATAACAACATTCAACTATACAAGCTAAGCTAAGCATAAGCCAATAATCAACATGAAGACCAATTCACAATTTTGTCCATTCAAGGCTAACATCCCACATCCTTCAATTCACTAACAATTCTTAACAATTCCACATAGATAAATACATATATGAACAGTCCACAATAATCGTCCATCAATTACACAAAATCAATACACCCACTTTAGGCCAAATTTAGAGAATTTGAGAAGACATGAGTTCATGGGAATTTCTTTCTAAAAACCATTAATAATCATTAATAACCATATAAATCATCATTTAAAACCTTTTTATGCAAGAACCCATGCTAGAATCGAAATAGGTTTTTGTGTGTATTTGAAAAACCTTGAAAACCTTTTGATTGGGTTCCTTGAAAGAAAGAATAATCAAGGATAAGGATCCCCATACCTCTAAGTTGAAAACCCACGAAAATTGAAGAAGAAGCACTCGAAATCTTCAATCCTAGCTCCAACTCCTCTTCTTCCTTGAGTTAGAGAGAAATATATGAAAGGAG
Source organism: Solanum verrucosum (assembly GCF_900185275.1). Lineage (NCBI taxonomy): Eukaryota > Viridiplantae > Streptophyta > Magnoliopsida > Solanales > Solanaceae > Solanum > Solanum verrucosum. The sequence goes on along the minus strand of NW_026020210.1, from coordinate 273,157 downwards.
ATGGGTTTCTTTTTAATTCTAAGAGGAATGGCTTAAATGAAAGGAATTAAGTCATAAAAAGGTCTTATGGTTGCTAGGAAAAGAATAAAATAACATAGGGTCAATTTTGGAAAAGGACTAAGGACCCATAAAGTCTTAACTTAAAAATTCTACCCCTTCCCGTCTTAGTTCGCCCTTTTTTTTTCAGCCTGACAGTGCTTCAATATTTCGGGCATAACTTTTTACTCCAAGGTCGGAATTGGGAAAACTCGGTGGCGTTGGAAAGAGGACTCAAAGACCTTTATTGGATAGGTAAAAGTCCACCTAATTCATTTTGAGCTAAAAGATATGACCATTTAAAGTTGACCCTTACAACTCACTAGTTCAAATGACTAGTTTCCGGACGTCACGGTCATTTCTCATCATTTCATCAAGTTCTCAACTCCAAACTCACATGTGAGGCTCTAGTTTCACTAGTTCGTTTTTAGGGTCGTTACAGTTCCCTCAATATACAACCAATCTAACTTAAAAAACAACTCAGAAACATGAATCAACTCATCCCCAAACATCAACAACTCAACCAACAAGAATTCTACAATTTGTTCTTCAAGAACCTTACTTCTTCAACATGTAAACAACTCAAAACAATTGGATTGAAACAAGTTGGTGTGTGGGTGAACTAACCCAACACGAAAACATCTCACATACCTTAATAGGGATCACCCCCAATGAATTCCACTCGCAAGCTTGGATGATCTTGCCGTTTTTCTCCCTTTCTTTCTTCTTTTCTCTCCTCTCCAAGCCCTAAGCGTATTTCTCAATTCTCCAAACTGACTAAGTCATGTTTTTACCCCAATAAATCCCTAAAATCAAATTAGGAAATTAATTAGAGAAAAGACTATTTTTGCCCTTCCCTAAAACCGGATTGGGACTTTCCTCAATCCAACAACCCAACTTCCGAAAGGCATATCTCACTCATACAATGTCGAGATCGTGCAATCTTGGTGGCGCTGGAAAGATCTCTCCAAGGAATTTCCAACCATATCAAGAGCTGCTCCTAAATCCTCCTGAGCTAGGAGTTATGGCCGTTTGAAAATTGCCAAAACTCACTTTTTTAACTTAGACAAAATTTCCAGATTTCCTTGTTCTTTCCAAAAATCAATATTCATATTTTAAACTCTTTATAGTCGTTTCTAGGTGCGAGATGTTACACCTAAGCTCCTAAACATTCTCACTTCTAAATGCAAGCACGGGCACAATATCCGTTGAATTGTTAATTATTATGATTTATAATATTTTTTACATTATTTTCAAATAATATATGTTATCTATTTTTAAATACTTTTAGTTGTGATTAATAATATTCTTAACGTAATTTCAAATAATATATGTTACTCCATTTGTCCCAATTTATGTGATACATGTGAAATTTTGAGAGTTAATATGTTTTTCAAATATTGTAAGTTGTTAACTATTGTGGTTTATGGTGTTCTTAATGTAATTTTTCAAATAATTTTTGTTATTCCCTTCGTCCTAATTATATCGTTTGCGTAAAATTTCGAGAGTTAACCGAATTTGTAATATTTTAAATTTATTTTTTAGTACTATTTAAAAAGGAAAAATTAAAATATAATGAAAGAGGAGTGTATAAAAGTAGGTGGGCCAGCTTTGTGATAGGGCAATGAAGTGTGCTCACAATAAAAGAAACTTAGTTCCTCTATTTGTAAATAGAGAAACTTGACCCCAAGCTCCTCTCTATTCCCACTTATAATATATAGTAATATATAACATTCATCAAAGTTCAAGATTCCAAGGCGGAAATTAAGGAGCAATCAAAAGACTTCCATGGAAATAAGTATGAGGTTTTGATTTTCGATGCAATCTAGAAGATCAACAAGCAACAGAATTCTAACGTCAGTGTATAAGGAAAAGTTAGTTACTTAATTCTTAGAAAGAGATGAATCTATCTTGTGAAGGATCAAATTTCTTGAATTGTCATCTTTGTCAAAGACCTTAAACGTCTAGCTCAAGAGCCTATAAAAAAAAAAGCAATTGAAGGTTAAGAAACATATATAACTAGTAAATGTGTCTGCGCTTTACGCGGTTTTAAATATAGTAAAATATATATATTTTTAAATTAAAATATCACATTAGCCTTTTAAGTTTTATGTTTTTTGTGCTATTATATTCATAATATTGATTTGAAGAATAAGATGAAGGCTATTGAGTGGTGATTTGTTTGTGGGAGCGGGTATCGATAAGAGTTCGAAAGATTGCGCAGTGATTTCATATTTTCTTACTGATTACAGTAGTAAGAATGATGTTGCATTATTTATTTTCGTGTATATTCTCTCAATAATTTCTTTTTATTTTATATTTTATATGAATTTTTTTATTAGCGTAAGTTTATAAAAGATAGTAAAATATATATATATTTTTAAAAAATAAATATTACAATTTTTATCTATCTATTTATCTGTCTATTTGTTTATCTATCGGTCTATTTGCGGCTTCTAACAAAGCCATAAGTAACTATTTTGAATCAAAAGAAATTATAAAATGTTATATTAAGAAAATGAATAGATTAAAAAATTCATAAAAAGATTGCTCTGTTGTATTTTAGCTTCTTGTTTATACACGTAATGTACAAGAATTCATATTTTGTAGCCAATCATCTATTGCTATGTGGGTAATAGTTTATCAATAAGATTCTATAATACCATTCCTAAGCTTATATCATATACAATTTTTTAGAAATTGGAGTTGCGCATCTTCAGTATCAATAAGTACGGTGGACACTTAATTAGTTCCTTTGTTAATCCTACTTGATTCTTAGGGGGGGAGGGGGATTTTAAGATTGCGTGAAAATTCTATTTGGATTCAATAAATTAAAACTGTATCAAAAAATATATATATTCAAAACTCAACTATAAATTATAAAAAAACGATTGAATAATTAGTAACTTCACCCAATTATGACCAACTCTTCTTGGTCTTGAAAAATTAAGTCCATATCAAAATAATATTATAATATGATAAATAAATCTAAAATATTACAAATACAAAACAAATAAACTCATATCATCAGTAAAGTTAAGTATCTAGTAATCTTTCTTTGATAGAATCATCACTAAAATGAAGAAAAAAAAGATATTACAAAAAATAAAGAATAAAAAACAGTTAAATACATACATGTGCTCCATTTTAAAATTTCCTGCAAAATACAAAGAAAAAAAAGCTCATTACAAATGAAACAAATTACCACTAACATTAAAAATTTAGTAACATCGTCACGACAAATGAAAAAAAAAAAAAGAGAAAGAGAAAGGTACTATCGGAAATGAAAAAGAAAATAACAAAAACACATATCTTTAGACTTTATCCGTTTTGCATCTATGTATGCATATATATAGCTATAGAATATGAATGATTTATAACTCCATTTATAAATTAGAAATACTTTATTCTTCATAAATATGATGAATTAGTATGAAAAAATTGTAATGGCCAATAAATATGGTTTATGAAAGGTTGTAACGGTAATAATCATTGATAAGATTAATTTTTTCATTAATTTATGAATATTATATTAATTTAGTGATAAAAAAATGAGATAAAAACTAAAAAAATTGACAAAGACGTTTTGGCTGCTGAGTAATTAATTACTCCTATTTAATGTGATCTTTTAATTCATTGAAGTTTTTATTTTAGAAAAAAACTCAGATTTTATTTTAATTAAAAAGATAAAATAGATAATTGCAAATGCTGGTCATTGGAGGCTGCCACATCATCGATTCTAGACTTAAATTTATGTATATATATAGATTGTCTAAGCCTTCTCAAACACCTTTATCCTACTCTTAATAAGCCTTGTTATTCTTGTTACATTTATTGTGTATCCAAAAGAGAGAATAGATTAAAAATATTGTCGATGAGATATTGTATTAATTAAAAGTGAATAGATATGGTATAGATATAGGAACTATACTTCACATGATTTGTTCAAGACAAACTTCAAGAAATTATCTAGAACATCTTTGTAATCTAAAGGGACTTGACTACGATTCATATTAAATCTTAATAGTATAAAATATTTAATATCATCTACTTTCTAAGTGTTATTCATGCATTAGCTATTGTTATCCTAGGCAGTTGGCTTATTCCTAATTCAATAGAAAGAGAAAATCAAAGAAGAAATCAATTCATATTTAAGACTCAAATTCAAATATTTTAATTAAAAAAATATTTATCACTCCACAATAAAATATAACCAATATCTGTTTAATATCATTCATAAGTTTTACTTTAATCCGTTGGCATTTTGTGTCCTTGGGATGGGCCATCTAGTCTAGTCAATAAGCACAATCGTTTTCTCCCTATAAAAATATGTGGTCCTCTTCACCGCCTTTATATGAACACTTTAAAGTTTGTCTATTATTCGTTGCACCTCAAAAATTAAATCAACACTTGTTCCCAATTACTCTAACTTTCCACTTTATTCAATCTTTCATTTTATAAATGATAATTAAAAGCCTATCAATAAACGATAATTACGAAGTATCAACGAAGATCTTGATCATAATCATTCAAATCTCAATCATTAAGTCGGTTTGTTTTCAAGGTTTGATTTTTAATTATTAAGTGATATTTGTTTTACTTATTTTACAATTATTTAATGAGTATAGATAAACTCAAATGATTAATATCTATAACAAAATTTTAATATCATTACATTTTTTATTTATATTCTTTACAGAAATCATCATTCACAACTACTTCATCTATTTCACCGAGAATTATTATCACTATCAATCACTACTTCATCTATTTCACCCAGAATTATTATCACTATCAATCACGACCATCTATCATCCACAAACCACCATTCTCACTTCTCAACTCAATCATATATAATCACCAATCATCAAAATCAATCGTCGTAATCATTAACCATCATTTATAATCATCATCAACAATTATTATTACATTCATTAATCATTATTGATAAACATTAATCTATATTAATATAAATAATTGCCATCTCATCCACTAATGTCATTAGCTATTAATATCATTTTTCTATTAATTATCAACCGTATCATAAAAAATCATAAATAATTACTAGATCAACCATTATACCATAATATATTAATCATAACCACTATCATCACACCATCCAAAGTGAGTGACTCATTTTTATTACTGTTTCTTTCCAACAATAATTGTTTATTATTGACTTAACATAAAAAATTAAAAAATAATAAATAATACAGATAACTTTACCAAATCATCCCTATTAATATAAGTCATCTAAATATTAAAAATAAATACTCCAATATTTAATAGCAAGATAAAATAAACACAAATCAACAAATTATTCAATTTAATAAATTGAACCTCCCAAAATATTATATAGTGAGCCAATAAAAATGTATGATGGAGTATAATTTATGTTGTTCCACATGATTTAGGGGCAGGAATAAATTCTGGTGAGTAAAGTAGTTAGGCAAGTAGAGATTTATAATATATTCCATTCCACCTTCTCTCCAACAACAAGGTAGGAAGTGAGGATGATGATGGAGGAACGAGAACTTGATTATTTACTAGTCCCTTTTGGGATTGCCATTTTCCTATCATATCATGCCTGGCTTCTCACCCTCATTATTCGCAATCCAAGAAGAACTGTCATCGGAATCAATTCTGAGTCTCGCCATCACTGGGTCCTCTCCATTATGACCGTTAGTCTCCATTCTCTACTCTATTTTCTTTTTTCTACTTCAGCAGCGGAGGTTTATGCTGGGTTAGGGGTATTAGGGTTACCGGCCAAAAGATGGATAAAATTATCGTTTCCAGACTTACTGCACTCTAACAAGTTTCTCTTTAACCACAATTTTAGCATTCTGAATTGAGTTACTTCACATTCAAATCACCGAGTTTTAAACCCTTTTTGGGATTTCTCTGCTATAAAAACAAATTATACTCCAAGCTGACCATCTGGATTAATTATTATCTCCATTAATATAGAAATGCTAAAAATGAGCAAATTGCAAGTTTAAAAAGTGGGAAAGTACTTGATATAAAAGTTTAGTTTGCAAAGTGAAAAATTCAGCAGCTGCCGAATATGAAGCTGATGAGAAAGATAGTTATGACTAAATTTGCTGTTGAAAGAGTTTTGCTCTGATTCTCTGGCACGGGCTCTTTACTTTTGACGCTGTACCTGTGTTAGATTCTTCAAAAATATGTTACTTCTGATGAATTTGACATGTACCCATGGACATATTTGAAGAATCCGAGCAAAATATGTTACTTCCTAGCGCTATTTAGGAGCAACTTGGTAGGAACTATCATAGTGTACTCTCTGCCAAAAGGAAGAAGTGGAGTATGAGAATCTAAAATGAGAAGAAAAAATAAATCAGCGTCTGGTTTGCAGAACTTATCAGACACAGATATATAATGTCAATTAACTTAGTTTAATCTTATAAGATCTCAATCATCTTAATGTTTTTCTTCATGTCCAAGGTTTGCATTTCCATTAATGTTTCGTGCTTATGTGCTATATATCGAGAAGCATATTATTAGTGTTCTGTTCTGGTAGAGGTACAATCCATAGCAATTGACAGTCAGTTATGTGATTTCAATTGACTTTGAGGTAACTGTATCCAGGATCCAATAAAGAATGGAGTTCTGGCAGTTCAAACAATACGGAACAACATTATGGCATCTACACTTTTGGCAACAACTGCAATTACGCTCAGCTCAATCATTAGTGTATTTGTGAGCAACAAATCAAGCTATACGCACTCTGAGCTACTGTATGGGAATAAAACATCTATGATGTCTTCTATAAAGTTTTTTACCATCTTGCTTTGCTTTCTGGTTGCATTTCTCTGCAATGTTCAATCTATCAGGTACTACGCTCATGTTAGCTTCTTAGCTACTGTGCCTACCTTCAAAGAAAGATCTGATTCTATAGAGTATGTTGCAAGGAATTTGAACCGAGGGAGCATGTTTTGGTCACTTGGACTACGAGCATTTTATTTGTCATTTCCTCTCTTCCTTTGGATATTTGGTCCCATACCCATGTTTGTAGGTTGCTGTGTAATGTCGATTGTTCTCTACTTCTTGGATACCACTACAAGTTTTACAAGGGATCTCCACTGTCAATCTATAAGAGAGAAAAGAAAGGAAACTGATGTAGATGCGTAAATCATCCACTTTAGAAGTTGTTATGACATAACTAGTTCACTGAGGGCTAAGTTGATTGGACTCTCCAAAAATGTTGCCCAGATCCTTCAAAAATACACTAGTTTTAAAGGATCTGACATGCACCCGTTGATATTTTTAAAGAGTCCAAGCAACATAGACTGAGGGTGCATTCAGAGTGTAGCCTGTAATACTTGAGTGTTTTATTTGGAAGATAGCTTGTTTCTTTGTGACTTAAGTTTCACCCTTTGGTTTCTGTATAAAATTTATCTTCAAGTGGTTTCCACTTCATTATATATACATTATTAATTTTGCTTTCCCTGTACCTGAAGAAGGAATATTATCCAGTGATTTATTGCATGTTTTCTCTTGATGACTTTATGTGTGAGGGTACAGAAACATGTTACAATGCTTGCAGTACTACTTAAAATAAGGCATAATATCCAATAATTTAATACATAAATAATTAACCTAAACATAACTATATCTTAATAAAATAACAAATTAAATTCTTCATAACTAATCCCTATAATACTGATATCTACGACTCTAGTCAGTAACCCAACAACCCCTAAAGGATCACTAACTTGACTCGTTTGGGAATTTTCCCTAGTAGTTGTCGTCGAGCCCGTCCTCTCGATTGAGCATCATATTTGTAAGGATCAATTATGAATATTTCAAGCGCTACACTATTTTCAATAAGGTAAGTTGTAAGTATCATGTCAGCAAAACCACCAACGTAACCACTATATTTGACTTCTTTGAGATGTTGATGGGGACACTTTTTCCGTATAACTTTTTTTTTGGAGATCGTTGTTTTAGCCCACTCAAGCTGAAAAGGAAAAACAAAGGGTAAGTAAAATATAACTAGTATGAAGCCAAGGAAAACATATTTTCCAAACATAATTGCAATTGAGTTTAATTTATACATATACCAATTGCGAACACAATTTCTTATTCCATACATACATTATATACATGTGATTGTTAAAAAAAAAGGGGTTTATAATCTATATCTATATTGCTTTAAAGGCATAAAAAAATGTCATTTTTTAAAAAATAAATAAATTAGTATTTGATTATTTTTAAGTAAAAAAATATAAAATTGGACATAATATAAAAGGAAAGAGAACAAGGTTTTTTTTAGTGAAGGTTAATAGTCATTATAATTGGCATATGTTAAAACAATACGGAAGAAAAGGATAAAAATATGAGTAATAAATACAAAAATTGGTGTTGGTTAATATAACAAGGAAAACACAAATTTTTAACATGAGTATTAAACTCCTAATATTTAGTAATTATTAGTTTGGATTTAGTTTATTTGAACCCATGTTATTTTAATATGTCATATATATTAAAAACAAAAAAGGTATTTATGAAAAATTACATAAAGAATAAACTCATACGTACCTCAATATGCAGTTTTGGTAAATATGGAGATGCTTCGATTAGTTGAGTAATACCAAGTAGGGAAACATCTTCCATGCCTGAGAGTTTCAACACAAGCACTTAGAGATTGTTGAACTTTGGTAAAGCATGATCAAGAAAATAAAAATCCTGGAATAATCAAACAAATTAAAAATTACAAGAGTAAAATCAAGCTTTCTTTATATATTCTAGCTCTGTGGAATACATTAATATATAATTGATTACCATCCCCATATGACCAAATTCAAGTGAAAGTGTCCTCAGTCGAGTGAAATAGGTTGTAAACGTATGAACAAGTTCACATATCACTGCTTGAGTCATCTTGAAATCAGCAGTAAGAAGTGAAGTAACATTCTCGAGAAACAAATCAGATTTCCATCCTATATATTTAAAAGAGACAAGATTGACGTTATGGATCTTGATGAAATCTAAATTAATGCAATAACATAGTTCCAAATCTTTCAAGTTGAAGCATGATGGTCCAACAATTTCCAGGTGAGTCAATAGTAGTGATTGATGAATAGATAGTTTCTCAAGAAGGGGACAGTTGAAGATGAAAAAGTTGACCACCCGATTATAAACATCAACGTTATTGAAAGCCAAAACTTTGAGACTAACAAATGGCGATAAATTTGATCTATGACTTGAGATGGACTTAGATGGAAAGGTATATCGCCTATGCTCGTATTTACTGAGTGATAAGTCTAGTTGAAAGATTTCAACCTTTTTCTTTGATGATACAAAGTTGAGACATTTACTAATTACACGCTTAAAATGCTTATGAAAAGGAAAAGAGAGAGTGAATTCTTCTAAGTGAGCACCCTTGAGGAAATCCAAAACATTATTAATCAAATTGATATGCTTCATCCCTTCCTTTCTGCATAACCTTGGATAATGACATATCTTCCATGTAATAAACTGTGAAATGTCGAAATTGAGACGTGTGACATACATCCAGAGATAGTGCCATTGAGTTGAAAGGGAACTTGTTTGGACTGCTTCTCTAATTGTTAATTGAGACAGAATTGATACAATAACTTCATCTGGCAATTGGCTAAGCCTGTCCTCCATTGATATCAAAATTGATTAATGTGAAGGATTTTATTGAAACGAACACAACTTTGTTTTCTTTACAGCCTTAATTCAATTTGGCCAATTGGTAGCTGTGTTGTGGTTTATATAGATTTTCAAACCAAATTTGAGTTGTTTATGGGTTTTCTGTATCAAACCCAATTGAATTAGGATTTAGTTTTTATTATTAGTTTCTAAATTTGCTGTATCAAACCCAGACTCAATTGGATTTGGTTTTTTTAATAATTTAGACGCCCGCTTCTGTATCAAAACCCAATTGGATTTGGATATGGTTTTTATTTCCTTTTTTTATTTATTTAAGTTTTCTAAACATAATATCTTACTTTGCTTAAAACAGACAAATATCCATTGAACTTAGAGAAGGTAAATAATTAGGCTAGGAACTTAGATATTATTATCGACGACGCGCGAACTAACAATTAATCTTACTAGCAAGTAATATTCTTCTCAAACACAAACTGGACAAGCAAATAAATCGTTGCACTAATTAAACAGTGAAAAGGGAAAATAAAGATATTTTTGACACAATATGGGCATAAGGATCATTATGAGTGATATGGGAGGTCCAATCAAAACATATTAACTCATAAAGAAATGGACATTGAACTTAACTCAACCTCAAAAGTTAACTCAACAGGTGAGGATTTCCCAAGATCATATAAAAAGACCAATTGTACGACTCAACACCCTCTCACGCCCAAGACTGAACACCAGTAAACCATGAATTGACATGGTCTAGCCCTGATACCGTCGTAAAAAAAATGATTGTGGACCAAACTCAGCCCTAAAAGCTAGCTCAAGAGGTAAGAACTGTCCAAGACCATATAAATAGACCGATTTCTACTCGTCCGGCCGGACACTATGGTTACAAAAAAAATATATTTAAAAATGGTACAAAGGGAGTACCTTTTCATGTGGCGGACCAGGACAGACCCAATTTCCACCAACCCAATCAAGATGAAACCTCAAGTCATGTTCAGAAAATTTAATGGATATCTGTCTGTGTTAATAACAATAGTTGTAGGTGAAAAATCTGCTAGTTTTTCATCTCCCGGACATTGTCAATCCAAGTCAAATCAACTGTTGCCTGCGAAATTAATATATGTACATAAAAATTTACCTTATATATACCTGCGTTACATCTTACATCATGTGATAAACTTATGAGTTATGTGTTACTATTAACTATTAAGCTTGCAAAGAAGATTCAATACGTTTAACTTTATTTGAAGTAATTCTTTAAGAATCCCAGTTCTCTTTTGTCCACTTCAAAGATATTTCAGAAACTTAATTTTTAAGCTATGGAATCAAGTTCTTTATATTCTTCTGTCTCAACCCTCAAAACTCGAATTTGAACAAACTAGAAATCATTACCCACTATTATACATCAGTATAACTTACGAGTATCTAACAAGCAGTCATATTTATCATCAGCTCGCAGATCCATCCAAGCATCAACGTCCATCGAAAACTTCTGACCAAGCTTCCTTATGTCTTGTTTCACTCCATGGTATCCATGAAACTTTAAACCCCTCAGCACAAGCTTATCTTTTGGTGTGTCCATGTGACCTGTCACTAAATGCTCTTAAAAATTGCAAAAAGAAGCTGGTAATGTAATCAATTATGTTCCAGCAATTTGTTCTTAAGCAAATTTCAACAACCGTGACTTGATATTTGATAAGAGAATGAACCTTGTTTCTAACTAAAATTCAAAAGCTAGCACGTGAGGTGAGGATAGCCCTAAATCATATAAGGAGTCAAATAATCTATATTACTATCGATGTGGGAACTCGTTATTAGAACTTGAACCCCCTCTTCACTATAGTATAACAGAACAATCAATTAATAACAGAAAACTAAAATGGCGTCTTATTTCTCCAACTATCCTCCTCTCTCTACCCCTCTAGCCCAACCAAAAGATAGATTAAAAAGTAAAAGAAAAGAAAGAAATCATAATTGTGGGCTGCCTGATCGCTTTGCTATTGATGTTTTTTCTGGTATTTTTTATGTGCATTGCAAGTCGGCTCAAGAGAAATTAAAAATCAAACATTAGAAAACTCCAAGATAGAGTGCTCTGTGGCCACAACAATATAATGTTAAGTACAAAATTCCAGAAATACCCTTGGTCATCCATGAGCTTGAAGAGCTAAATCTGCCCGGCATCGTCTTTGGTACACTTGCCAGCAGTAAATAACAATATTAGAGTACATCCATGTGTTCCTTCTTGTTATGATTGTACTCATGTTCTAATGAAACTCATAATTGACACAATGGGAAGCAATTAAAGTATCATTAAACTCTACAGCCAGCATTAACATCGCTAGGTTGGATATATGAATTTTATATTACTAATATAAATGGTACTATGAAAATGTTGGAAAATTATATGCATAGCGGAAGCATACTAGAATCTTTACAGCTTACATGAATAATAGATAACCAATACCGTTTATGCTAAACCACATAATCATGCTAGATCACATAAACATACTGAAATTTAATTCGATAAATACCTCTTGAAGCGTGAACATCAGATACCTTCAAGCGAATCCCCAAGATAGACAAAGTTCAAGTAAATCTACAAGATAGTTATGGTCTTCTACAGTGATCCCAAGTTCACATCTGAACTCTCTCAATACTTGATGGGCAAGTATGAATAGAAATCTAATTAATCTTTTTCTAGGTTAGGAGAATCTCTATTTATAGATATTTCTTCCCCAATCCAAAAAGGAGAAGAAAACACACGCCTACTCCTTTTCCCCTAAGAAATAGGGTTCTGAGTTCTAGTTAAATATGGGCACTGGAGGGACCACATAATTAACTACTGAGGCTTTCTATTATGGAAATAATTCCAAATAATTAATTTGAATTATTCTTACCATGATAAATTACAAATCATTCCACTAGAAATTCATAATTGCACTCCTCTATTTATATTTTGTAATTCCCCATTAAACACTTATGTAATTCCCCATGTTAAGATTTCAGATACTAATCAATAAATTAAATTACTGACAAATTTAACTTAATGATTAATTTCCTTTAGAGCACTACTTAACTTATTTTATGTGTCGGATTCATAAATCCACTTGCAAGGTTTGACACGATGAAAACTTATAAGTTTCTCAAAAAGGCATATCAATCAATCTCTAAAACGAGACATGGATTCCATCAACTAACTTATTATTTCACCAATATATATTATTATCATCCAACTTACCAGGCATATTGACTCATCTTAGAATCTCACCTTTTAATAAATCAAACCGATAATTAATATATACAGATCATAATAGTTATATCAGGATTAAGAATATAACTACATTTAATAGTTTAGAGAATATGTTTTGTCAGTCAGTCAGTCTAAAACAACTATCTTTACTTGATCCATTCAATACATACAAAATACACTAGCACAAGAAGTTGGAACTATATCGTTCCCATAATCAAGATAAATTACATATAATCTTGTGCTACAATCGTACCGATGGCATGTTCAATTTCCATCCTAGATTGTGAACAAAAAACTTTATACTTATAAGAACCGATGATTTAATCCTTTGTGTATAAGCTAAAACTCTACACACTAAATCATCTACTATATAAGTAAACAGACACCATAAACAAATATATGATCTATTAAAATTGAGCAAATATTTATTCTATAATAAATATTATTTCTTAACACAAGGTTAATAGTATATAACCCAACAATCTCCCACTTAGACTTTTAACCTTCACAATTGTTATAATGTACTATAACTAAATGCATGGTTAATAGTATATACCCTAACAATCTCCCACTTAGATATTTAATCTTGAAAATGGTTAGAATACTAGGTCTAAACACATTATTAATAGTATATACCCTAATAGAAAAATCATCCGAAGTTATTATACGTGCATCCGATGTAAAGCATCCTTCGAAGCTGATATTTGCAAATCAACTAAGATTCAAAGATTCACAGCGCTTCTTCTTTCAAATATAAGATGGCTAAGAGCGCTTTCAGAATTTAGGACATTCACAAATAATAAATAAGCAGCAATAAGAATACAACAACAACAACATAACCATAAACATATGAAACATAAATCAATAAGACTACCCAAAAAATGACCAGTCTCAGATTATAATAGTTAGAGAGTAATACTAAAGCTAACCTTGTCACTTTACCCCAAGATGAATCACAAAATTAAAGTTTTGCCTAAATATATCTCAGCTCCTTTCACGGATAAGAGGCACAATAATTCAAAAAATGAGCTACCTTAGATCAAAAACGCGAAATACTGCATTTCGATAGTTGATACTCTACAAAGTCAACTTGATCGATCAACAAAGTTATAAGAAAAATAGAGTTTAAAATAACTCAGGAACACCTGATAGCAGAACAATGATCGAGGTGAAAAATAATTGTAAGAAAAAACAAAACTCACCGGAACACCTTTATACAGCATAGCATAAATACGAACCGGAGAAACTTCAAACCACACCCAAGAGCGAAGGTCTGAAATTGGAGAAAATAAAATAAAATACAGATCTTGAATGAGAGAGAATAGCAATTTGGTATTGAATTTTGGCATTTACGAATATGGAAAAGATGAAAACTCCACATACTAGTAACTTCAAAGAAATTTTTTATCCCAAGCTATTGTACTTGTCCTCTTTACCTACCAACTATGTGACCAAAGAAGCGAAGAAAAAACTTAAACTGAAAATCATAGTGTGTTTTGCTGAATCAAACATAGAAACAAAGGGTGATGAGGAACCCGAATATCAAACAAAAAAAATGACCAACATGCATTAAAATTTTGAATCATATCCCTAAGAAAAAGAAGTCGTCTAGTCAAACGGAAAGATATAAAACCCAATCCCTACTACATTCGAATCTAATTTAGTCTGGGCAGAAGTTCTCTGTTGACAATAGTTGCATCACATTTTAATCTTTCAATTGTCTGATCCAACTTTGAAATGAGAGTTAAAACTTCAATCCTAAACCTTAGGATAAAACCTCAAAAACCTTACATGCACTTTCTTTATGCAAAGAAGTAGAATCAGACAAATCAAGAACAGAGAGAAAAAGAAGAATGACAGAAGTAGAAGAAAATTAGGCAATGACAACTACAAGAGATCCTAAAATTGAAAATTAAAACCAAAATTCATCTAAAAGTGGCAGAACACTGTGGAATTAGACCAGAGCTTAAAAAAAGTGGCATGCTTGTAACATGTATTTGGTAGTTGAAGGAACGATAACTATCTAACGTCCTATGAAGAATCTCATCGTTTAATCTACCACATAAGCATAAACCTTCTTTAATAGTCATATGAAATGTAGCCATCCAACTACTATACACAGACATATTATGGGACTAGTTTCTAGACACGTGCGTTGCACATGTGTCCCATGTTAAGTAGTACTATAATTTTTTTAAATGATATAAATGATGCTAAAACATGTAAGTAATAAGTGACTAAATTTAGGAAAGGGTAATTGTTTGTAGCTAAACAGTCAATTGAATTGGTATAACATTTTTCTTATATAGTTCTCATATATCTTATACTCAGTGTGTCATTTTCCTTATTTTTTTAATATTTCAATAACATATAGTTTATAGGTAAACATAAGTAACATTGATTATGTTTGTAAATGTTTCATATCTTAAAGATTGTGTCTTATTTTTAAGAAACTATAGTCTCCTCCTTATTATATCCACATACATATCAAGATCTTATTTCCGAATAACAATTGTATTTCATAATGTAGAAATATTGATTAACATGTCTTCTTTAAGATGGATGATGTATTGCTGTCAATTTCACGGGGTACACTTGAAAAAATCATATTTATTTGTAATAGATAATTGCATGTACAACTTTCTTTGTTTGATTCAAGATTATGAATCCTTCATGTAAATTTTATATGAGAATATTAACTAAATTGTTTAAATATAAGAGTATTACGAAATATAACATAATCAATTCATATTCACAAACAAGCTAGAACTTAATACAAATGGTTGAAATAATCCATCTGACTTGGCAGCGCATCAGGGGTGCAGCTGACTAAAGTGGTGCAATTTTCTAAAGACAATGGCACAATCCTTGTTTATGATTATGCATATGCTATGTATAAATGTGATGACAGTCCAAAGCCCAATTTGAGATTACTGGACCCAAACACGTAAGTTTAGATCATGTTGTTTGGTCAACATTAAGCTTTACTTTGTTTTCTAGTGAAAGCTTCTGCTATCATTTGGTTGAACCCTATAGCATTTAACAATATAGTATAGATGACAAAACTCATAATGTTTGTATATCAGTTTGTTAGCAGTTAGTTATCGGCTACAACGATCCATCTACTTCTATTACTCTTTTTAATCCCATTACAACCATACCTCAATTACAAGCTTCTTAGAGTCGGCATATGCATTCTCACTATTCATTTCACTCTATTTAGACCTATTTCATTCTAGTATTTACTACTAATTTATGGATCTCAAACAATACAAGTTCTCTATATTTCCTAATGAGACACATCTTAACAACTAAAAAAATTCCTAGTGAATTGGCCTAATGTATGTTTATCTTCTTCATGACTAAGCATAATTCTAATGATATGACTATCATATCTCTTATGTACCTGATGATGCGATGGAGAAGGGAAGAGTTCACAATTGCAAGATAAGATCTGAAGCAAAGAAAACTAAATAAAAATGAGTAATTAGCATACACAAAGGCTAAGCATATACAAGAGAAAACTATAAAAAAGATAAGAAGTAAAAAATGATAATTAATTTACAATGTATATATAGAAAATGAAAATAACTATTCATATTCCAAAACTGAAGAGTCTATGCATTAGTTATACCATTCAATTAGTTAAATGATTAGAAAACTGAAAATATTTAATTTAATACGGAAAACTAACTAAATGCTTTGAAAACAGAAAATATTTAATTTAATATGGAAAACTAACTAAATATTTTGAAAACAGAAAATATGGTGCTGGAAAATGGGATTGAGCCATTGAAGAGACATAACTCAAAATTGATAAATAAAAATTTAACTTTTGAGTTGGATTAATAATTAATATACATAATTTATAATATTTTTATATAGTCTAGGGGTAAATTGGTAATCCAACTTTGTACTTTGGAGATTCCCACTTTTAGTAATATATGATGATGAAAAGAGCAAATTGTTCATTAAACTATATATGATGATTTGCATATGTTCATTATCTAAAGAGCTCTTTATATGTAAAAATTTTTACATTTTATTTTGATAACCATCAAACTGTATTAACACAATTGTAAATAATATTTGAACATAGAACATTAACATGAGTAACTAAATAATTATTTTCTACAATTATGAAACAACAGGTACCTATGTTGACGACCTTCGACTTGTTATTTCAAAATGATACTGAACAATTGCATATCTTTATGAATTCTCCTGTCCAAAAAAGATTATTCTACAAGTTAATAATGGATATATGCGATTAACTAAATCAAATGGAATGGAATTTTCATTTCATCTGGAAAACAATACATAATCATGACTAAACAAAACACAACAAATATATAAGTTAAATTTCAGCTCTTACAGACAAAATACCAAGCACCTTATGTGCATAATCCACTTCAAATTGGTATAAAATTCATTCAATTACAAAAATTAGTAACATGCATGTAAGAATTCTAGAAAGACATTATTCAAAAAGAATAGGGAAGCAACATATCACACAATTACAGATAAACAAAGTGCAATTTTCATTCAAACAAAATGCAAAGATTTTCATTCGTAATGAAAAATTAAGCAAAAAAAGAGAAAGAGGAACCCACCAGAAAATAAAAAGAACTTTATATATGTTGAATAATTATTAGAGAAAGAGGGAAAAAGCAAGTAGAGGAAGCTCAAAACTAAAAAAATGACTTTACAACATATATATGTTGAATAATTATTCGTAAAATGCCAATACTGCCCTTTTGTCCTACCACCAAAACTTTTACTTACAGGAAAAGGATTTTTTTTTGCAATAGGTGGTAACATAAAAATCACAACAACTCAAATAGTGTCCCCAAGAGATAAAGTATTGGGCTGTAAAAAAAAACAGAAAAAGAACCTAAAATATTCTTTGTCCACTTATTGGCTCCCAAAAACCCCTATCATATATCGATTGGATCCCAAATATCATTGTCATCCATCTTTGAGTCCAATATTGACCATTTTTATAGTGGACTATCATTTAAACAATTTAAATAAATTTTTTAAATACATACCGACTATCTATTGGATACAATTTAATTAATTAAATTCATTTATAAACTCATCCATTACTAATATACCTGACTCAAATTAACTACACCGGTCTAGATTAACTTCACCCACCTCAAATTACATTTAGCCCACTGATTAAAACAATTACACCCTTCACTCCCAACAATTCACTTCATCTTTCAACCTTCTTTCCTAACATATTCACCTACATTCTCAAAAATAACTACCTAAATATACACACATGTATCATCACCATAAAAAAAAACACCAAAACACTCATGATTTTTTATGGTGATACATGAGTATATTTAGGTAGTGTTTTTCAAGATTGTAGGCATTATATTGGGGAAGTAAGGTTGGAAGAGGAAGTAAAATGTCAGAAATGAAGGGTGTATTTGGTTTAATCGATGGGGTAAATGTAATTTGGGATGGGTGTAGTTAATTTGGGTCGGTATAGTTAACTTGAGTCGAGTGTAGTCAATTTGGGTCAGATATAGTTAAGTTGAGTCGAGTGTGGTCAATTTGGATCGGATATAATTAGTAATGAATGAGTTTATAAATTAATTTAAGAAATTAAATTGTAACCAATAGATGGTCGCCACATATTTTAAAAAATTATTTAAATGATAATCCACTATAAAAATGGTCAATATTGAACCCAAAGGTAGATGATTGGTAATTGGGAGCCAATAGGTGGATGATAAGGATATTTGAGAGCCAATAAGTGGATAGAGGCTAATTCCGTACCATTCCCAATAGTTAAAGAATATTTTAGGCCCCTTTCCATAAAAAAAATATGTCAATACTGCCTTTTCTCGTACCACCAAAACTTTTACTTATTATTTAAAAATATATATGGAAAAAGAAATAGATTTCTATTAACAAATTTTGTTCATCCCTTTGAACTTATTTCAATGCAATCCTTTTAGTTAGTTGGAATACTATTTAGTTTCTACAGCCTACTTACTAACTAAATTACTCAGTGAGAATATAGAGGCATAGTTGAAGTAGCTTAAAAGCGATTGGGAACAAGTTGTTTTGGAATTAATTATTTCAGAATAAGTTATTTTGGGATAAATTATTTCATCATATATATATAAGATAATTTATCTCATCACTAAAATATAAATGGTGTAATAAATAATTTCAGGACAACATAATAACTCAAATCAAACACAAACTAAAATAGTCTTACATTTTATACCTGAATTATTATACTTTATGTATCACACCAAAAAACTCTTACCACTAGTAAATGTATCCATACACACATATCAATTACTCTAAAAGATTTCATTCAATATTGAATTGTAAGTTCTGAGCGATCACTTCGTCTATAAATAAAGCCTAAGGGTGTGTTTTGTATGAAGGAAAATGTTTTCTTGGAAAACAATTGGATATCTAACTTATTTTCTCATGTTACGTTGGCAAGTAGAAATTTTTTTTTAATGTTTGGTTGGTGAATGAAAAATATTTTTCAGAAAATATCTTTTATTTTTGACTTGAGACTAAAAAGTACTCTTTAGGAACATAATTTCTTATCTAAAATCAACCCCGATAATTGATCTAGGACTCGACCTCGACACCGAAACTAGGACAAGACCCCGATAACCGTTCCAAAATCCGACCTTGAGATTTGACCCAGACTTTAGACCCAGGAATTTTTTTTTCAAAACAATTTTTAAAAAAAAAAAATTGACGGGGTCGCGGGGGGCTTGGAGGGAGGGTAGGGGTGGAGTTGGCGTAAATAATGAAAAAAATTATCCAAAACAATTTTTTCTTAATTTTTTTTTACGGAAATGGCCTGGGTGGGGTGGCAAGGGGAGGGGGAGGGGGGCTCACGACCTGAGCCTACACCCTGGACGTGGCCGGCACTAGAGAACCATTGTTGGTCCCAAGCGAACCCTCATCCTGGCTAACTACAAGCGGAAGACTAACTCAAGCATACATAAGCTTAGAACTGAATAAAATTCAATAAACTCATATACTCAATCTTTAAAATAATCTAAACAATACTCAATAGATAAACTCAGAGTTTGTAAAAACAACTCAAAGAAGATACATATTGAAAACTACTCAACTTTGTCTATCTATGAAGCCTTACTATTACAGAAGGATATCGAAATAAGACCCACGACATCTCAAAACTACTAACTGTAAGATAAAGGTGAAGTCTTCTGGAATATAAGAAGGCTCACCAAACTGCAAGTGGTATCAACGAAAATTCTGTTGATGACCTTGAATACCTGTATCTGCATCATAAAAGATGTAGGCCAAATGACATCAGTACATGAAATGTATGAGCATGTAAGGAGAATTCTAAAGCATAAATATAAGCTTGAACTGATGAAAAAGAAACATACTTACCTCTTCTCAACTCACTCAACTCAACTCAACTCAAAGAAACATCAACTCAACTCAGAGAAATAGGGCTCAACTCAATAATAAGATACTCAACCCTGTGAAACATAACTCAACTCAACTCAGAGAAATAGGGCTCAACTCAATAATAAGATACTCAACTCTGTGAAACATAACTCAACTCAACTCAGAGAAATATGGCTCAACTCAATAATAAGATACTCAACTCTATGAAACATAGTTCAACTCAACTCAGAGAAATGGGGCTTAACTCAACAATAAGATACTCAACTCTGGATACTCAAGGATAAAGCAACAATAAAAGATGCAATATATGGAAAGCTGTAAAACTATAGATAGCAACTCAATTGTATGTAAAAATACAATAATAACTCTTATTTGAGAGATTCTCTAACCGACAACCATCACTATGAGCTATGTGATGATACAACGTCTTGCCTACACTGTGAGAACTGTCTTATACCTTGTCGGGGTATAGAACTCCTCAACTAAGTGGATCCACTAGTCTATTCTTAAAAGCAATAAGGAATCATCTAAAAAGTATGACCCTTTCTACCCACGTTGGATACATGGTTTATAGGGGCTGTGAGTTTTCTGAACTCTCCTCCATATCGATGCTCAGTACTGCTCCCAAAATATAACTTAGCTCATATGTTTTTTTTAAAAACATTTTCCCATCCTCAACTTTGAGATTATTACTCAAAAGGTTTCTCTTAAAAGAGATAGTACTCAAAACTCCTCATGAACTCTTTTGAAAATCAGTGTTTCCTCTCATCTTAAATGCAAAAACATTTACTCTTGGGAATACTTAGTTCCCATATATCATTTTTTAAAAATGAACTCAACCCTACTCATCCTCATACTCATTTACTCAAGCCTTTAAACAAATTTTAAATAATTGTAAAAGACTTATCAAAATAGGGTTCATGCCAAATTATGGACGTGAACGACTCAATTAAAGGTTTTCAATAACCATACATATAACTCAATACTCAAAATTCAACAACTCCAGAACTCAAGGACTCAATGATACTACTCATCTTAAGAATGCTCGATTCAGAGGGTTCATGCGGAATTATAGGAATGGACAACTCAACTCAAGGACCTTCATGGGTAACATGTAGTAGTCTCATGATTAGGAATATAAACTCAAAAGGATTAGGAACTCAATACTCAAGACTTATAACTTGAAGATACTACTCCTCTCAAAGATACTAAAATTATGAAGTTCATGCGGAATTTATGGGCATGAAAGGCTTGACTCAATGATCTCAATGACAATATAGACTCATGAATACATTGTCATCATTCTCCTACTCACTTACTCGAGTCTTGAAACAAGTTATTAGTAATTGTATACGACTTCTCAAAAAGACTCAAAGGGACTTTCTCAAAATACTCGAAAGAGCTCTCAAGACTTGATCTTTACTCTACCTTGAATTTAAATTATGAATTCAAGGTTTTGATTCATGAATGATTTCTCGATATTTAGAAGTAGTTTAGAGTAGTTAGAAATAAAGGGGAGTAAAGGTACCCTATGAAAGAACTGAGACGGGCCAAACGACTTAGTGGCGCAGGGCGCCAGCCCCTGAACTACAGACCACCTCTGCTGGCGTATTGGTAGGGCAGCGCGCCTGCCCCTGCCAAGATTTTCCCTGATGAATTTCTTTCTCGTTTTCTAACCCTAGTTTACCTAAAATTGAATGGTTTTTTCCCCACTCACTTAGATTCGAATACCCAACATAAGTATATGATAATATACTCAAAACAACCCTCAAATCACTAACATTCATCTCAAGAATTCATCAAAACCTCAACAATCAAGATTACAAATGGAATTTCAAGAAAACTCATCAAGAACTCAAATCATTCAACCTCAAGAATGAAATTGCATTAAAATAGCATGATTGGCGTGTGGGTGAATGAACCTAACACTATGAGAACTCACATACCTCTTAGGGATCAAAACCTTGGCAAAACAACCCTCGATCTGCAAGAAATTTCGATGAACGCCTTGAACCTTCCCTCTTTTCTCATTTTTTTCTTCTTGAACTCTCTTCTAAAACCCTAAGCGTAAATTAGGATTGTAAAACTGAACCAAATCAGTTTAGACCCCTAAAACCTTACTAAAAATGTTTTAATCTGATGGGTAAGGAAAAGACCAAAATACCCCTCACATTTTTGGGTAACTTTCCTTAACTGGACATGCATACTTCAAACAAGCATATCTCCCTCATACGAGCTCAAAATTTAGCAAAGTCGGTGGCGTTTGAAAGAATACTCAGAGATCTTTCATTTGATATCCTATGGGTCTCCTAACTCATCCTGTGCTAAAAGTTATGGTCATTTTAAGTTGACCCAAAACTTGGAAGAACTTAGGAATGACTTGAATGAACTCTCTTTACTCTCTTTTTAGAACTCAAGGTGCTACATCTAGTGACCTTAACAATTAAGAACATTTGAATTCCTTTGTAAAATCCTACTCACAACGAAGAATGGTTCGAGTCTTAGCTCAAGAATTTTCTGGGGTGTTACATTATCTCCCCCTTGGGATCACTCGTCCTTGAATGATGACTGGACTGGGTATGGAATGGAGTTACTCTTACTATCTTTCTGACTCATGCACTTGCCTACTAATACATGTTGAACTGATTCATACCAAGAGTTGGGACTTCTTATAGCACCTAAGTCAAAAACGATGTTGTTGTGAACATAGTCACTCCCTCTCTGAAGTTACCTTATATGGAACAAAGGAAGTCTAGGCATGGAGTAAGACTAGGAATACCATGCGTCATTGGCTGTAACTCATAGCTCCTACAAGGGTATATGACTCATCTTACCAAGGTCTGCGCTCTTACTATATTTAAGCTTAACCCAAATCCTAAGGTTCGGGTTCTATACCTCTCTATAGGGAATCTCATCCTCCTCTTCCTCCTCATTTATAACCTTAGATGGAATCATCACCCCTACTATTATCATGACAAGAACATTAATCTTCTCCTTCATCACTCCACTACTAAAAGGACCTCTGAAAGATATCTCTCATACTCTTTTGAACTCATTACTATCTTATTCTCAACACTTGACTTGATTTCTCATCTTATCATCTCCCCTTAATTGGATCTAAAGCTGATACTTGAAAGCTATGGACCTATTCCATTATCTCCAAACTGGTTTACATCCCCTTTACTCTAATACTCGGGAGAAGTTTACCTCATGACTACCAAACTCTCCATAAGCAAGTGCCAAGACCTCTTTGTAAGATGCTTTTGTTAACCTCAATTGGGACCTCATCTGGCGACATACCACCTCGGGTATACCTCTTACTGCTCTACCTTCATTCCTCTCCTCTATGGGTCATAATACCACATTTTAATTGCAATGTACCACTTTGATCTCTTCATCTATTTCAAGTCAAACCTACTAGATCAGATCTCAAAACTAACACTATTACCCTCATATTACCAATTTTTAATCACGACACTCATCTCAAATTCATGCTTAGTGTCTAGTACTAAACACGGATATCAATATGATTGCTTACACCTTATACTACTTGCTACTACCAGAAAAGTCAAGAACCACTCCCCCACTAAGATATCATGGCAAGTAGGAAATCTTTATCTCTCAGTCTACATATTTACAGATTACCTTTACCTTCCATTTCACAACTTAAGTGCTATTTACTCACTTACTGCGCATTACCTCTCAAACAATTTTATCATCTCCTGAATACTTTGGGGTTCCCCCTTCAAAATTCATAGGCCTAGCTTGGGTCTATAACCTCATGAATGCTCTGCTCTCTGATCCACACATATATATAGTCTCCTCCAACACGATAGCACATCGACATCAACTCTATTCTGGTTACAAAGATACTCTATCTCATCCTGACTAACAACTCTTCCTCTTGACTTAAGGGCACTCTTTACTAATACTTCTCAAAATCTCGTAATTCATACTATCTTTTAGGGTGAAAATACTACCCAAGCTCTGAACATACTTCTCATAAGGATCTCAGCTGAAACACGACTTAGAGAAAAGAGTACAATTCTCTTTTAGCTCAAATGCATGATTCACATGAATATGAGTGTATTTTATCGAACTCAACACTTAACTCACTCACAGGCTTCTCTCAAGCCCCTCTGTAGTCTCATGACTTTCTCAAGAATTTTGCTGAGAGTAACTCATCGATAAGTAATTGACTTTGCTTTTCAACTACGTTGAGTATGGGAGTGTCGAATGAATCTGAGAAACGCACAAGTTTGAATAAGTTCTTTATGAAACAACTCTATTGCATGATTTAGAGTATGAAAGAAGGGAAAGTTTTCTTAAATGTCTATAGTCCTTTATTTATAAAATTGGGGACCTCACAACCATAAATAAGATCCTACTTGACACGGCTTCATAGACACCCTATGACACTTGAACTCTGTGCTCTGATACCAAGTTTGTCACGACCCGAGTCTACACCCTAGACGTGACCGACACTCGAGAACCATTGCTGGTCCCCAAGAGAACCCTCATCCTAGCTAACTACAAGCGAAAGACTAACTCAAGCATACATAAGCTTAGAACTGAATAAAATTAAATAAACTCAATTACTCAATCTTTAAAATAATCTAAACAATACTCAATAGATAAACTCAGAGTTTGTAAAAACAACTCAAAGAAGATACATACTAAAAACTACGCAACTTTATCTATCTATGGAGCCTCTACTATTACAGAAGGATATCGGGACAAGACTCACAACATCTCAAAACTACTAACTGTAAGATAAAGGTGAATTCCTTCGGAATATAAAAAGGCTCACTAAAGTTGACTGGAACTACAAGTGGTATCAACGAAGCTTCTGTTGATGACCCTAAATACCTGTATCTGCATCATAAAAGATACAGGCCAAATGGCGTCAGTACATGGAATGTACGAGCATGTAAGGGGAATTCTAAAGCATAAACATAAGCTTGAACTGATGGAAAAGAAACATACTTACCTATTCTCAACTCAACTCAACTCAAAGAAACATAGTTCAACTAAGAGAAATAGTGCTCAACTCGATAATAAGATACTCAACTCTGTGAAACATAGTTTAACTCAACTCAGAGAAATTAGGCTCAACTCAATAATAAGACAGGCAACTCTGTGAAACATAGCTCAACTCAACTCAGAGAAATAGGGCTCAACTCAATAATAAGATACTCAACTCTACTCAACTCAGAGAAATAGGGCTCAACTCAATAATACTCAACTCAACTCTGTGAAATATAGTTCAACTCAACTCAGAGAAATAGGGCTCAACTCAACAATAAGATACTCAACTCTGGATACTCAAGGATAAAGCAACAATATAAGATGTAATATATGGAAAGCTGTAAAACAATAGATATCAACTCAATTGTATGTAAAAATACAATAATAACTCATTTGTATGTAAAAATACAATAATAACTCATTTGTATGTAAAATACAATAATAACTCTTATTTGTATGTAAAAATACAATAACAACTCTTATTTAAGAGATTCTATAACCGACAACCATCACTATGTGCTATGTGATGATACAACGAACCTTTTCATCAAAAAGAGGATTTCAGTCAGTGATGGAGTTGTTGGATGTAAGACAGAAATTTGGGAACTCAAGTAACTCAACGAAGAGCATTTCCCTCAATAGAGGGAACTCAATGCCCTCAACATTGTCACTGCAAAATTGAGTCAGGCATTTCAGATGTTCAAGCTTCAACTCATATAAATTAGGGAACTTGATTACTTCATGTGAGATGTTCAATAAATGTGTCACTAAATGACATCTAAGGAGGCTGATATATTTCACGTTCTGAAGTTTATTCAACTGCAGGTCAGTCAACACATTATTAGAGCCCTTTCTAGTTGAATATACGACTTTGCTCTCCTTCAACAGGTGGTAGATCCAATCAGCCAATGGGGTGGTCTCTGTGACCTCTAAAGCAATATTCTTTCCGTTATCACCCATGTCAACATCACCCATTTTAAGAGTGTACCGTGTCAACTTGGAGCAAAGGCCAAAGTTACTATAAATCACATCTCTGGAACATTCACTTAATGTCAATGCAGTCAATCTTGATAAGGATTCCAGCTCCCTTAAGGTGGAGTAACTACAATGTTTTACTCCCACTATATGTAGCTCCTCCAATTGAACTAGTCTTGATAAGACCTCTGATGAAATCCTTCTAAGTGATTTTTACTTATTCCACAACTCTAACATAATTAGATTGGTCAATTTTCCTATCTCCACCGACAACTCCTCTAACTCACACTCTCTTATGTTGAGAATTTCTAAAGTGACAAGTTTCCCAGTAATGGGTTTGTCATCCAACATTATATGACTCAGACATAACATCCTCAGACTTGACAACCTCTTAATGAAGGTTGGAAAAGGCAGAATGGATGGTGGAAAACACAGAAAGGAGCACTTATATCCACTCAGGCTTAAGACATTAAGTTCACCCATTCCATAAAAAAAATCATCATGTAATTTGAATCGATCTTTAGAATAGACTTTCAAGATTAGAAGCTTCAGTTTTGGGTAAACTATTAGGCTAGGAAGCTCAACAAATTTATTTGTAACAATTGACATGTGACTGTATTGCTGCTTGTAAAAATTCTTTTCTTGGGAACTTTTCTAAGTTCACATCATGACTTACCATAAAGCAAATTATGGTTATGGAAGAGAAATCTATTTCCCCTAAACAAATTGATTGATCTTTCCAAGGGAGTGGATGACAGTTCAACTGAATCTGATGACATTGTGTTGGCTGCCAACAAGAAAAGAAAAGAAACAGTTGGGCAAAAGAGTATGAAACCCAAGGGGACCAAACCAAGAGCAGAGGCAAAATAAAAAGGGTCCCTATGGGAAGAGGAACGTAGTGGAGTCTGATGAACCAAGTCCAAAATGGGTAGAGGGACCAGGTTCACCTATCAAGAGAATGAGAGTTGACAAGACATTGTCAAGACCTAAAAGGATCAACATTCTGAAAACTCAAAAGGTACTGAATGGAAGGTTGTTTGACCCTGAGATCCTAAAAAAATAAGAATGAGGAATTTGTTTAGTTGTGTGGCACTAAAAGAATGGGAACAATTGTTCGATTGGCTTGTTCCATCTTTGCATAAAGTTGAGGTGTGTGAATTCTATTACAATATGGAATTTCGGGAAGATAGTATCACAAAGACCAAAGTTTGTGATGTGTACATTCATTTGACTAAAGAAAGCCTGGCTGTCATTCTGGAGGTTCCCAGGGAAAGGATCAAGTTGATTGAAAAGTGTTGCGGAAGCTGAATATATAGATAGTGATGAAATCACAACTGCTATATCTAAAGATAGCTAACAAATAGTAAATGAGACAACAATAAAAAGAACACCACAAAGTTGCTATCTTGACTTTTGTACCAATGAAGAATTATCTTCCTAACTACGAAATCTTCACATTAATTCATCTTGAATCTTGTCAAATTTAACAAATCTCCACCTTGGCAAGATTCTTCATTTTCAACTTTTTCTCATCTACAATTTTTGATTGTATCTTCAACCTCAATCTTCAATGTTCAGCAATGTTGATCAAGTTCAAACAATGTTGAAACTTGACCGCAGTCACCACTTTTGTCAGCATATCGGCAGGATTATCCGTAGTATGGATTTTCTTCACAATGACTCCACCTTTTTCGATGATGTCTCGTAAGAAATTATATCAGTCGTCAATATGCTTCGTCCTTGCATGATAAACTTGGTTCTTCGCGAATTGAATAACACTTTGACTATCACAAAATATTGTGATTCCTTCTTGTCTAATACCAAGCTTTTTAAGCAATCCTTGAAGCCAAATTGCCTTCTTCACAGCCTCTGTAATTGCCATGTACTCTGCCTCAGTAGTAGACAAGGTAATTGTCGACTGTAAAGTAGACTTCCAACTAACTAGTGCATTTGCAATAGTGAAAACATAACCAGTAGTTGATTTTCGTTTGTCCTGCATAATCTGAGTCACAATATTCAACAAGATATTGACTATCTTTCTACTCAAAAATCAAACCAACATCTACAGTATTATGAATATACCATAGAGTCCATTTTATAGCCTGCCAATGATCCTTTCCAGGATTATGCATGTACCTGCTTACAACTCCAACGGCGTGTGAAATATATGGCCTTGTGCAAACCATTGCATACATCAAGCTACCAACAACATTCACATATGGTACTCTTGACATAGATTCTCGTGCAACTTCATTCTTTGGTGAAAGAGTATCACTAAGCTTAAATGGGGAGCAAGTGGAGTGCTAACTGATTTCATTTACTCATTCATACCAAATCAGTTTAGTACCCTATTCAAGTACTTTCTGAGATAAATTGAGTTTATTTGAATGTCTATCTCTTTTTATCTCCATGCCAAGAATCTTCTTTGCCTCACCCAAATCCTTCATCTCAAACTTCTTTCTTAGTTGAATCTTTAGATTCTCAATTTCCTCTTGACTTTTAGAAGCTATCAACATATCATCAACATATAGGAGAAGATATATAAAGGAATCGTCTTCAAGCTTGCGCAAATACACACAATGATCATATTTGCTTCTTATGTACCTTTGCTGCAACATAAACTTGTCAAATTATTTGTACCAGTGTCTAGAAGATTGTTTCAATCCATACAACGATTTGTCAAGTTTGCACACCATATTTTGTTTTCCATCAACTTTGAATCCTTCTGGCTGAGTCATGTAGATTTCCTCTTCCAAGTCTCCATGTAAAAATGCAGTTTTTACATCCAACTGAACTAATTTCAAATTCAACTGTGCTACCAAAGCCAACAAAACTCTAATGGAGGAATGTTTCACAACTGGAGAAAATACCTCATTATAATCAATTCCCTCCTTTTCAGCGTATCCTTTGGCCACCAATCTTGCTTTGTAGCCAACATCTTTTTAGTTAGGAAATCCTTCTTTCTTTGCAAATACCCATTTGCACCTAATTACTTTCTTGCCCTCCGGGAGATTGGTCAATTTCCATGTATGATTTTGGTGAAGGGACTGCATTTCTTCATTCATGGCAATCCTCCACTTATCTTCTTCTGAACTTTGGACAACATCTTTATAAGTGGTAAGAATGTCATCAGCTGTAGTTGAGTTTGCACAAGCCACCATATCTATGAGTCGAGCAGATTTTCTTATTGTATTTTTTGGCTTGCTGGATGCTATTGATTCAAGTTGTGGTTGAGGTTCTTGAGATCGAACTTCCCCTTCGACTGGCTCTTCTTCTAGAGGAAAATCTTCTGTTGTTTCCTCGTTTGATCCCAATGTTGGGAAAATTATTTTTCCCTCAAACTCCACCTGCTTTGAAGCACCATCGGTTTGTTTGACATTTTCAACTGTTACCTTATTTGTCAAGGCAGATTCATCAAAGGTAACATCTCTCCTGAAAATATTTTTTCTTGTATATCGACATCATAAACGATATCCTTTAACTCTAGAAGTAATCCCCATAAATAAAGCTTTCTTTGCTCTTGGGTCCAATTTTGACTATCTTACATGATAATATGCAATTGAGTCAAATATATACAAAGAACCATAATCTTCAGTAGGTTTTCCATACCATTTTTCTAATGGTGTCTTCCCACCTATAGCAGCAGATGGTAGACGATTAATGAGGTGGCATGCATATGTTATTGCCTCAGCCCAAAATTCTTTGCCCAAGCCAGCATTCGACAACATACACCAAATCTTCTCTAGCAAGGTTCAGTTCATACGTTCTGCCACTCCATTCTGTTGTGGTGTATTTCTGACGGTGAAATGTCTGATGATGCCATTTTCTTCACAATTTTTTTTTGAAAAAGATCATTTTTGTATTCTCCACCATTGTCTGTGCGAATACACTTTATCTTTCTTCCAGTTTGAGTCTCTATCATCGCCTTCCATTTGAGAAAAATTCCCAACACTTTATTTTTAGTTTCATCGTATACACTCACAGTCTTTGGAAAAAGTCATCAACAAAAGTTACAAAATAGTGTTTCCCACCTAATGAAGCTGTTTTTGAAGCACCCCAAATATCTGAATGAACATAATCCAAAATACCTTTAGATTATGTTTGCTTTCGCTTGACACAATGCTCACAAAACTCCAAGTTGCAAGTTTTTACTTCTTTTAGCAATCCTTGATCTGATAAAGTTTTCAAGGATTTTCCTCTAGCATGTCCCAAGCGCATATGCCACAGCCTGGTCATTTCTGCCTCCTTTTCGTCATTGGATGTTGTTGCTACTATCCCAATAATTGTACTACCTTGATAGTGGTACATGTTATTATTTCTTCGAATTGCCTTCATTACCACCAGTGCACCAGAGCATATTCTCATTACCCCATTATCTGCAATGACTTTGAATCCCTTTGATTTTAGGGCTCCAACAGAAATGAGATTTTTCTTCAAATCCGGTACATATCAAACATTTGTTAATGTTCTGATCAATCCATCATGATTCCTTAATCGAATTGAACCAACACCATATGCGATAAGAGGATTATTGTTTGCGGTGTGAATAACTCCACATTCTCCTTCTTGTAAATCAATAAACCAGTCCCGATTAGGACACATATGATAGCTACAAGTTGAGTCCATCAACCATACATCAGATGATTTGGATGGATCTGTTGTAACTAGTGAGTAATCTGAGTTATCACAATTAACCACATTTGAATCCATGACAGCCTTCCCATTATTTGGTTTGGCCTTGCTTTTCAACTATGGGCAGTCTTTCTTCTAGTGCCATTTTTATCGGCAAAAGGCATATTCATCTTTGCTGAGTTTTGATCTTGACTTGGATCTCCCGTTCTTCGTTCTCATATGATTTTGAAAACGACCTCTCACAATCAGAGCTTCTGCTTCTCCACCTTTTTGTTTTTCTCTCTTTCTTTATTCATAACTATGTAAGGCAGAACAAACTTCTTTGAGAGTTACTTCATCACTCCCATGCAGTAGAGTAGTTTCAAGGTGCTCGAATTCATCGGGAAGTGAACTTAACAACATTAAGGCCATATTTCCATCCGTAAAAGTCACGTCCATATTCCGCAAATCTATCGCCAACTTATTAAAGTTGGTGATATGATCATTCATTGTGCTACTAGGAATATAAGTGAAGCGTAACAGTCTTCTTTTCATGTAAAGTTTATTTTGATTGTTTTTCTTCAAGAATTTCTCCTCCAATGAATTCCATAATTTATTTACAGATGTTTCCTTTGTGTATGGATACTTTTGTTCTCTTGCAAGGTAAGATCGAATGGTACCGCAAGATAATCTTCCAATCTTCTTCTCCTACACTAGCTGATTTCTTTTCTTCTATGGCAATATCTATCCCTTGCTGAAAAAGTACATCAAAGACCTCGCCTTGCCACATTCCGAAATGTCCTGACCGTAAAAAATTTCAACTGCAAATTTCACATTTGACACAATTCTTGTCATAAGCGAGGATGCCAATGATGATGTATTATTGACATTCGAAGTGGACTCATCAGCTTTCTTGTCTCCCATTTTACTATAAATACTATTTACTGGCTAACAATGCAAGGACCAAAGTAAATCTTTTTTTGATGTGGAAGATCAGACTGTGCTGCAATCACAGAGCATACTCAGATAATTCCTTAGATCTGATACCAATTGTTGCGGAAGCCGAATATATAGAGAGTGATGAAATCACAATTGCTATATCTAAAGGTAGCTAATAGATAGTAAATGAGACAACAATATAAAGAACACCAAAAATTTACGAGGTTCAGCAAAATTTTATATTATTTTGCCTACTCCCCGGACACAACCAACCAATATTTATTTCACTATTTCACTCCAAAAGAGTACAAGTGAAATACTACAAGAGAGCAAGAAGAACAAATGCCTTTGAAGATGAGAAGGCAAGTGAGAGGTGTGTTACAAATGAATTAGGAGCTACCTATTTATAGGAGTGAATTCTTCCTATTGATGTCATCCATGACATCACAATGTGTCAAAATGTCAAGATTTACCTTGTGAAACCATTTTATGGTTTACCTAAATTTCACCTACAAAGTTGTTATCTTGACTTTTGTACCAATGAAGAATTATATTCCTAACTACCAAATCTTCACATTAATTCATCTTAAATCTTGTCAAATTTAACAAAAAGGTCTTACCTTCTCAATTATTTGTTAATGGAGCAGGAAAAATGGATGGACTGAAATGTGATGGAATTTCAAAGAAGTACCTCAAGGGTGCGTATCAACTATACTTTGAGTTTGTGAACAAGGTTGTACTATCCCGGACACACTACTAAAAAAACAGTAAATACCGACCTCAAATGGAGGTCGGAATTTTTCCCGGAAAAAATGAAAACCGACCTCTTGATGTCGGTATTAAATAAATAAATAAATAAATAACAATATTTTATTTTTTCTCAATTAAATAATACCGACTTCCGTATGTCGATAAAATTAAATAGTATGAAAAATAAAATAATATAAAATATCGACCTCATGAGGTCAGTATTTAATACCGACAACAAGAGGTCGGTTTTTATTTCTGGGAAAAATTCCAACCTCAGGCCTCCTGAGGTCGGAATTTTTTCTCAATTATGTGTAAAATTATAATATCGACTTCCGAATGTCGGTAAAATTAAATAGTATGTAATTAAAATACCGACCTCATGAGGTCAGTATTTTTATTTCATCTATTAAAGCAACATCCGGAGGTCGGTATTTTATTACTTTTAAAAGCGACATCCGGAGGTCGGTTTGTAAGAAAATAAAAGTGATTAACCGACCTCTTGATGTCGGTATTATTGTTTTGATTTGATTTGATTTATAATACCGACATCAAGAGGTCGGTTTTTATTTCTAGGAAAAATTCCGACCTCCTGAGGTCGGAATTTTTTTCAATTATGTGTAAAATTATAATACCGACTTCCGAATGTCAGTAAATTAAATAGTATGTAATTAAAATACCGACCTCATGAGGTCGGTATTTTTATTTCATCTATTAAAGCGACATCCGGAGGTCGGTATTTTATTACTTTTAAAAGTGACATCCGGAGGTCGGTTTGTAAGATGCAAAATAAAAGCGGGAAAACCAAATTCCGACCTCAGGAGGTCGGAATTTTTCCCATAAAATGAATTACAATAAAAACCGACCTCTTGATATCGGTATTATAAAAGCAAAAAAATTATAATACTGACTTCCTGAAGTCAATAAAATTAAATAGTATGTAATAAATTAATATTTTCTAATGTGATACCGACCTCATGACGTTGGTATTTTTTATTAAATCTAATTACTTTTAATAAAAGCGACATCCGGAGGTCGGTTTGTTTAAAATATTCCTATTAATAATCATAATATTGCTATTGTGCATAATACTAAA
Source organism: Solanum verrucosum (assembly GCF_900185275.1). NCBI lineage: Eukaryota > Viridiplantae > Streptophyta > Magnoliopsida > Solanales > Solanaceae > Solanum > Solanum verrucosum. Next base: position 239,387 of record NW_026020210.1, on the reverse strand, counting down.
ATTTCATTTCACACCTACAATTAATTGTTCAAAAAGTGTAACAATTTTGTATACTTTTATAAATAAAAAGTTAGAATTCGTGGAATAAATAAAAAAATATCTATAATCCATATTTAGAGTATGAAAGTACGTTGATATGAATTAGGAGATAATTATATATACTTGTATTTCTAGAGTAATGTACAAATTCTATCAGTCTGTCGTCTAATCATGAACTTAATATCTTATGTCATGATGTAGAGGTGAAGAGCTAACATATAATCCATTCGAGTATGAAGTGCGAGATCGTATTATTATATATGTTCGATCTAATTGAATGGATGTTAAGTGTAGTGATCACCTCCTAATTATGATGACATGTAAACGATACTTTATCGGAGTATGAAATACGTTGATTAACTATATACTCCTCGAGTAGTTTAACAAATCAAGTCTTATATACTAGTGGTTTAGATATGAAATACATTATCAATTAAAGAAATACAAATGATCAATTCAAGGAGATTTATATATTAAATTTGATATTGATAAACTTTTGCTGATCAATAAAATTAAATTTATATAATTAGGAGTTATATAATTTTAATTTATAAAATTAACTTGATTGATAAATTAAATTTATTAAATTAAACTTCTATTGATGTGTAGTTAATTTATATATATATATATATATATATATATATATATATATATATATATATATATATATATAAAGTTTTGTTGATCAATAAAATTAAATTTATATAATTAGGAGTTATATAATTTAAATTTATAAAATTTACTTGACTGATAAATTAAATTTATTAAATTAAACTTCTGTTGATGTGTAGTTAAATATTATATATATATATATATATATATATATATATATATATATATATATATATATATATTATTGATAAAGTTTTGTTGATCAATAAAATTAAATTTATATAATTAGGAGTTAAATAATTTAAATTTATAAAATTAACTTGATCGATAAATTAAATTTATTAAATTAAACTTCTGTTGATGTGTAGTTAAATATTATATATATATATAATTATATACTCCTCGAGTAGTTTAACAAATCAATGATCAAAATACATTATCAATTAAATAAATACCGATGATCAATTCAAGGAGATTTATATATTAAATTTGATATTGATCAATTTTTGTTGAAGAATAAAATTAAATTTATATAATTAGGAGTTATATAATTTAAATTTATAAAATTAACTTGATCGATAAATTAAATTTATTAAATTAAACTTCTGCTAATGTGTAGTTAAATTATATATATATATATATAATTTTAATTAATAAAATCAACCTCAAGAGGTGAGTTTATATTAAAATAAATTAATAAATACTGACCTCTTTAGGTCGGTATATTTAAATTAATATTTTATTTAAATAATATCGACTTCACAATGTCGGTATTTATTAAATATTTTTAAATATAGATAATTATTTTAAAAAATACCGACATCCCGTGGTCGATAAATTAAACAATTCTCTTAAAAAAAGAACGATAATATCAAGTCTTACTTCTAAAGTCTAAGTCTCAAAACCTAAGTCAACTTTCACTCCCCACCCCCGACCCACCCCCATCGGCGCCCATCCCCACCCATCCCTGACCGGCGCCACGCCACCATCGCAGACCTGTCACGACCCGATTTCTCAAGTCATGATGACACCTACTATAACCCACCAGTAGGTAAGCCAACCCGTAACCCGAAACAACAAGTAATGGGTCTGAGGGTAGAAACTAAACAAGAGTAGGCAAATAATAATATAAACAGGCGGAAGCAAACCAAAAACATATATACAAATAAGGATCCCTCCCAGAACCTGGAAGTCACTAGTACAGAGCTACTAACAAAATGAGTACAAGTACCAAAAGTGGACAACAGAGACTGGACTGTCTCGAAAGGTAAAAGACAAGTCTATATATATAGATGGAGACTGAAATAGTACAAAACGTCGTGTGCTCACTCTCGTCTCCGGATCAGTCTGCTCCAAGCTCGATCAACGCTGGCTACTAGTGCCCGGACCTGCATCACGAAATAGATGCAAAGCGTAGCATGAGTACCAAAACAACAGGTACCCAGTAGGCATCATAGGCCGACTGAACTTGAAAAGTAAAGGCAATATGAAAAGAAGGAATAACACAAACCGAAGTCAAGAACGGAAATCTAAGTAACAATGGAATGCACACGAGTGTATAAAGAACTAACTAAAGTAATCTATAAGCTAACTACACCTAACTGGGCCCCCATAAGCCCAGAAGGTACACTCGTGCGCAAATTAAATAAAAACCCGAACGGACCCCCATAAGCCCGACGAGTACACAGAATAACTATAACTAAAAAGAATTGCATATACGAACCCAAGAATGAAGAACATCGAACCAGAACCTCAACCCCAATTAGTAGAATTTGACAGTACGGAGGCCGGACCTCGAACCGGATACTCACAAGAAATACCCAAGTAACCAATCACAAGTAACAAGTATAAGAGGCCGGAACTCTAACCGGATGCTCTATATAAGTAACTGGGCAATAGAGGCCGGACCTTAAACCGGATGCTCTATATAAATATCTGGGCAATAGAGGCCGGACCTTAAACCGGATGCTCTATAAAGGTGCTAATGTAGCTGCTGAAAGAGTCCCAATCGATCCATATTCATAAATGTCCGTGAAACGCCGTCCACACATAGCCAATCAATGTAAGTCCTTGGAACCAAATCGAAAACCAAATTCAAATCGCGAAGTAGAATTAGTGTCGCCGACGTATCTCGTGAAGCCGTAACATCGGGGAAAATAAGGATAACTAAAGTCGGAGCAAGCGTATCGCCTAGCTAAGGCCCAATCTATCAGACTAAAGTCTGTTACACCAGTCTACAGGGATCTAAGTCGGCCGAGCGACGTCGGGGCAAAACTAAGGCCTATTGGATCCGAATAATGTATTTCTAAGGCAAGCCCTAGTCAAACCTAAACTAAGGCCCAACATGCTTCAAATAAACAATAATTAAGCATGCAAACACTCCACATAGCGAGGAGGGTCCTTTAATAACACAAGGCATGCTCACAGTTACCCGATAATTCCCGAAATAGGCCGAAAACATGATTTCTTAACACCTATGTAGGATTCAATAACTACCCAACCCAAATCCCAACTAATCAACATGCATTCACATTCTCGAGCTCAATCTAAGAGAGGGAAAGCCGTAGCCTACATGTAAGCCGATCACACGCGCTCCAAAATCACTTCTCCGGAGCTTTCCCTTTCTGAACGTCCTCGAAACGATTCCCCGCTATCAAAAATAGTATCACAACGTTAATACGGTCGTTTAGACACCAAAATCACAACAAATGGAGACAGGTCAATTTTGGAGTCAAAACGGGAATCGTGGGACCCGCGCAGGAATTCCAAAATTAACCCCAAAAGTGGGTCCTAACCAGTTTCCTCAGCTCATGTCCCAAAATGGGACACAATACGGGGCTCGGGAACAACACAATATCAACAAGCAACTAAAACCCAATTTTTCTCAAAAATTAGAAATGGGACAGCAGCTAATTCAGCGTATTTACCAAAAACGGGCGATCTACAGTAAAATCTAACAACACCACAATGTTCTCCTCGAAAAACCACTCAAGAAAGCCTCAAAAATCACCAAAATTGGATTTAAAATGGCTAAGAAAACAAGTCTCAAAAATTTCCAAAATCAAGCTTACAAAAGAGGTCTGGCAGCAGGTATTTTTCAAAATTACCTCAAACGGGGACTCCAAATCACTATCCGAGCTCACCAACACGTTGCCTTCGAAAAATCTCACAACTTAGCCTTTTGAATCACCCAAATCGGTTGAGAGATGAGGGTTTGAAATTTGAGAAAGTTAGCTGATTTTTCTGCATCTTATTGCAGATTTTCTGCAACTTTTCCCAAAAACTAAAAACTCCGACGGGGTGCTCCGATTTAGTTCGGAACCCCGTTCACGTAAACGAGATATGCAACCATACCAAATTTGATATTCCAGACTCAACGGCGCAGTCGAAATTTCCATCAGAGGTCATTTCGATAAAAAGTGGGTCCCACTTCCAAAAGCCATTTTAAGTCAAAACCCACAAAAGGGCTCGGAAAGATATCGAAAACCTCCAGACACAAAAGACGGGTCAATCTAGACCAAACTCGACATTCTGGAGCTAACCACGTTGACGGAATTCTCATCCGAGCGCGTTTACTCAGAATGTTGACCAAAGTCAAACTTAGGCTTAAACTTAAAGTTAAAACGCCTAATCGCACCGACTCACACTGAAAATCTCGGGAGTCATGTCGACCATGCTACTAGCCTAAAATGACCCTTCCGGAGCTGATGAAATTGTCAGAATTGGATTCCGATGTCATCTTCTTGAACTTTTGATCGAAAATGATCGTTCAAGGTTCATAAGCTCCAAAACACAAAAACTCACACCAAGACCAAACGAACGACCAGGTGACCGAACTGTCAGTCCCAGCAAGTCATAAATGACTTGGGGTCGCTAAAGGAACGCTCTAAACAACACACAGAAGGCAAGACACAGAAATGACCAAGAGGGTCATTACAAGACCGTTGCCACGCCACCTTCGCAGTAGCAGAGGAAGGTCGCGCCAGCTGCAGAGGAAGTCACGCCCAGCAGCAGGAGGTCGCGCGCCTCCATCCCGACCGGCGCCGCCTCCATCCCAGCCGGCGCCTCCATCCCCGACCTTCTTACTCAAGGTGAATTTTTAGAACCTCCATAACAGATTACTTTTGTTCCTATTTAGTTGAAGTATCTCAAAATTAGAGTACTAATATACTTAGTTTTATTGATTGTTAGTTAGTAAGTGAATGATTTAGGGTTTTTGATTGTTAGTTTGAATTAGGGATTATTTAATTGTTAGTTTGTGTTTGTTTATTGTGAATTGAAAATTTTAATGTTAGGGTTAGTTTGAATTAGGGTATCTTAGGATTTGTTTGAAATTCGGTATTTCTTGAGTTAATTAGTTTGATTTTGGAATTGTAAGATTAGATTGAATTAGGGTATTTAAGGAGTTGTTTGAAGTTTGGTATTATTTGAGTTAGTTTGAATTATTATTGAGATTTTAGGACTAATAGTTTGAATTTGGGATTAGGAATAGCTAGCTAATTTGAATTTAGGATTTTAACACTAGTTAGATTTTGGGATTTTAGGGCTAGTTTGAATTTGTTATTTTAAGATTAGTTTGAATTTTGAATTTAGGACTAGTTTGAATTATTATTGAGATTTTAGGATTACTAATAGTTTGAATTTGGGATTTTAGCACTATAGTTTGATTTTTGAATTCTAGGAGTACTTTCAATTTGTGATTTTAAGACTAGTTTGAATTTGGAATTTAGGATTAATAGTTTGAATTATATTTGATATTTTAGGACTAATTAATAGTTTGAAGTTGGGACACTAGCTAGCTAGTTTGAATTTAGAATTTTAGGGATTTGAATTACAACTTCATTAGAACTTATAATTAATTATAACTTTAATTTACTATAAATTGAACTTAATTAGGAATATGAACTTGAAATTAGAACTTGAACTTGGAACTAATTAGCTTGAATATATAACTAATTAAGTTTAGAAATTAGATATGAAATTGAATTGAAACTTGAACTGATTAAAACTTGAATATATACATAAAACTAATATTCTTGGATATGAAGTTTATATTTAACTAATTTAAGAACTTTTCGTGCTAGGCAATTGAGGAAACTCAACATCTAAAAAAAGTTGATACAAGACTATATTGCTTCTTTCATCAAAGTTGGAGATAAGGTTGGTGCTTCTAAATTTCTTAAGTTAAAGTACAATTGTTTTCAATAATGTGGTTTTGTCCATCTAGTATTAATACTTAGCTTTAATTTTGTGATAATTTTTTTGTGTCCTTCGAGTGTTTGTTAAGCATAAGTACCAACACTAGTTGATCCTATTGATGACAAAATTGATTTTCTTGCAAGATCGATTTGTGTTCATCTAGTGTTGCTATTAAGCTTTAATTTAGGAATAATGTGTTTGTTAAGCATAAGTATCAACACTAGTTGATCCTATTGATGACAAAATTGATTTTCTTGCAAGATCGATTTGTGTCCATCTAGTGTTGACACTTAGCTTTAAATTTAGAAATATATATTTGTTAGGCATAAGTATCAACACTAGTTGATCCTATTGATGACAAAATTGATTTTCTTGCAAGATCGATTTGTGTCCATCTAGTGTTGATATTAAGCTTTAATTTAGTAATAATGTGTTTGTTAAGCATAAGTACCAACACTGGTTCATCCTATTGATGACAAAATTGATTTTCTTGCAAGATCGATTTGTGTCCATCTAGTGTTAACACTTAGCTTTAAATTTAGAAATAATATATTTGTTAAGCATAAGTATCAACACTAGTTGATCCTATTGATGACAAAATTGATTTTCTTGCAAGATCAATTTGTGTCCATCTAGTGTTGACACTTAGCTTTAAATTTAGAAATAATATATTTGTTATGCATAAGTACCAACACTATTTGATCCTATAGATGACAAAATTGATTTTCTTGCAAGATCGATTTGTGTCCATCTAGTGTTGACACTTAGCTTTAAAAAGTTGTTAAGTTGTTAAAGTTATAAAGTTGTTTAAATAAGTTAAATTAAATAATGTGGTTTTGTTGATGGATTTAGTTGTTGGAATTAAGTCAAAATTAATGTAGTTAAAGTTAAAAAGTTGTTAAGTTGTTTAAATAAATAAAAATAAATAATGTGATTTAGTTGGTGGATTTAGTTGTTGTATTAAGTCAAAACTAAACTAGTTAAAGTTGTTATGTTGTTTAAATAAGTTAAAATAAATAATGTGATTTAGTTGGTGGATTTAGTTGTTGTATTAGGTCAAAACTAAACTAGTTAAAGTTGTTATGTTGTTTAAATAAGTTAAAATAAATAATGTGATTTAGTTGGTGGATTTAGTTGTTGTATTAGGTCAAAATTAAACTAGTTAAAGTTGTTATGTTGTTTAAATAAGTTAAAATAAATAATGTGAATTAGTTGGTGGATTTAGTTGTTGGAATTAAGTCAAAACTAAACTAGGTAAGTTAAAAAGTTGTTAAGTTGTTTAAATAAGTTAAAATAAATAATGTGGTTTAGTTGGTGAATTTAGTTGTTGGAATTAAGTCAAAACTAATGTAGTTAAAGTTAAAAAGTTAAGTTTGTTTAAATAAGTTAAAATAAATATTGTGGTTTAGTTGGTGGATTTAGTTGTTCGAATTAAGTCAAAACTAAACTAGTTAAAGTTGTTAAGTTGTTTAAATAAGTTAAAATAAATATGTCAAAACTAGTTAGACTTAGAAAGTGGTTAAGTTGTTTAAATAAATTCAAATGTTATTTAGTTGATGGAATTAAAATTATCATTATTGTTTGTGTAGATGAATCCTGATCGTAGTTGGATGTATAATAGAAACAATCCTGGTCGAGTGGGTATGATTCCATAATTCACAGAAGGTGTCACTAGATTTATAAATCATGCAAAGACACTTGATGATTTTTTAACTTCAAGATTGATTAGGTGTCCATGTGTTAATTGTGAAAATGTGAGATATCATACAACAGAGGCTGTTGCTATGCATCTTATGATGAATGGATTCAAACCAGGGTATACAGTTTGGACTATCTATGGTGAGGTTGAAAGTGACACTATGTTTAATAACTTTGTTGTCGGTGAAAGTAGTAGATCTACCGAGCATAATTATTTCCAAGGTTCTAGAATGTCAGATATGATTAATGATGCCTTTGGGATGCATTCTGATTTTGAACAAGGAGAAAATGTAGAAGAAGCTCCTAATGAAAAAGCAAACATCTTTTATGAACAATTGCGTGATTGTAGTAGTCCTTTGTTCAACGGGAGTCAACACTCTAAATTGTCTGTTGTAGTTAGATTATTAAGTATCAAATCTGACAATAATATTTCTCAAGGAGCAATGGACTCTATGATAGATCTTATGAAGGAATTAGTTGATCGCAATATAGAGATTCCTGATTCTTATTATAAAGAAAATGCGTTGGTGTCTAAGTTAGGACTCTCCTCGATAAGAATTGATTGTTGTGAAAAAGGTTGCATGTTATACTATAAAGAGGATGTCAATCTAGAGTCTTGTAAGTTTTGTAGTCACCCTCGCTATAAGACTGGTTCTACCAGAAAGAAACTTGCTATTAAGGCGATGCATTATTTACCTCTTATACCAAGATTGAAGAGGTTGTATGCATCAAATAGCTCTGCTCCTCATATGAGATGGCACCGTGAAAATAGAAGGCCACCTAGTGTCATGTGTCATCCATCTGACGGAGAGGCTTGGAAACATTTTGATAGAACTTATCCAGATTTTGCCGCTGAACCAAGGAATGTTAGGCTGGGTTTGTGTGTGGATGGTTTCACCCCTTTTTCAGTTGGGGCTGCACCATATTCTTGTTGGCCTGTGTTTATTACACCGTATAATCTTCCACCTGAGATGTGTATGACAAGTCCATATATATTTCTAAATTGTGTCATTCCTGGTCCGAGTAATCCAAAAAGCAAGATTGATGTGTACTTACAACCTTTGATTGATGAGTTGAAATTGTTGTGGTCTGAGGGGGTAGAAACATGAGACATTTCTCGTAAACAAAATTTCAACATGTGTGCTACTTTAATGTGGACTATTAATGATTTTCCTGCCTATGGAATGCTATCTGGATGGATGATAGTTGGAAAGTTAACATGTCCCTACTGTATGGAAGATAGTAAATCATTCACATTAAAACATGGCCGAAAAAATTCATGGTTTGATTGTCATCGTCGGATCTTGCCACCTGATCATGAGTTTAGGAGAAAGAAATATGCATTTAAAAAGAATAAAACTGAACGAGATGGTCCACCCCCAATATTAACGGGTGATGATACTTGGGAAAGGGTTCAAAATTGTAACTGAGGAACCACCGTACAAATTTGATGGGTATGGTGTTGTATATAATTGGACTAAACAGAGTATATTCTGAGAGTTACCTTATTGGAAAGATAATTTGCTTAGACATAATCTTGATGTCATGCATATTGAAAAGAATTATTTTGATAATCTGTTCAACACTGTAATAGATGTAACTAGCAAGACAAAAGATAATGTTAAGGTTAGACTTGACTTACCAGAACATTGTAGAGGACTGGAGTTGCATTTACAGGAGTCTGCCAACAACAAGTTACTTAAGCCAAAGGCTAGTTATTCATTCACAATGGAACAAAAGAGAAAATTTTGTGAGTGGGTGGAAAACTTGATAATGCCAGATGGATATGCCTTAAATTTGGGAAAGAGGGTTGACATTGAGCGTGGAATATTACATGGGATGAAAAGTCACGACTGTCATGTTTTCATGGAACAATTACTTCTGATTGCTTTTTGTGGATTGCCTGAAAACATATGGAAATCGATGGCAGAGATCAGTTTGTTCTTCAAAGACTTGTGTTCCAGCACATTGAGAGTAGAGAATCTTGCTTGGATGGCCAAAAATATAGTTGTTATTAGTAATAAGTTGGAGAAGATTCTTCCACCTGGGTTCTTTGATGTGATGGAACATCTTCCTATTCACCTTGTTCATGAAGCTCTATTGGGAGGTCCAATTCAATATAGGTGGATGTATCCTTTTGAGCGGTAAGTAACTATAACACATTTATTCTTATTTCATAAATCATTTATATATCTTTTGAAATTATATATCTCATATAAAATTTTACAGGAGCATTGGCAATTCTAAAAGGGGTATTAAGAATAAACATAGGGTGGAGGGTTGTATGGTTCAAATATATCTAGCTAAAGAAAGATCCCACTTTTGTTCTTACTACTTTGATGATTATGTGTCGTGTTTGAGAAACAGACCTAATTGACATGATGTTACTGGGAACGATCCTGCAGTACAATCATTATCAATCTTCAACCAATCGGGTAAGGGTTCAAAAAAGCATACATTGCACAAACTTACCAAAAAGGACAAAAAATCTGCAGAGCTTCATGTCTTGTTGAACTGTCCAGAAGTCCAACCCTTCTTAGAGTAAGAATATTAAATATGTAAACAACATATATTCAACTCCGATTTTATTAAGGAAACTAACTGTATTTCAATGTGATTCTACAGTTATTTTGTGAGCCAATATGGTCATGATCAAGTGTTTCCATCATTTATAACGTGGTATACTAATTGGGTAAGTGTTGTAATACATACACCTATTAAGAGATTGATGTACTCTTCTTTCTACTAACATTGCTTTTAATTTACTAACCATATATAGGTCTACAATTCAGAAAATGCCGCCACATTTGATCAATTTTCAAGGATATTTCTTGGGGACCGATTACAGTTCACACAATGTCCCAATATAACGTAAAGGGTTTTAAATTTGTCATAGAGAAATACTCAAAGAATAAGAAAACTAATAATAGTGGTGTTTGGGTTAAAGGTGATGATGGAAATCAAAATGAGAATGTTGATTATTTTGGTGTCCTACAGGAGATTCTAGAGTTGGAGTATTCGGGTTGGCCAATCAAAAGAATAGTACTTTTCCAATGCAAGTGGTTTGATCCAACTTCAGGAGGTACGAGGAAGCTTAAGCAACATAATATCATTGAAGTCAAGCACACTAGGAAGTATGAGGCTTATGATCCTTTTATTATTGCACATAATGCTAACAAGTGTACTATGCTCCTTATTCGTTGCGTAGGGATAAGTCTGATTAGTGGGTTGTAATCAAAACAAAACCAATGGGGTGAGTGGAAGTTGAGAATGAATTGGATGTTGCATATCAAAATGAAATATCAAGTGTTCATCAAGTAGTGGATGCTGAGTTAGAAATGAATTTGGAGCATCCTGATCACATTTCAGAAGAAGTTAATAGAGAAGAGTTAGATATGACAACAAATATGGAGGAGGATGAGGAGGAAACTTTCGAAGAGGATGAATGGATAGATGAGGAGGAAACTTCCGAAGATGATGCATGTGAATGGATAGATGATGAAGAAACTTCTGAAGAGGATGAATAACAATTTGTATGTTTAGTTGGTGGATTTTTAGCTATTCATATTTGAGTATACTTTATATTTTAGTAGTTTTAACTTCTGAAGAGGATGAACCTTTGATTCATGCCGAGGCTAAAGAAAACTGCTGCTACACATTTTAGCTACTTCTAAAATAGTAAATTTGATGTATTGAACTTGACATTGTTTTGGGACGAAGAAAGTATATTTTTGACATTTTCCTAGAAAAACTTGTGCATTGACTTAAGAATGACAACATTTTGTAAACTTGGAATTGATTGATGATTTGATATGAAGGCAGCAGTCCTTACTTGATTTTCCCCCTTTCCTCTCTTTTTTTGATAATAAAATTCATAAATAATTTATTTCAACATGAAAATTCAAAGTGAAAGGGATTTGCCTGTTAAGTAGCTTTCATTGAAATTTCCACAGCAAGACTGATTGCAATAACTTGATAATTCAAATAACTGCATTAATACTTCTAGGTGCAAGAAAAAAGATACTTGGAGGGACACACCGTGCAAAAACTTGGTTTTATTTCTCCCTTTAACAGGCCTTACACGGCGAGAATCCAGATTAATAGGGACCCTAATGTGGATATTAAAAATCGAATGAGAAACCAAGTTATTTTTAGAAAAAATCACGTCTCATTCTAAATATCTGGTCCCTCAACAATTCAATATCTTATAATTATACCAAAGCAAACACGCTATTTAAAAATGCTTGACTAAATCAGTTATCGGTCCAATAAGAAATACATCCACATAAATAAATTTCTAAATCAAGATAACTAAGAAGCAGTATGCTTTGTTTGATTTTTTTTTCTTTTTTTCCTGTTGCAAGCTTTGGAATTTTTCACCAAATTAAATGAATTTGTGTGATGTACCTTTCCTTGAAATTTCTATAACAAGACTTGTGCATTTGACTTGTGAAAAACAAACATTGATTTCCCTATCAAATCTACTATTGGTCAAGGTGAAATTTGGAATTTATAGCAAATATTTTTTATTTGAAAAAATGTCTTTGAATCTGAATGATTTTAAAAAAAATCTTTTTTCTTCCCTACGTCCATATATATTTACACACATTTACTGCATAATTACAAGTCTCTGAAGCTAAATATGGACTATGCAATTGTGCTCTTACTTGTTTTTCTCTGTCATGAAGTATTTACTGTTTCTGCATCCAAATTACCTCATCTCTCTCACAAACATCAAACCAGTTCACTTCTAAAATTCAAGAACACACTTACTGTAGATACCTCTGCCTCTTATCTCTGTCAAGAGCCTTATCCAAAAACGAGTTCATGGAACATGAGCAGAGATTGTTGCTCATGGGATGGTGTCATATGCGATGAGATGACTGGCCATGTAATTGAACTGGACCTCAGCTGCAGTAATCTTGCTGGGACCATCGATTCCAATAGCAGCCTCTTCCAACTCTCTCATCTCCAAAGGCTTGATCTTTCTCTGAATAACTTCTCCAATTCTCACATCTCCCCTGAATTTGGAAAGTTTTCGAGCTTGACACATCTTGATCTTTCTGACTCCAATTTCTCTGGTCAAATTCCTTCTGAAATCTCTCATCTTTCCAAGTTGCAGTCTCTTCGTCTCTATGGTCGTCTACGACTCATAGCTCACGATTTTAAATTGTTCCTTCAGAACTTGACCCAATTAATAGAGCTAGATCTTACTTCCATAAACATCTCTTCCACCATTCCTTTGAATTTTTCTTCTCATTTAACAACTCTTAGGCTGGGAGATACAGCATTGTATGGGATAATACCTGAGACTATATTTCACCTGCCAAACTTGGAAACACTTCACTTATGGGAAAATTATCAGCTCAGTGGTTATTTTCCAAAGACTAAATGGAACAGCAGCACATCTCTCCAGAAGTTACAACTCAGTTTTGTGAATTTCCCTCATAATTTGCCCGAGTCTATTGGCTATCTAACTTCACTGCGTTATTTGTATCTTCAAAATTGCAACCTTAGAGGGCCTATTCCTGAATCTCTTTCGAAGCTCACTCGCATAGAGGATTTGTACCTTCAATATAACTCCCTGAATGGAACAATACCATCAGGGATTTTCTCCCTTCCATCACTAAGTCGTTTAGTCTTGAGCAATAACCACTTTTCTGGTCAGTTTGAGGATTTCAATTCCAATTCACTAAACTTGATTGATTTAAGCAATAATCAGTTGCAAGGCCATCTTCCCAACTCAATTCAAAACCTTGTGAACCTAACAGATCTTGATATTTCTTTCAATAATTTTCATGTGGATGTCAGCCTCTTTTCAGACCTCAAACAGCTTTCGTATCTTAGTCTTTCATACAATACTATTGATGAAAAGGAAGTTAACTCTACTTTGCCTGAGTCACTTGAGTACTTACTATTGGCCGCATGTGAAGTGAAAGAATTGGAGTTTCTAAGATCTGCAAAACAGCTTTCCAACTTGGATCTTTCAAATAATAAGCTTCAAGGAAGAATTCCTGATTGGGCATGGTCTAACTGGATGTCGTTGATAACTCTTAATATATCCCACAATATGCTGACGAGTGTGGATACAATTCCTCTTCAGATTGTATATACTATTGATTTACGGTCCAATTTGCTTCAAGGTTCACTAGCTATTCCACCAAATTCCACAACATTCTTCTTCATATCCTATAATTATCTCAGTGAAGAAATTCCTTCAGATATTTGCAATTTAACATCACTTGTAATGCTAGATTTGGCAAGAAACAATTTACGTGGAGAAATTCCGCCATGTTTGGGAAAAATCACTGCCCTCCAAGTTTTGGATATGCGCCACAACAATCTTTCTGGGAACATTCCAACGACTTTCAGCAATGGAAGTTCACTGAGCAGCCTTAACTTGCATGGAAATAAACTAGAAGGGAAAATTCCTCAATCTTTGGCCAATTGCAAAAACTTGCAGCTTCTTGATTTAGGCAATAATAACCTCAGCGGCACATTTCCTGTGTGGTTGGGAGCTCTTCCAGATCTGCTAGTTTTAAGCTTGAGATCAAACAAATTGCATGGACCCATCAGAACATCAAGGATTGAGAACATGTTTCCTGAGCTCCGAATCATAGATCTCTCTTATAATGCCTTCTCGGGAAACTTACCTTCGAGTTTGTTTCAACATCTGAAAGCCATGAGGACAATTGATCCATCAATGGGAGCACCAAGATATCATGGAGATACTTATAACGAAGATTCTATTACAGTTGCAACCAAGGGATTTTATCGTGAAATTGTGAGAATCTTGTATTTGTACACAGTTATCGATCTTTCAAGCAATAAATTTAGGGGGCAAATTCCAAGTATCATGGGGGATCTCATTGCAGTTCACATAATGAATTTATCTCATAATGGATTGCAAGGTCATATACCGTCATCATTCGGAGATTTATCTTCATTTGAATCACTGGACCTATCAGGAAACCAGCTTTCGGGAGAGATACCACAACAACTGGCTTCTCTTACGTATCTTTCATTCTTAAATCTCTCCCACAATCATCTCCAAGGATGCATCCCTCAAGGACCACAATTTCACACTTATGAGAGCAACTCATATGAAGGCAATGATGGATTACGTGGATTTCCCATTTCAAAAAGTTGTGGCGATGCTCGGGTATTAGATACAAATGATACCTTATCTGGACTAGATGATGAAGAAAGCAATTCTGACGTTCAGAGTGATTTTTGGAAAGGTGCTCTTATGGGCTATGGAAGTGGACTATGTATTGGATTATCCATAATATATTTCATGATTTCAACTGGAAAACCGATATGGCTTGCAAGAATCATCATAGAGATGGAGCACAAAATAATTATGGGAAGGAGAAAGAAGCAGCGAAGGCAAAGGAATTACAGAAGAAGAAACATTAATCACTTCTAGATAAGTTATAAGAAGGATAAATAATCACAGTTTTCAATGATGGTTAATCAGTTTTTGGACCTTTTTTTAGGATTTCAAGAAAAAATATTACAGCTATTTCTTTAAAAAAAAGATGTATTAAGTGGTAGACGTACTATCTTTAAGTAATCCTGATTTGCCTTAGATATGCTTTTTGTTGGAAAGGAAGAATTCCTGTTTGCAGTGTATTGAATGAAGTGTGCAGCATCATTTATCCTCAAAAGTTACTTCTGTTGATAGAAAAATGGTGTCGTCAAAAGAAATTACATCAACAAAAGTATAAAGAGGCATATTTGGCCATTTTTTAACACATGTTTATGCATTCAAGTGCTAAAGTTATCAAAGATGCCTCTGCTGTGATAATATCACATGTTTATGCATTAATAACCTTCTTCTTCTTACATAGCTTTTCACTTTTTAAACTCTTGATTCCTCTATCTCTACCAACCAAGCCCGTATAGTTGCGTATACATTTAAGGAAGCTATATGTGAATAAATCCTTGAGATAAATTTCCTCTTTCGTAATCTTGCTGAAAACGTTACACAGGCATCCATTCATGCTTGTGTAACTTTTTTAACCTTAGATGGTACCGGTGGTATTAGTGACACTATCCTAATCGATGTTTACCTTAGGTGCTTTGGATCCACATATCATCTTCCATGGACATATTTTCTCTTCATCTGTTGAGATAACCAACCAGATTTAACTTAAAAACATCTTTTCTTGGAACCATTTTGAGGCAACCATTGTTGTTCTCATCAACTTTAATACCTGTGCCGATCGATGCCTCCTGAATTTTTTTGCCCCCTCTCACTGGAGAGATAAACTCACATGGTCATAGTATTTTAGCAGCCGATGAACACACCCTTGTAGGTTATAATCGAACTAAGCTTTACTGCTGGAGAGAAGTGTATTATTTTATTAGTACTAGTTTTTGGAAACGTGCGTTGCACGTTTGCCCCATATAATTATTATAAAGTACTTTGTATTTTATGAATTGAGTTATTATATAGGAAATGGTGAAATTAACAATATTAATTTATCAATTATATTTTTTGAAAGATGAACTCCTTGTTGTACCCTAGCTCTGCCCATGTGTGGTTTGTGACTTGGAGACGTTTTGAAATCAATTGGTTGCATGTTTCTCATCTTCGGAAGCCGGTATTAACAAATGCCTATTTTCAGTCTGTTTTTTGATGTCTTGTTTGCCTATTAACTCATATTTAACTTAGACATGTTATAGGAATTCAAGTACTGTATGTATCCCAATTACTTTTGGCTCTAAAACCTTTAATTAGCCAACATATATATTAAGTAGAAAAATTATCTTACCCATTCATAACGATTGATAAATCTTACTGTTCCCAGATGTTTTGATGATCCTCACAAATGCATGGACCCGGTCCTCTGCAGAGTGTGCTTGTCCAGGTCTATGTGCTATAAAGCTGGAAAGCTGTCGCGTCATAGGTTGGTGAGGTCGTCAGTGTACCGCACCAATCAGAATGGACGAGGTTGTTTGTCCAACGGTTAATACTTCTTTATGGTTGATATATTCAACATGACAAACAACATATCATTCATTCATTCAAAGAGAGAAAATTCAAGCTTCAAAAACAACAATGGACCTCATAGACTGACGATTTGCTTCCTGAACCTGTTGTTATTTTGATTGCTTGTATTTGTGCTTACATTGTAGGATTCGTTTCACTTGTGTTAGAAACGTTTCAAAACTTGTGTGAATCACTGTAAGAACATAGTTGAGGGCAACTTTGTGTCTTACGTTAAAAGTCTATATTAGTCAGTAAGGGTTAGTATAGTGGGCAATGCAGGCATTGCTTTGGCTCATTAAGTAATAGGTTGTATTACTTAGAATAGAGATTAGGAGGTTAATCTCTTGTGTGGTGTAAACTGTGTTTTACTTTTTCTTGAGAAGATTAGTAAAAACAGTTTGAAAATCTCGTGAGACAGGTCGTGGTTTTACTCCCTTGAGTAAGGAGGTTTCCACGTAAAGTTGTGTGTGCTATCTTTACTTTCAGTCTTTTCTTTTGTTTATCCTAACTGTGCTAAGGACCTGGTCCTATTGTAGCTAGTGTACACATACATTCCAACAACGATCCCCTCTAATCTTGTTATGTTATCTACAAGACATGTTTTGATTAACCATGACACTTTGTATTACAAGTAAAACTCCACGCCTTCGGGATGTAAGAGTAATTAGTTTCTCCTCAAAGATTTGTTCTAAAAGTCTAATGCAATTGCTCTTGTTTCCTTAATATCTTCATGTGTTCCATTTTAGTTTTAGTTAGTATTATGAATACTTACACTTTCTATGATGCTGATTAAGAATCTTCCATCAACCACTGAGAAAGTTTGGCTGGCATTTTGAGTACACAATATGTGTGGCGCCTTAATTCCATGGAAGTAGCATAGATTCCCAAGTGTCTGCTGCCTCATTCGTGTTTGGAAATATTGCTCTATGGTTGCAATATTGTAAAAACTATCTATCTATTCCTATGTGACCTGTCCTTGACTTATGACAAGCATAGTTTGGGCTGTGTACTATATACGTTGCTTTCCGAGCAATGACTACTTTGTTGGATTGTGCAGAAGGTCAAATCTCCACACTTTTATGTAAAAATGGTTTAAAGGTTGCTAATCCTATAAGAACTTGAAATTATTTTGTATTGATTCTGTTGGAACAAAGTGAAATCCCAATATCTATGAAACCAATATGGTCACAATTAAGAAGAAGCGTATAAAGGCATATGAAGTGAAAGGCAGGTTATAGAGAATAGTAATGGGCCTTAGAGGCCTACAATATCCACAAAATGAGTATCATAGAAGTACGAATGTTAATGACGATTTTAATCACAGAAATTTACTTGTCTTCATAGAGCAACAATAGTAATAAGGTTATCTGTTGTCATGAAGGTCTGTTAAATAGTCACTACGACCATGAGCCATGACATGCTTGTTTGTTTGATTGCACTCTGAGCTACTGTATGGGAATAAAACATCTATGATATCTTCTATAAAGTTTTTTACCATATTGCTTTGCTTTCTAGTTGCATTTCTCTGCAATGTTCAATCTGTCAGGTACTACGCCCATGTTAGCTTCTTAGCTACTGTTGTGAACCAAGCTGGCTCCGTAAGGGCCTATGGGATAAAAATGGTGAATAGGACTGATTCACTTATAACTATTGGGCTGAGTAAAATATTTAGAGAGTTTTATTTGGGATCCCAACCCAATTACCATTTGTTAAAAAAGACTAGGAGTTGGAATGAACGGTTATGCAAATTATGTCAAGCTTTAGCTTTCAGTTATCTTTCATCTCCTTTCTTTGTTCTAGTATCTCATCCTCTTCTAGTTACCTTCTTCTATGTTAATCTATCCATAATTTGTGTGTTATTACTTTGTTGTGCGTATTCTACATTGTAACTTATATTCAGTGAATTATATATATCAGTGTTTGTGTTGGAAATCGAGTTTGTTTCAGCTACTGTGCGTACCTTCAAAGAAAGATCTGATTCTATAGAGTATGTCGCAAGGAATTTGAACCGAGGGAGCATGTTTCGGTCACTTGGACTACGAGCATTTTATTTGTCATTAAATTTCCTCTCTTCCTTTGGATATTTGGTCCCATACCAATGTTTGTAAGTTGCTGTGTAATGTCGATTGTTCTCTACTTCTTGGATGCCACTACAAGTTTTACCAGGGATCTCCACTGTGAATCTATAAGAGAGAAAAGAAAGGAAACTGATGTAGATGCGTAAATCATCCACTTTAGAAGTTGTTATGACATAACGAGTTCACTGAGGGCTAAGTTGATCGGACTCTCCAAAAATGTTGCCCATCTGTGTCAGATCCTTCAAAAATACACGCACCCGTTGATATTTTTAAAGAGTCCGAGCAACATAGACTGAGGGTGTATTCAGAGTGTAGCCTGTAATACTTGAGTGTTTTATTTGGAAGATAGCTTGTTTCTTTGTGACTTAAGTTTCACCCTTTTGTTTCTGTATAAAATTTATCTTCAAGTGGTTTCCACTTCATTATTAATTTTGCTTTCCTCTATTTGAAGAAGGAATATTGTCCACAAGTATCTACACTATTGTAGCTTGGTTGACACAAAAGCACTTGTCATAGAACAATTGAATATTTCAGTCTATACATGAACTATACACTAACTACTCAATCTCGATCAATTCAAAATCACTTCTAAATAGTTCTAAATTTTAGATTTGAAATCCTCTCAATGTTTTGAGTCTTTTGATATATATACAATTCACTCGAAATCATTCATGTTTACGATACATCAAATTTTAAAGAAAAAAATGGAGTAGATCGTGGAAGAAGAAGAAGGAAGACATAATAGATGCCTTAAAAATTTAAAAAGATTTTTTTTATTAAAAAAATCATCTCCAAATGTGCCGGAATAGATAAAAGGCCATTTTCGTTGTCAAAAAATTTACTAAAACGGCTGTAAGGCATAATGATCCCAATAATTAATACATAAATAATTGACCTATGCATAACGAATATCGGAATATAACATATTGATTTCTTCATAATTAATTCCTATATTACTAATATTTACGATTCTAATCAGCAACCCAACAACACCTTAAAGGATCACTAGCTTGACTCGTTTGGGAATTTTTCCTTGTAGTTGTTCCGAACCCGAACTCTTGCTTCTTGAGCATCATATTTGTAAGGATCAATAATGAATGTTTCAAGCGCTACCCTGTCAGCAAAACCACTCTTAACAATAAATTTTTAGTGTAAGGTAAGTTGTAAATTCCTCCTTTCTTCTTAACAAATCCCAAGCACTCTTAACAGTAAATTATCAAACAACTTGACATGATCCATGCGCAATCTAACATGATTAAGCGCATTTTCTAGCAAGTGACGCTGTATATTATCATAATCTCAATCAGCTTCCTTCAAGAAAATCTTAACATCAATCATTGGATGACATATTTGTACATTTGTATGCTGAAGATATAATGGACTAAGCATAGTCCCTCCCTTAGGTTCCCACCATAAAATTTGTTCAATACATTCCCTATTCTGCAACATATTCTTCCACACCTAAGATCCCCCTCTTCATTAAACAAGTGTAAGAATCTTCTTCTTGCAATACTTAATTAATCCACATAAAATTGGATTATAGGATATTTTGGGTTCTAAATCTCCACCACAGTTTATATAGCTTTTGAGATATCAAACATAGTCCTAAACCCTATGCCACCTTCTAGTTTAGGTAAATATATATTCTCCGAAGTAGCCCATGTTTACAACTTCATGTGACTTTATTACTCCAAAAGAATGTAGCAAAAATCCTATGAAATTCCTTTAAGACAAAACTAGGAGGAACAATAGCAGAAAGAACGTGGATACGAACACTTAGTAAAACACGGGTAATATCTCTTTACCTCCATATGTTAACATATTTTCCTTTCCATGCTTACAATTTTGATTTCACTCGTTGAATAAGCTCTGAATAGTGCTCTTTTCTTTTCCTTGAATGAATTTACGACGATTCAGACATTTAAAAGGAAACTGACCCCTTTTTATGTTTGTACAATCTTCCACTACTTGTCTCTCTTCCGTTGCTACATTTTGATGTAGATAAGTTGAATTTTTATCATTATTCACTTTGTGACCATATTGTGTCTCATAATCCTATACAATTGATACTATTTTCTTTAAAGAATATGCATTAGTTGATGTAAAGATAATAGTATCATTTGCATAAATAAGATTATTTAGATTATAACTCCATTTTGGTAAATGATAGCCAACATCATCATCAAATAAAGACGTCAGAGCCATAGTCAGAACTTTAGATGACAATATGAAAATCAATTCAACATTTGGTTTATAATTTAGAAACTCACATAGCTAATACATGTATAAGCTCGCGAAAATGTATGTATTATTTTATGCATGATAAAATGTGAAATAACTAATGCATAAATAATTAACCTCTAAATAAAATAATACATTAATTTCTTCATAACTCTAATCATCAACCCAACAACCCCTAAAGGAACACTAGCTTGACTCGTTTGGGAATTTTTCCTTGTAGTGTCGTCGATCCCGACCTCTTGCTTCTTGAGCATCATATTTGAAAGGATCAATAATGAATGTTTCAAGAGTCACACTATTTTCAATAAGGTAAATTGCAAGTACCATATCAACAAATTAAAACCACCAAGGTAACCACTATATTTAACTTCTTTGAGATGTTGATGGAGACACTTTTTCCGTATAATTCTATTTTTGGAGATTGTTGTTTCATACCATTCAAGCTGAAAAGGAAAAAAAGGTAAGTAAAATATAACTCGTATGAAGCCAAGGAAAACATTTTATCTAACATAATCGGAATTGAGTTTAGTTTACATATAGCAATAGTGAAAAGAATTTCTTATTCCATTGATATATGTGACTATAATTAAAAAAAAAGAAAAGGAAAGAACAAGTTTTTTGTTTTTTTGGTTGAAGGTTAATAGTCAATACAATTGGCATTGGTTAAAATAACAAGGAAAAACAGATTAAACGTGAGAATAAGTAGGAAACTTATTAGTACTAAATTCTTAATAATTAGGAATAGAATTTTAAAAAGAACCATGAACTCAAGAACTCAAATCAACTTATCTCAAGAATACTCAAATCTAGGGGTAGAATCCTAGATTTCTCTTTTACTGATTTGAAAGAAGATGTAGGGCGTGAGGACGAACTAGTCCAACACTATGATAGCCTTACATACATGGAAGAACAAGGTTTTCGAAGAATGTTGAAGAATTTTGAAAAAGAACTTGATTAAAAGCCTTGAAACCCTAGCTTGAAGGTAAACAATCAAGAAAATCTTTTTTGAGATTCTTGAATTAGTTTCTTGAAATCTGTATGGCCAAGAATTATGATTTTCATTAGTGATTCATAATTGTATGGAGGAATTTGAGTTGGAAAGAAGGAATTCTTGGAGAAAGACTTACATTGAAGAAGAATCTAAGATTGAAAGAATCTTGAATGAAGTCTTCTACTTTGTTTTTTTTCCTTAGGGTTTTGCCCTAAGGTTTGAGAGTGAAGAGAATGATGGATTAAAAGATGAAAATCTGATTGCTTTGAGCCTTTTATTAGTCAAGAAATTCGTTTAGAGTTTTTTTGGAGGTATAAAAGATAAAAACAACCCTTTTTAATGTTTTCCCGTCGGCTAAATTCGTAACAACACTGTATATGTTACTAAAATAGTCATAACTTTTTATTCAGAAATTGGATTGACGCGAAATTGGTGGCGTTGGAAAGTAGATTCAAATACCTTTAATTTAATAGGTTATGGGTCACGTAACTCTTTATATTTTTGAAGTTGACCCAAGTAGAATCTTACATCAAAACTTAATCGATAAGGAAACATCAAGAACACTTACCAAGAACTCATCAAGAAATTAAATTGCTCAATATTTATGGATAGATTCGCAAAAGAAACTCATGATTGGCGTGTGGGTGAATAAACTCAACACTATGGAAGCTTACATACCTCTTAGGGATCAAACCCATGGCGAAAATCCACAACAAAACTCAAGAACCTCGACGAACGCCTTGATCCTTTCCTCTTTTCTCCTCTTTTATCTTGTTTTCTCTTCTTGAACTCACAACTAAAATCCTAGGCATATATTAGGATTATAAAACTGAACCTAATAGGATTAGACCCTTAAGACCTTACTAAAAATAAATTAAATCTGATTTGGTAATGAAAAGACCAAAAAACCCATCACGGTTTTTGGGTAACTTTCCTTAACTGGACAACCTGACTTCAAAAGGGCATATCTCACTCATCCGAACTCAAAACTTAGCAAACACAGTGGCGTTGGAAAGATAATTCAAAGACCTTTCATTGAATATCTTATGGGCCACCTAACTCATCATGTACTGAAGGTTATGGTCGTTTTAAGTTGACCCAAAACTTAGAAGAACCTAGGAATGACTTGAATGAATTCTCTTTATTTTTTTTTTTGAAACTCAAGGTGTTATATCTAGTGACCTTAACACTTAGAAAAGTTTAAATTCCTTGGTAAAAACTTACTCACTACAAAGGATGGTTCGAGTCTTAACTTAAAAATTTTCCGGGGTGTTACACCCCTCTCCATTGAACAAGTGTAAGAAATTGTTTCTTGCAATACTTAATCCCCATAAAATTGCATCGTAGGATATTTTGGGTTCTACATCTCCACCGCAGTTTATATAGCTTTTGAGATATCAAACATAGTCCTAAACCCTAAGCCACCTTCTAGTTTAGGTAAGTATATCTTCTCCCCAGTAGCCCAATGTTTACTCCTTCTTGTGACTTTATTACTCCAAAAGAATGTAGCAATCCTATGAACTTCCTTTTAGACACAACTATGAGGAATAATAGCAGA
Organism: Solanum verrucosum; assembly: GCF_900185275.1. Classification (NCBI taxonomy): domain Eukaryota; kingdom Viridiplantae; phylum Streptophyta; class Magnoliopsida; order Solanales; family Solanaceae; genus Solanum; species Solanum verrucosum. Next base: position 215,973 of record NW_026020210.1, on the reverse strand, counting down.
AAGAACATGAATAGGAACACTTAGTAAAACACTGGTAATACCTCTTTACCTCCATATGTTAACATATTTCCTTTCCATGCTTACAATTTTGACTTCACTTGTTAAATAAGCTCTGCATAGTGCTCTTTTCTTTTCCTTGAATGAGTTTAGGACAATTAAGATACTTAAAAGGAAAGTGACCCCTTTTTATACTTATACAATCTTCCATTAGTTGTCTATCTTCCGATGCTGCATTCTGATGTAGATAAATTGAATTTTTATCTTATTCACTTTGTGACCAGATTGGGTCTCATCATAATCCTATAGAATTGATTCTATTTTCTTAAAAGAATATGCATTAGTTGATGTAAAGATAATAATATCAAGTAAGATGATTTAGATTATAACTCCATTTTCGTAAGTGATAGCCTACATATTTATCATCATCAAATAAAGATTTTTGAGCCCCACCAGAACTTTAGATGACAATATGAAAATCAATTCAGCATTTGGTTTATAATTTAGAAACTCACATAGCTAATACATGTATAAGCTACGAGAAAATGTATGTATTATATTATGCATGGTAAAATGTGAAATAACTAATAAATAAATAATTAACTTCTAAATAAAATTATGCATTAATTTCTTCATAACTTCAATCAGCAACCCAACAACCCTGAAAGGATCACTAGCTTGACTCGTTTGGGAATTTTTCCTTGTAGTTGTCATTGAGCTTGACCTCTTGCTTCTTGAGCATCATATTTGAAAGGATCAATAATGAATGTTTCAAGCACCACACTATTTTCAATAAGGTAAGTTGCAAGTACCATATCAACAAAACCACCAAGGTAACCACTATATTTAACTTCTTTGAGATGTTGATGGAGACACTTTTTTCGTATAATTCTATTTTTGGAGATTGTCGTTTCATGCATGCAAGCTGAAATGGAAAAAAAAGGTAAGTAAAATATAACTCCTATGAAGCCAAGGAAAACATTTTTTCTAACATAATTGCAATTGAGTTTAATTTACATATACCAATAATGAAAATACTTTCTTATTCCATAGATATACATGTGACTATGATAAAAAAAAGGAATGAATAATTTTGTTTTTGGTTGAAGGTTAACAGTCAATACAATCGGCATACAAAATTGGCATTCGTTAAAATAACAAGGAAAAACAGATTTAACGAGAGAATAAGTAGGAAACTTATTAGTACTAAATTCTTAATATTTAGTAATTATTAGTTTGGATTTAGTTTCTTCAAACCCATGTTATTTTAATATAATAAATAATTTATGGAAGAAAAAATCTTCCATATTCAGATAACTCTATTTTGGAGGAAAATGTTTTGTACTCTATAAATTGGATATCATTCTTTTCTACAATAAAATAATAGGATTAATTTTTGTTTTAATTTTTTATATCTTTTCTCAAACTTCTGGCTGATTTTTATGGAAATCTTAAACCTTCAAAGGCAACTTTTGATAAACAGGTGATGGGGTGGAAATAAACCTGTGTATTATTGAATGAGTTTAAAGTACAATAAATAAAATTTATTTACTCCTATTTCACTTTATATGATACTATGTCCTTATTTCCTGTTTTGAAAAAGAAAAATACCTATTAAAATTTCAAAAGAATTTAACTTGAATTTTCAATTATACCTTTAATGACAAATTCTTATAGTTAATTAAACAACTGTAGTGATATGTTTAAGCCAGCCATCCAGCCTATGTATAATTAAACTTCAAAAGTTGTTATTTTAAAACTGTACCTAATCAAATTATGTCATATATATTAAAAACGAAAAAAGTATTTATGAAAAATAACATAAGAATAGGATTAAAGAATAAACTCATACGTACCTCAATATGGAGTTTTTGCAAATATGGAGAGGCTTCTATTAGTGGAGTAATACCACGTGGGGAAACATCCTCCATGCCTGAGAGTGTCAACACAAGCACTTTGAGATTGTTGAACTTTGGTAAAGCATGATCAAGAAAATGAAGATCCTGGAATAATCAAACAAATTAAAAATTACAAGAGTAAAATCAAGCTTTCTTTATGGAATACATTAATATATATTTGCTTACCATTGACATATAACTAAATTCAAGTGAAAGTGTCGTCAGTAGAGTGAAATAGGTTGTAAACGTATGAACAAGTTCACAGATCAATCCTCTACTCATCTTGAAATCAATAGTAAGAACTGAAGTAACATTCTCGAGAAGCAAATTTGATTTCCATCCTATATATGTATTTAAAAGAGACAAGATTGACGTTATGGATCTTGATGAAATCTAAATAAATGCAATGACATAGTTCCAAATTTTTCAAGTTGAAGCATGATGGTCCAACAATTTCCAGGTGAGTCAACAGTCGTGATTCATGAATAGATAGTTTCTCAAGAAGGGGACAGTTGAAGATGAAAAAGTTGACCACCCGATTGTCAACATCAACGTTGTTGAAAGCCAGAATTTTGAGACTAACAAATGGCGATAAATTTGATCTAAAACTTGAGATGAGCTTAAACGGAAAGGTATAACGCCTATGCTCCTTTTTACTGAGTGACAACTGCAGGGGCGGCTCAACATAATTTGTGGTCTAAAGCGAAATTTTTATTAGAGGCCTTAAATCTATATAAATTTTATCTATATCTATTTATTTTTCTAAATTTCTAGACGTAAATCACTACTTAATATCTTTTATATAAATGATTTTTCAAACACTTTTTTTTTAATTATTAGTTTTAAGTAATATTTTATCAATTCAACATTGAAAAACATCCTTTTATTGAGACAATTATTATATGAATTATTAACACAATTTTATAAGTAATAAGTTGATAAACTTTAAAGATAAGAGTTAGAATCATAGAATTTGATTTAAAAAGTTGATAACTTGGTATACCTACTTTAATATGAAAATTAACAAATAAATTTAAAAAAAAAATTGCAATGCACTTTGTTCAACACTTTTCGACTATTGATTCATATTTTTTAGAGTATATTACTCTAACTATCAAAGATTTGAAGAAATAGAGTGCAAAAAAAGTTACAAAGGATAAATAATGTGAGTGTTAACGAAGAAAATATAAAAATCCAAAACAATGTTTTCTTAATTTCTTCTATTTGAATGGGGTTAAGATATATAATTTTTTATTTATAAAAATTTGAGGCCCCCAATAAGGCCAATGCCTAAAATTTTATAGGCAAGAGCCGGCCCTGGTGACAAGTCTAGTTGAAAGATTTCAACCTTTTTCTTTGATACTACAAAGTTGAGACATTTATCGATTACACGCTTAAAATGCTTATGAAAAGGAAACGAGAGAGTGAATTCTTCTAAGTGACCACCCTTGTGGAAATCCAAAACATTGTTAATCAAATTGATATGCTTCATCCCTTCCTTTCTGCATAACCTTGGCTAATAAAACATCTTCCATGTAATAAACTGTGAAACTTCGAATTTGAGACGTGTGACATGCATCCAGAGATAGTGCCATTGAATTGCAAGGGAACTTGTTAGGACTGCTTCTCTAATTGTCATTTGAGACAGAATTGATACAATTACTTCATCTGGCAATTGGCTAAGCCTATCCTCCATTGATACCACAGTACTGCAACTATTGTTTTGTTGTCTTCTACTACGATGCATCCTTCTAAAGAGAATAATCAACAGAACAGAGAGAATAAAAGAACAACCCATGAAAACTACATCCATTTTGCAATAGTAAATGAATGGAACTTTCTTTTCTGCACAATTATATAGCTTTGAGTTGTAAATGGATTTGATTTTTATTATTACTTTTCTAATTCTGACACACTTTAATTTTTGGATATGGTTTTATAAAATTTTCTATGTTTCTTATATAGTTTATTCTCTCACCATCATACATTGAATGTTTTTAGTAAAAATACAATGAATAATCTTTGATTATTAAAAAATAATGACTTTATGTATAATGAATTTATTTTTTACAATGAATGATTGAATTTATTTTACAATAAATGTTTTAACAAAAAAATATATTACAATGAATCATACATGTATAATGATTTTTTTTTATAGGAATTCAATAAATATGATACTTAATTTAGTAAAAGAAATAATGATTTTGATGTTTTTATTGTACTTAATGTACAATAATAATTATTTTTAATGTGAATTCAATAAATATGATACAATGATTTTGATGAAATCAAAATTAACCTTTATTGAATTTTAAAACACTTTTTAAATTAATTAAAAAAAAATTATTAATTAAATAATACCTCTACAAAACAATAGTATTTCAACTGTGTCGGCAAATGGGACCATGGGAGAGCTATGAAAAGAGAATTTTACACTTAGGGTGTGTTTGGTATGAAGGAAAATAATGTTTTCCATAGAAAATGTTTTCTTGAAAAACAAGTAGATTTTTTTACTTATTTTCTCATGTTAGGTTCGTGAGTAGAAAATATTTTCCGAATTTTTTTTTTAGTGTTTGATTTATGAATGAAAAATGTTTTTGAGAAATATCTTTATTTTTACTAGAGTTGAAAATATTTTTTGAAATTGTTTCTACGCATAGAATAGAAGGGTTGCATGCATTTAATATTTTTGAGTTGGCAAGGTACAAACATAAAATTTCCCATTTTACTGTAATTATTTTGGAAGAAACAATCATTTGGTGGCAAATTGTCCCATTCTCAGGCACGTCTAAAAGAACACATTTAAATGAGTGAGAATTTTTGTTTTAAATAAGATGATATTCAAGACAAACATGACCTATTTCTACACTGAAGCTAAATGCAGACATTTATGAGAAGCAATGACAAAACTGAAGATGAAAATAGAAACGCAGCCACAAATCAACATCACGCGTAAAAATTCATTATCTGGTAGGAGTAATGTACGATTGAAGGTTTGTAATTAAAAGAGAACAAGAAGATTGTTTTGTCTCATATTGGACAGAAACAAAAGAGCCATCAGTTTCAGGATGCACAAAGGCTATATACAAAAGGAATATGAAATCAACAGGATGACATGGCGGCAGTTTTACAGACGGGACAACTATTTTTGTGCATCAGCCACTGTGATATGCAGTCGATATGATACAAGTGTCCACAACCCAGCTTGTCCATTTCTTCCTGTATTTTGGAAAACCAGAAAAAGATAGTTTAATTGTTAGAGCAATCAACTTTTCTTTTAGACGATGTTTTGAGACTAACGAACACAAATATATCACAAACCTGACAAATGCTACACTTTTTCTCCATTTCTGTGCGGAAATGAGATAAAAGAGAAAGGCTTAGTTCTCCTAACACATTGAGTTATCTCGTCTTCTTTCAATCCTGTACTGACAGATCCAATTCCATTCCCGGTTCCACCAATTCCTGTTAGCAAAGGGTACTTATCGTTAGCACAAAGATATTGTCACAAGGACGGAGAGATCCAAGGAAATGTCTTTCCTCATATGACATGTTATCCACATTAATTAAGCCTCAAGCTTCGGTATCGATCAGGACAATCTGTTCTTCCTCCCGTTAAACTAAATTGAATAGTGACTGAAAGCTCCTCTAATATTACTAAATTGAAAGGTTTATCTAAGGTGAATAACTGATAAAATCCACAAACTACATGATGCAATAACCATAGGATTTGGTATCAATCAGGACAAGCTGCATGCTGTCAATAACAAACATGCTTAAGGCTTTGTCAAAATCCACTATTGCTTTAGCAGCATTAGTCTGGTCAGTGACTTTTCATTGCAAGTAAGTTGTCACTCTGAACTCTCAAGTTAGGGTACATCAACTTAAACTTGAGGACAAGTTTCTACAGCTTCTCTATCAAGTCTACTCACGTTATTCTCCGAAAAGAACACTACGATGGCAGGGTAAAATTTAACAGGAACATATCTTGGGATTGCAGCTACCAAACCAACAAGAATTTACCCTGTTATATTATTGCCTGTGCTGTATATAAGTGTGAGGAGTAGAAGGCATTCGTGTCAACACAATTGAAAACATTACTGACAAAATGAGGGCCACCACAAATTAGCAGTTTTGAGTTTGCTTTGGAAGCATATCAGATTCAGTGAAAAGCTTACCGAAGACCCAATAATTATCCGAAAAATCCCTTAACACCAAACTGAATATGCAAAACTGTACTAATATGGGCAAAACTGTACACAAATGGCAAACAACATTTCTTACTAAATAAAATGCTAATCATAAACTATAAATACACACTCACAAGACCACCAGATAGGCTAGATATTCAAGCACATGAGAAAACATAATTTCACTTCACTTTACTAACACATACACATTCAACATCTATGCATTCAACTGCAGATACTCCCAAGATACAAGATACTCCAAAGCCACAAGTCATAAATAGTCCCTATATATGAATTCAGTTTTATATTCTTGCTCCATTTGAACCCGTTTCATTCGATGAATGATACGTAACAATTTACTCCCTCTGATCCTATTATTTATTTGAAGAGGTTCGATATCGAATATCAATTAGAGAATGGATAATTTAATCATTTCTTACTGCATACAAAACTATTACTGTTCTAGTCACAATCCAAAAATTTCAAAAAGAAAAATAGTAAAAAGAACATGAGAAGCAATAATACATGGCAAAATTATAAAATTATTACCTCCACGGGCGTAATCGTGTCAATATCAACTCTCCCTTTAGCAGAAAGGGGTTTTCTTGAAACAACAAAATCATCAAAAGAAGCAGCCATACATGAGTGTCTTGTTTTTCTTCCTTTTCTGCAACAACTACTGTGGGTGGAAAAAGTTGAATCTCCATCAACAAATTTAAGGGTCTTGATTCTCAGCTTCTGCTTCTTCTTCTTGGATTGCCAATCAGCAATTGGTGCAGGGACAGAGACTTGTGATGTTGCCCTAAATGGTGTGAAATTCTTCTTCTTTTTAGCGATGGGTGTTGTTGGGCTTTCATGGGTAGAAGAAATGGTGGAGTTTTTGGGGCAAGTTTCTGAGATGGGTTTTTGTTGATTTTTTCTTCTGGGTTCTTTGTTTCTTGCTTGATTTCTGGGTATATTGATTCTTGCTTGATTTCTCGGTATTGTGAAGCTTCTTCCAGGAATGATTATTGATTGTGCACTAGTACAGAAAAATGGTGACATGAGAGAAATAGTTATTTGACGAGAGAAAGAAAAATGTCTGTTGTATACTGTTAAACCCAACTCACTGAGCTTGGATTGATCCTCTCTAATGGTGAACGATGCCATTGATGACTAACACAAAAGGAAAGAAGAAGAACTGCTTTTGTATTTTATAAACTGAGAGAGAATCAAAACAATGAAACAATACAAGCTATCTATTTATATAAGCAAGGGAGAAAGTTCCTAGAATAACTAACTATTGCTACAGCTGGCACTTAATAAAACAAAATGTCTAACTAACTCTAATTCATAATTGAAATGTGAATAACTAACTCGACCATATATGACTACAGCTGTAGACTCAATACCCCCCTCAAGTTGAAGGTGATGCAATCACTGCCAACTTGGATAAAACAGTAGAGTGCTTAACTCCAGTGAGTGCTTTAGTGAGGATATCAACCGACTATTGAGTGGTACCAACACGATGTAGAGTGATGAGTCCTTCTTGAAGTTTGGTTCGAACAAAATGACAATCTATCTCAATGTGTTTGGTGCGTTCATGGAAAACAGGATTTCTTGCAATGTGTAATGCAAATTGACTATCACAAAATACATGAAATGGACCAGTGGTGGAAACAGTTAGTTCAACAAACAACCTTTGCGGCCATACCAACTCACCAACTACCTTTCTAAGCGACCTATATTCTGCCTCAGCTGAAGACAAGGATTCAGTCTCCTGTTTCTTGGATTTCCAACTCACAGTATTGTCACCAAGTAGAACCACATAGCTAGTAACAGACTTCCTAGAATCAGGTCAGGATGCCCAGCCTGAATCACAAAATGCTCTCACTGTGTAACCATCTGTATTGGACATGAAAATACCTAAGGTAGGATCTTGCTTCAGATATCTCGACATATGAAAAGTTGTATGTAGGTGAGGCTCTCTAGGTGCATGATGAATTGGCTTAAGTGTTGTACCCCATAGGCAATATCTAGCCTAGTGTTTGTGAGGAAGTTTAGCTTCCCTATTAGCTTTCTATAATAAGCAGGATCTGAAAGTAGAGGGCCTTCTTCAACTCTTAGTTTGATCAATGGATCAAGCGGTGATGAGAAATGTATGAAATGACTACAATTATATTTCTTGAGCAGATCTAGAGCAAACTTTCTTTGAGAGATAAGGATGTCATCCTCCTTATACAAGACCTCCAAGCCAAGAAAATAGTGCAACTTCCTCAAGTCTTTTATTTTAAAGGTCTCATGCAGGAAGGACTTCAGATTATTTATCTCTATGAGATTAGTACCAGTGAGAAGTATATCTACATAAGCATCTACAAAAACAATGGAAGAACCTGATTTTTTGTGAAATAAGGAGTAATCATTCATGGAGTGGGTGTAACCTCTAGAGTTGAGAGCATCAGTTAAGTTTGCATACCAGTGTCTATTGGTCTGTTTAAGTCCATACAAAGACTTATTCAGTTTGCCTACAAGCCTAGAGGACCAGTATCTAACCCTTGTGGTATATTCATGTAAACTTCCTCTGGTAAGTCCCCATGAAAGAAGGCATTATTGACATCCAACTGGAAAATGTCCCAATGCTTCGTAGCTGCAGTGGCAAGCAAGGCTCTGACTGTTGTCATTTTTACAACTGGGAAAATGTTTCACTGTAGTCAACTCCAGCATGTTGAGTATAACCCTTCACAACCAACATGGCCTTCAGCCTTTCTATAGTACCATCTGCCCTATGTTTGATCTTATACACCTATTTACATCCAATAGGTTTCTTTCGAGGTGATAGCGGAACTAGGTCTCATGTGTGATTCTTATGCAATGCATTAAACTCTTGTGTCATGGTTATCTACCAGGCAAAATTCATAGTTGCTTCTTCATAAGATGATGGTTCACAGTCATGAGAGATATTCATTACTGTAAATTAATGGAAAATCTCTTCACTTATTGCAGTAGTTTAGCAGTGAATAAATACAATACATTAGGTGCTAACTAAGGAAAGAAATTAAGATTGATTCCTATGAATCTGCAGTGATTCCTATAAATCTGCTACCTAAATATAGCTATGTATATTACTAGATTTAAGTCTATATACATTCTATAACACTCCCCCTCAAGCTGGAGCATATATATTGATCATGCCCAGCTTGTTACAAAGATAATCAACTCGAGTTCCATTCAATGCCTTAGTGAGTAAATCAGCTACTTGCTCTCCTGTCTTCACGTAGCCAGTGGAAATCAAGTTTTCCTGAATCTTCTCACGAATAAAATGACAATCAACCTCAATATGTTTAGTTCTTTCATGATACACCGGATTTGAGGCAATATGCAAGGCAGCTTGATTATCACACCAAAGTTTTGCTGGTGTATGATGTTCCAACCCAATTTCAGTTAGAAGATGATGTATCCACATAATCTCACACGTAGACTGTGACATAGCTCTATACTCAGATTCTGCACTAGATCGAGATACAACACTTTGCTTCTTACTTCTCCATGAAACTAGGTTCCCTCCAACAAAGACACAATAGCCTGTAGTCGATCTCCTGTCAATTTTGGATCCGGCATAGTCAGCATCTGCAAAACACTCAACACGAGTATGACCATGATTGCTATACAATATCCCAAGTCCAGGGGCTCCTTTCAAGTAACATAAAATCTGCTCCAAAGCTGCCCAATGTTTGATTGTAGGCGAGGACATAAACTGGCTGACAACACTTACTGCAAAAGCAATGTCTGGACGAGTCACACTGAGGTAGTTTAACTTCCCAACTAACCTCCTATATCTCTCGGGATCATCAAAGAGGTCGCCGTCATCTTTCATAAGCTGCACATTGGGAACCATTGGAGTACTGCAAGGTTTAGCTGCTAACTTTCCAGTGTCTGCAAGAAGATCAAGAATATACTTTCTCTGAGACAACAAAATTCCCTTCTTGTTTCTATTCACCTCTATACCCAAAAAGTATTTCAACTGACCCAAGTCTTTCGTATGAAACCTAGTATGCAGGAAAGATTTGAGGGAAGAGATCCCCGCATAATCACTTCCTGTGATGACAATGTCATCGACATACACAACCAGTAAGATAGTGCCAACTGCTGATTGTCGGTAAAAGACTGAGTGATCACATTTGCTCATCTTCATCCCAAACTCCAGGACTACCTCGCTGAACTTCCCAAACCAAGCTCGCGGACTCTGTTTCAAGCCATACAAAGACTTTTTCAAATAACACACTCTCCCATACTCCCCCTGAGCAACAAAACCAGGTGGTTGCTCCATATATACTTCCTCTTGAAGATCACCATGAAGGAATGCATTTTTGATATCCAACTGATGTAAAGGCCAATTCTCAGAAGCAGCTAGAGATATGAACAAGCGGACGGAAGTAAGTTTGGCAACTGGAGAGAAAGTGTCTGAATAATCCACCCCATAGGTCTGAGCATACCCTTTAGCCACAAGCCTGGCCTTAAGTCTTGCCACAGAACCATCTGGATTTACTTTAACTGTGAACACCCACTTACATCCCACTGGTTTCTTCCCACTAGGTAAATCCACCAAATCCCATGTGTGATTTTCCTCTAAGGCATGTATTTCCTCAAGCATCGCATCATACCATCCAAGATGAGTCAAAGCTTCCTTCATTGTTTTGGGTACAGAGATAGATTCTAAAGAAGCAACCAAGGACCTTGACGTAGAGGATAAGCGGTCATAAGAAACAAAATTAGCAATGGAATACGTCGATTGACAAGTCCTTTTACCTTTGCGAAGAGCAATAGGGAGATCAAGATCATCTGAAGGATCGGGTGAAGAAAGATTTGATAACAAAGGAGCTGGTGCAGAACATGTATCATCGATCTCTCGTCTTCTCGAATAAACTTGAACAATTGGTGGTCTTACCGGAGTAGAAGATGTGGGCCCAGTAGTCAAATTGTGTTCAATAGGGGAACTAAGAGAATGAAGGACATCATCTAATTGTTTTGTCACATCACGAGTAACTTGATAGACTAACCACTCATCTTCCTCCCCCTGAGTTGTCGAACTGGGAGGTGCATAGAAGAATGGTGTCGTCTCTGAAAATACCACATCATTTGACACCAAATATTTACCAAGCTCGGTAGAATAGCATCGATACCCCTTCTGAAGGCGAGAATAACCCAAGAAAACACACTTCAATGCTTTAGGGTCCAACTTGGTAACAGATGGCCGAACATCTCGAACATAACATGTGCTTCCAAACACCTTAGGCTCCACTGGAAATAGTGGCTTGTTTGGAAAAAGAACACTGTAAGGCACATTACCAACAAGAACAGTCGATGGCATGCGATTAATCAAGAAACAAGTTGTGGAGACTGCATCAGCCCAAAATTGTTTAGGGACCTTCATTTGGAACAAAAGTGCTCGAGCTGTCTCAAGCAGATGCCTATTCTTTCTCTCGGCAACTCCATTTTGAGAGGGTGTATCAACACATGAAGTTTGATGGAGAATACCGTGTTGTCTCATGTAGGATTGGAACAATTCTGACATATATTCTTTAGCATTATCACTCCTCAGAATACGCAACGAAGTATTGAATTGAGTTTTGACCTCCGCACAAAAGGCACAAAAGTGAGTAAACACTTCAGAACGACTCTTCATAAAATAAATCCAAGTCATTCGAGAGAAATCATCCACAAATGTGACAAAATACTTATATCCAGTTTTAGAAACAACAGGACATGGTCCCCAAACATCAGAATGAACTAACTCAAACATCGACTCCACCCGCTTATTAACCCTTGGATTTGTTGAGCTACGATGGTGTTTGGCAAATAGACATGACTCACAATCCACTGAAGAAATATTCTGAAATTGAGGACAAAGTTTCTTCAACGTAGGCAAAGAAGGATGTCCCAATTTACAATGTGCCTCGAATGGAGACATGACACTAGAGAAGGCAGCAAATCGAGGCTCCCAATATTCATCAAGAATGTAGAGATTATCAGATACATGTCCTTTTCCAATAACTTTATTTGTCTTCAGATCACGAAACAAACAATGATCAGGAAAGAACGAGATATAACAGTTTAGGTCCCTAGTAAGCTTGCTAACAGACATCAAATTAAAGGCTAACTTTGGTAGACCTAATACAGATGACAAGGTAATAGAGGATGTTGGTTTTACAATCCCAGATCCTATAATCTTACAGAGCGAACCATCAGCAACCGTCACAGGAGAGAGTGCTCCATGTGATCGAAAGCTAGAGTATATATTAGGATTACCTGTCATGTGATCTGTGGCACCTGAATCGATCACCCATTTATTCGAAGAGGATATAAGACATGCTTTTCCTGACTCAACAAGGGTAGTAACCGGAACAGATTTCTTTTGTAAGTTTTGATATTGCGAGAATTTTGCAAACTCTTCTGCTGAAACCAAAATTCCTTTATCCGAAGATGTAGGAGTCACAATTTCAGTCATTTTCTCCAAATATTTTAGTAGCATATGAACTTATCAACAGCAAGTATAACTAGAAGCATGTACGTCAGTTTGTGACCCCACAAACACAGATGAACAGAGTCAAATGATTTTATCAACCAAGAAACCAATTGTCGACGCAGAATAAAGAAATTGACTACTTGACCAGTAGATTCAGCAAGCAGTGAACAATAAAATACCCAAATAAGTAGTTCAGAAAAAAGAAATCTTGAACCAGCAGTTTATCCACACAACACCAATTATCTGAACTGAAGTAGGAGCTAGCAGCCACGGAACCACAAATCACAGACCAGATTCAATGTCGCAGAACAGAAACAAACCTGGAAGTGAAGAACAGACTTTTTGAATCGTGTTTTAACACCAGAACATGCACCTTCACGTGCTGGTGTGTGATGAATAGGCGAACTGTATGAGCAGTGTGTGACTGCCACTGGCTTCACACCCAGATGATAGAGAAGACTGGTTTGGCCGGAAAATATACTCCACCTCCTTCTGTGGTGGCAGTACGCAGACTGACCACTCTAAATCAGTGGATTAGAAATCCAAACTCTTCCGTAACACAGCCAAAACGACACGAGCCAATAGGCTCTGATACCATGTAAATTAATGGAAAATCTCTTCACTTATTGCAGTAGTTTAGCAGTGAATAAATACAATACATTAGGTGCTAACTAAGGAAAGAAATTAAGATTGATTCCTATGAATCTGCAGTGATTCCTATAAATCTGCTACCTAAATATAGCTATGTATATTACTAGATTTAAGTCTATATACATTCTATAACAATTACAAAAGACTGGCTTGAAGGTGTCAAATCCTCAAGGGCAATGTGATTATTGTGTGCAAAAGAAGCACAAAAGGAGAGTAGAGTGGGTTTGGGACAAGATGAATGTAGTCTTTTAGGTAAGATTGTGTCTTGTGAACTCTGGTGGACTTCCTAGGTACAGGGGCAACCTCAGTTGATGAAGGATGTACTGGACTAGAGGAGTCAACATAACTAGATGTCACAGGTGATACTGGTTGGTGAGCCCTTTGATCATATTGTTCAGGATTTGGATGAGGTGATACAAGATCACATTGTGCAGGATTAGGATGAGGTGATACATGATCAGGATATAATGAAAGAAAAGGAGGAACATCAGAATAGAAAAGTGGAGATGCAGGAAATACAAAAGTGTCATTTGTCAAAGGAAAAGGAAATATTATTTCATGAAACACCACATCCTTGAACACATGAATCTTTCTAGTAGTCAGACTTAGTACTTTGTATTTGTGTTACGAGGATATCCTATGAAGACATGAGGACTATTCTTAGGGTCAAATTTGGTTATTTGTGTTTTAGGTATGGTAGGATAGCATAGGCAACCAAAACTTCTCATGTGGGAATATGGTGGTTTCACTTGGTGCAACACCTCAATAGGACATTTATTGTTCAAGGTATGTGAGTGGAGTCTGTTGATGAAGTAGGTGGTTGTTAGAATGCATTCACCCCAATACTTCATTGGTAATTTGGACTGAAAGAGGAATGTTCTGACTGTTTCAAAGAGATACTTGTGTTTTCTTTCCACTACGTCATTTTGTTGTGGTGTGTGTGTGCAAGTTTTCTATTGTATGATGCCTTTGGATTGAAAAAAAGAACTAGCTTCAGTGTTTGAGAATTCTAATCCATTGTCTGATCTGATTGTTTTTATTGAGGTGTGAAACAGGTTTTCAACCATAGAGATAAAAGACTTGACTACAGGTAAGGCATTGCTTTTACTGCTCAAGATATGAGTCTATGTGGCTCTAGTGTAATCATCTACCAAAGTGATGAAGTAACTAAAGTTATTATAGGTCTTAGTATGGTAGGGTCCTCATAGATCAATGTGTAACAGATCAAAGCATTGGCTGAATATGTGGTTTTTGTGGGAAAGGGTAGCCTGGATTGCCTAACCATGGGCAGATTGGACCAAAAAAAAGGTTGTTTGGTTGAGAACTTTACTGGTATTGAAGTTAACCCTCTCATATTTATAAAGGGGACATGACCAAGTCTACCAAGTCTATAATGCCATAACATGTCTCCAACATTTGCATGAGATATAAGGAAAGTATGAGCTGAGATATAGTTTTTATTAACAAAAATTGTATTTCTTACAACAAGATGAGTGAAACAAGAATCACTATCTTCAGTAGTAACAACATAGTTCTTTACATCATGACTAAAAGTAGTGACACATTGAAGATGTTTGCTCAAGGAACTGATGGAAATTAGATTTTACTTAAAGGTAGGTTTGAAAAGAAAATTAGACAATGTGATCTCAGGACTTAGCCTCACTTCTCCAATTTGTGTTGCATTGACTCTGTAACCATTAGGCAATCTAACAAGCATTGGATATGGTATGGTGATGATTTTAGTTAAATTGGTTTTATCAAAGGTTATGTGATGGGTAGCCCCTGAGTCTAGGATCCAGGAATCAATTTTTGCTTTGAAGCATCCACATGAAATCTTATCAAAATCAACAGAAGAATTGCAAGCAATTACACTTGTAAAGTTGACAGCTCCATTATTGGACTGTGGCTCAATAGATGCAGATCCATCCCTCATGTCTCCCCCCTTGAAATTGCTGCAACATACTGACTAAATGGTGATATTGTTCTTGATAAGGCACTTGCAAGACCACTCTAAGTGCTAGATTCACCATTCTCACTGGAGTAAAGTGCTAGTAGTTCTCCATGAACATTTGTTGTGGTACCCTTTCCTTTATACCCTTTGTACTGAGAATTAGAGGAATTGAAGTTTTTGTTTTGGTTGTATTGATTTCTCAGTGGGTAGTTATTGTAAGGCTGGTTATTAGGTCCTGTGTTGACATATGGCTTGTTGGGATACCCATGGATTTTGTAGCACTTGTCCTTTGTATGTCCTAGCTTCTTACAATGATTACAAAAGGGCCTTGCCCTTACACCACTGTTTGCATAGTTAGTTTGGAAACCTCGCACACCCGAAGGACCCTCAGAACTTCGTGAAGAGCCAGAACTGACATTTAGGGAAGAAGAAGATTCTGCAAAGAAGTGGTTGTTTGGCTTGAATTCTTTTTGCTTTTCTTCTTGGACCAAAATAGCAAATGCATGTCCCATAGAGGGCAATGTATTTATCATAAGCATGCTTCTTCGGATGATGGTATAAACCTCATTGAGACCCATGAGGAATTGAATGAGTCGTCTGTCTTGCTCAGCCTTAAATGCATTGTGTTTTTAGCACCACATGTGCAAGTGCAGCTACAAATACTTTTAGCACTTAGTGTGGTGAGTTCTTCCCAGAGCTTCTTCATCCTTGTGTAATAAGAGGTGATATCCAGAGTGCCTTGATTGAGGTCGTTAATTTCCTTTTGGATTTGATACAGCTTGTCCCCATTAATTTGATCATATTGATCCTGTAATTCACTCCACAGCTCCAATGAATCAAACATGTACTCTACACTGTCTGCAATATCCTTGCTTAGAGAATTCAGTATCCAGGAGGTAACCATGGCGTCACATCGCTCCCATTGACGATAATCAGGAGACAGTGGGGTTGGTTTTATACATTCTCCATTGATGAACCCTAATTTGTTCTTCACTGAGAGTGAACACAACACACCCCTCTTCCATGATCGAAAACCAACACCATCGAATGGTACAGGAACCAGCACTGCACCTATGCTGTCAAAGGGGTTGATGTACAATAGGCTTCCAACACCGAAGGTGATGGGAGTCGGAACAGAGAACCCAACAACTTGATCCACAACTTCAACCATGGTGAGAATCGAAACAATTGTTGAATTGGAAATGAAATTGTAGATGGACAAGATGAGTAAAGATGAAAATGAGCAGATATGAAATTGAGCAAAGAAAACCCTTTATTGCTTTGATACCATGTTAAATCCAACTCACTGAGCTTGGATTGATCCTCTCTAATGGTGAACACACGATGCCATTGATGACTAACACAAAAGGAATGAAGAAGAACTGCTTTTGTATTTCATAAACTGGGAGGATCAAAACAATGAAACAATACAAGCTATCTATTTATACAAACAAGGGAGAAAGTTACAGAACAACTAACTACTGCTACAGCTGGCACTTAATAAGAAAAAATGTCTAACTAACTTTAATTCATAACTGAAATGTGAATAGCTAACTCAAACATATTTGACTGCAGCTGTAGTATCAATATATACAGTATTATATACAGAAATAATTATTAACATGTGAGGTCTCAGACGGAGAGAAAGAGTGTGTAAGAAATCTCCATATCTTTCCAAACATTGTATTCACTAACACCATAAATATGATATAATATAATACAATATGATGCATTATGAAACAATACATTGTATTCATTAAAATAATACAATATGATACAACATAATACGATACATTACAAACAATATGCAACAATCATCCACACAATGTAAAGGGGTCCAAATTTGCTAGGCTTTGGGATATAAATCCTATTTAGTAAAAAAAAATACAGTTTCATATTGAAAGTCAAGAGGGGGGGGGGGGTGAATTAAAATTCCCTTCAGTCGACTTACTACTCTGGTCAGTCGACTCACCTGCACGTTAGTAAAACAGATATATAGAGATAGTAAAAGCAGTAAGCAAATGACACAGAGAGTTTATACTGGTTCGAAACACCGATGTGGTGCCTACTTCCAGTCCCCTTGGGTTACAAGGGTTTCCTTAAGAGCTTGTTGAGAACTTGGGTGTTACAGAATGTTACAATTAAGAGCCCCATCTGATATGCAAATCAGATCTTCTTCTTTGACACAACATCTACTTGTATAACCTACACTCAGATCTTTATTTCTCTTTTCTTTTTAATTGTTCACTCAAGTATGTACAAAAGTTTTATGAAAGATAAAAGAAGATTACAATATAAGTTCAAGTGAAGTGTGTGCTTCACAACTATGGCTAAGAGAGGTTTATATAGCTTTGGAGGACTTTGCTCTTTTACGGAAACCCAAGGGAGTTTGAATCAAGGATCTTTGATTGAGTCCTTGATTTTATTTTGATTGATTTGCTGAGTCATGTCCATATAAAATATGTGCATAAGCAAATCGATTTCACTTGTGGTCTCGAATCTTGGTTGATCTTGTTATCTTAAATGCATCCCTTGATTTCGATTTCTTCTTTTGTAGTCTTGGATGTTGGTTGATCTTTGTTATCTTGAATGTATCCCTTGACTGATGGAGTTTTGTATCTTCTGTTGATTTCCTTCATCCTAGACAAATGCTAGAATTAATGCTTGGTCTTGGATATTTATTGATTGATATGCTCATTGAATGCTGGAATCTTGATTTATTTGTTTTCTGTTTGTGTCTCGTACAACACATGACTTTCTCTCTTGATGTAGTGTGTTTTGACTTCTTTCCTTTTCGATTTCTTTGCCTTGATTGATGATTTTGGCTATCTTGAATATATTCTGCATCCCTTGATTGATGAACATATTTTCTCCTTCTTTAGGTGTTATATTCTTGGCTCATTTTTTTCCTTCTTTGCCTGTAACAAGTCACAAGTCGGTTAACTGTTTCATTATTAAAATTATCCGATTCTATCAGACTAACAATCTCCCTTTTTTTGATAATGACAACTAATTCACTATTTGTACATACTTAAAGAGATAGTGAAACTTCCCTGATATATTTTGTAGCTCCCTCTGTCTTTAAGATATATTGCTCCCCCTGACTTGAGTGCTTCCTATTAAAGAGACTTGGGACTATTCTACCCCTTTGGCATAATCAAAAGAAAGAGCAAGAGAGAAAATAACAGAATCAACAAGTTTTAAAATAAACATTTTCAAAAAGATCTCGAATAAAATGATGCTTAATAACAATATGCTTAGCCCTAGAAAGATGCACATTATATTTAGATAAGCACTAGTATTATCGCAAAAAGTAGGAACAAATTCATAAGAAAGATCATAATCAAGCAATTGATGCATCATCCATAATAATTTGGTACCACAACTTCCAACAACTAGATAATTGGACTCTGTAGTAGATAGTGCAACTGAAGTTCTTACTGTTCTAGGAGATTAAGGATTGTTCTAAAATTTGGCACGTTCCACTGATTCTTTTTCGGTCATTTTTATCACTTGCAAAGTCAGCATCTAAATATCCAATTAAATCAAAATGAGATGAGTGAGGGTACCATAATTCCAGTTATGTAGTTTTGATAAGATGACAAATGTTCCGTTTGATGACTGTCTTGCTACCAGAGCAAAAGTTTCATCGTAATCAATACCTTCCTGTTGCGAGTATCCTTGAACAACCAATCGTGCTTTGTTACGAATGAATTTTCCATCTTCATTTAGCTTATTTCGAAAGATCCACTTGGTTCCAATTACGGAACAATTTTTTGGTCTTTCAGAGAAAATCCATACTCGGTTTCTTTCAAACTGATAAAGTTCTTCTTTTATTTCTTATTTCCAATATTTTTCTTCCATCGCTTCATTTATACGTTTAGGTTTAATTTGAGAGACGGGTGTTACGGATGGTTATTTTCTCACCAAAGCTTTGGTCTGTATTGAGTCGGTTGGCTTGTCCATGATGAAGTCATTTGGATAATTTAGCGGTGTGTCTTCATTCTCTGGGAATACCTGTCTTTCCAGCTGAACTTGTCAACTCTAGTTCTGGAATAGTTGACTGCTATATTATAATATGATCAGAAGTATTTGAGAGGTTCTCAGTGTTCACTGTAGAAGTAGTTTCATCATCTATAGACTCTACTTCCTGCATCCCTGGGTTAGTATCATAAAAAACAACAAGAACAGATTCCTCAACACTTAAAGTTCTTTTATTAAAAATTTGAAATGCACAACTGACGAGTGCATAATCTAATAATATACCTTTATCATTTCTTGGATCAAACTTACCCAGATTTGTCTTACCATTATTGTGAATGAGACATTTGCATCTGAAAGGGTGAAAATAGCTTATATGGCTTCTTACCACTCCATAGCTCATATGAAGTTAAAATAGGTCAGATGAGGCATCTGTTCAAAATATGGCAGGCAATGCTTACTGCTTCAATCCATAAATGATCATGGTGATGTCTTGTAACGAATGATTTTTCCATTCTACCACACCGTTTTGCTGAGGTGATCTAGGACATGAGAAATTTTGGGTGAATCCATTTTTATCACAGAATTCCTCAAATGCTTTATTCTAAAATTCTCCTCCATGATTGCTGATTAGTCCACAATTTGGACTCATTTAGGGCTATATTTTGATAGAATTAGTGTCCTCAAATGCATATTTTGTCTCAATATCAGATGAAAATCCTTAAGTTTCAGGTATTTAGAGTTTGAGGTAAAGCATGGACACCACTTGGCAAGAAAGAACAAGGCGGCTGAAAAAATGAAGAAATGAAGGCCTGAAACTCGCCGAGCCCAATTGGCGAGTCACTAATTAGCCCGAAGATCGTCTTTTCTTCCAATGTGCTGAACCTTGAAGGAAAAGGTCAAGTTGGTGATGAAATGGAGCAGTCGGTGTGTCGCCGAGCAGTTCCACGAAGCAGTACCATATCTTCCAATGACTAAAAATGCGAAGAGGCTGAAGGATAAAATAGGAAGGTGATGATATTGACCAAACAGAGGATCGCTGAGTGTATCGGCGATCCCGACTAACTTCATCGAAGGGTCCTCTGCAACACAAATTTTCAAACACTATAAATACTTGTTTAAATTTCTTGCTTAATCATATCACTATTATTATTCGAACTTTTTATAGTTTTTAGAGAGTTTAAGTTTTAGAGGGTTTTGGAGACTTTGTTTTAAGATCTTGAAGATTCAAAGGGTTTCAACTCCAAGAAATTGGACGTGGGTCTCGAAGATTCTTCACTCTTGACGTGTTTTAAGACTTAATCCTTCATACCCAGTTGATGGAAACTGATGTTGGTATAATTTTTTATCTTTTTTACATGTCTAGCTAAAACCCCAATTCTTGGGGTGTGATTTTGTGAATATGGGTTAGATTATATGTTGGGTCATGCTTGTTGATGGTTTATTTGTTGTTTAGATATGATTTCGTTTAGTAGTTATGTATGAACTTAATGGAATTGTAGTTGCAAATACGATTTCATCTTAGTATTTTTGGCTTGCTCGATAGAGAGGTCGTAAAACTAGGACTACTAAATTGATAGCCGGTGGTATTGGGTCAATATGGTTTCAGCTCGAGAGAGTGAATCCTAGTCCTTCCATCACACATTCAACTCGAGATAGTGAATGGGCTAAGACGGAGGCTGTGCTTAATGCGGCAACTTGGTGTTCGAGAGAAATCAAGTTGATTCGGGGTAAGTTTCTCGAGTGAGAATTTACCCCCACTGTAGTCTAGCCTAGTCACAAATACTCAACAATTTACTATCAAAAGCATGTACTTGATAATTTAGTCTATCCCGTATTCCTATCACATCCCAAGAATCCCGTCTCTCTATCTTGCTTTCGTATATTTTTGTTGTTTATAGTTGTTAATTAATACAAAACCCTCCATTGATAATTGACGTTTGTGTCATCCCTTTAGATTTAATATGTTTATATTCGATAATGTTTATAGCTATGACTAATTAGAACTTAGTTTTATTTTTCTATTAATTCTCAAAACCATTTCCTTAGGACTCGACCCCAACCCTTGGTTGGGTTACTTTACTATTGTACGATCGTAGACACTTGAATTGGAAGTTGTGTCTTGATTACGCAAACATCAAAATGGCGTCGCTGCCGGGGAGTGGTGTTATTTGAGAATTTTTAGTTAAGTAAATTTTTTGTTTTTCTTAGTTGTAGTTCTACTTACCTAATTTCTAGTTTTGTTTTATCTGTTTGTGTAACTATTTCAGGAAAAATGAGTGAGAATGAAAGCTATGGGTATCAAACGAATCACCCCCTTTTGAAATTGTTGAACCTTAGGGACAATCTCCTGACATTCAAGCAAGTAGGGGGTGAAACCATCCAACAGATGTGGCAGAAATTTCAGGCAGTGCTATACCCATGCCCAAATCATTGAAGGTCTGATAAAGTGTTGCTGGAGTGCTTCTATAGGGGTCTTGGACCCGAAAATAGAAGTACCGCTGACTAACTTTTTGAGGTTTGTTTGCTACAACAACCCTACGAAGTAGTAGCCAAACTCTTTGACGGCATGGTTAAGAACAACGAGGAAACTAAGAGAAAACAAGAATGGGCTACAATGTTAACTCAGCTGAATTTCTGAATGAAGAAAGTCACGGAATTGAAAGAGCAGTCCACGAAAAAGGACAAGCACTTCCCCATTTGAAAGTGTAAAGAGGGGAAGAGGCAGGAATATGGGCAAAATGAAGAAGTCCTCTCAGTCATTCAACACAAGATTGAGGAACACGACAAAGTGTTAAATGAGATAAACGAGAATATCGAAATGATGAATGAGACGACTACCTCAAATTCCATGATTATTCAGCTACAGGACGCCCAGATAAATTAATTGATATCAAGTCACTTTCACAGCATAATGAGGAGTCGCCTAGTGATACCATGGTCAACTCCGAAGATGAGAACTAGGTGTTGAATTGCGTCATGCCACGACGTTAACTAAAGTGTTGTTTGGGAGGCAACCCAAAACCCTTTTTGCTTTTATTTATGTTCTGGTAAAATAATGGTGTGTTGTTTGTACAGGTTGAAGTATAGAAGGTGTTCGAAAAGTGCAAAGTGGCAAGAAACAAGTCCAGTTGGCTAATCCTCCTTTTGACTCAACACATATTAAAATCAGAGTCTGTAAAACTCGACGAGCCCAAGAAATTATTGGCGAGTTGCCGACCATGTCGGTGACCCTGACGTGGACCACCGTTTGGACACCACATTAGCTGTAGGTCTTGCAAAACTCGGCGAAACGCCGAGTGGTTTGGCGATCATGACTAATGTCACCAAATGGGCAAAAACTGGACGGTTTTTCGCGCCACAGGTTTAAAAATTCTAATTCATTCACTTTTCCTCACTTGTTATCTTTCCAAACTCACACCTGCACGTTATTCTCTATATTTTGTGCTATCTCAAGGTGTTAGTTATCGATCTGTGCTCAGAACTAGGATTACATTACCGCCTAGCTTCTCAATATCAATTTAGTCCGCATACAAGGTTGGTTTTTCAAAACCCCGAGTTTATTTTTGATAAATTTGTACTCTTTTGCAATGATCTTATCTTGTTGAATTTTTTTGGGCCTCTCTGGTAAGATTGGATTGCTTAGTTGCCTATTTCTATTCATTAATCTTGCCTGTTTTGCCTAGCCTATTAAAATCCCATTTTCTAGTGCGTTAAGTTGAGTTAATTCGCGATTGGTAATACTTGTTTGTTATGGGTCTTATTCGAATTTGTGTTGTATGTGCTTAAATTGTGTTTTCGAGAGTTGCGGGGCTGATTTCGAGAAGTTGGGTTGAAAATGGGCACACCGAGTCATTTGGCGAGCTGGGTCGAGCTCACCAAATTACTCAGCGATTCGCCTAATTGCCCCACCTCACCTTTGCTATTATGTTGTATGTTTTGTTGGTTTCTGAACCTTTTAGCGAGAAGCATGAGGACGCTAAAAGCACTCAGCGAATTGCTGAAAGTCTTCTTGTTCGCCTTTTGTCTGCACCCCTTGAATCCCTACTGCACTAAAACCTTCGGTGGACAACCCCTTGCTCACCAAAAGTATTCGATGACTCGTCAAAAGGATTGGCAAGTCTGCCTGCAGATGATTGTCCTTGTTTTGTTAGTTGAATATTTTCTAACTTTACCTCGAAGCTTTGCAAACATGGCTAGACCTAAAGTTGCGGGGAGAATCATGCCACCCCAATTGATATGAGCATGGGATTTCCAACTAGAGAGCGGAAGGTCGAATCCTCCCAAGAAGGAAAAGCAAGAACATCCCCCTGGAAACAAAGGAAAAGGCAAAAAGCTCAGTATTAATAGGAAGAATAACCCATGAGATCACTCTATCCCTTCATGGGCCCGAGGACTCTACACAACTGTCCATTTCTTTTTGGCAGCTACAGACTTGGACAATCTCAGTAAGTCCGACACTGCCAGATCTTCTGAGGTTACTCCGGGCACTGATGCCCAAGTACATACTGCTGCACCGGGCACTGAGGCCTAAATAGATGGAGAGACTGCATAGACAGTATCCTTTCTTTACCTCCCTCTCTGTCTTACTTTTGCTCACTTTTTGGATACTTTAATTCATTTGAATTTGAGGACAAATGATTTTTGTTTGTGGTGGGGTGAGGCCCACCTTTATGCATATTTATTTTGTTTATATATTTGGGTTGGAATTTATAATTGTGTTAATACTGCGTTTTTGTGGATGTTTGAGCTTGTGGCTTCGCATTTTAAATTGCAAAATGATTTTGACCCTTTCGAAAAAATTTCGCCACCTCTTGTATGTGTTGAATGTGGTTGTTCTCTTGCAAATTTGAGTATCGGTTTTGATCAATATCGATGACTCAAATAGTGCTCATAATCGAACAAACATAAATGTGCGGCTACGATGAGACCAAGTGAAGTTACATAGACAATATGTGAACTCTTTGCATCTCGTTGTGACTAGCCAATTATTAAATCGAGTCTCTTGTGATGATTGTTGCACACTAGAGAAAGTGTGATGTCTTGTTTGGCTTTAGTGTTGATGCCTTGTGTGATGAGTTTACTGTGAACCGTGCATGATAACACTTAGAATTTGCCCCATTGGTCCGGTCCACTAAGTAAGGTTATATCTTGATATGATCTTAGGCAAATTCTAAGAGTGCGAGCCAATTTGACATATACCTCTTTTGTGGCTTACCTTGTGAGTGTGTGAACCTCTTTTGAACACCCCATGAGCCTTACCTTTCTTTGGATGAAACTTGATTAAAAACAAGACCTTTCTTAATCCACTACCTATAATCCTCTTGATTTGTGGTTGATTGAATAGCCAACTTAGGCCAAAAGCCTAAGTTGAAGGTGTGGTGAAAAGATAAGGGCAAGTCAAGAAGTGCTAGAAAAGTTCTCTTACCCATGGTGTTGAGAAAAATGGAATCCCTCCATACAAAAAAAAAGAGAAGAAAAGAATGAAAAAGAAAAAGAAAAAAAAGGTTATGGAATAAAGTTATGAAGATGCAAAAAAGAATGGGGTTCCAAACATTCCATGGAGAGTGAATAATGGGATGACTTATGAGCACTAAAGAAAATGATGAAGGAAGAGGAAAGAAAGTGTCGTGAGTTCCACATTTCATGAGGATGAAAGTCATTGAGCCTAAATGACCATATCTTTGCACTCAGCCCCATTACAAGCCTTGAAAAGACCTTTTTTTTTAAATCTTGAGTGAGCTGAAACAATTGTTGATTGGAAAATACGGACAAACCTATGGGTGAAAGCATGCATTGTGTTTTTCTTTGTGAGAGTGAACGTTGCATTTGGTTCCGGAACTTTAAATGATTAAACCATTGTGTGAATATGGAATCATTCTTCGTGTGAGGGCATTTGAACACTTTGCTTGAGCTTGAACTTACATTTGAAGCAAGTATTGTGAGCTTGAGATTCCTTGATAATGGTGAGTCACAACTTGAATCTTTAAGTGCACAATTTATCTTTGCATGAGTAAATTGAGTCTTGTTGTGTGCATCCATGATTGAGTCTTGTGTAGCACTGTTCGAGGCATCCTTTTTTAACAGCCGAACTCGAGTTTGCTTGAGGACAAACAAAAGTTTAAGTTGAGGGTGTTGATGAGTCCACAATTTGGACTCATTTTGGGCTATATTTTGATAGAATTAGTGTCCTCAAATGCATATTTTGTCTCAATATCTGATGAAAATCCTTAAGTTTCAGGTATTTAGAGTTTGAGGCAAAACATAGACACCACTTGGCAAGAAAGAATAAGGCGGCTGGAAAGAACGAAGAAATGAAGGCCTGAAGATCGCCGAGCCCAATTGGCGAGTCGCCGATCAGCCTGAAGATCGCCTTTTGTTCCAGTGTGCTGAGCCCCGAAGAAAAATGTCAAGTTGGCGATGAAATGGAGCAGTTCCGCGAAGCAGTACCATATCGCCCAATGACTCTAAACACGAAGAGGCTGAAGGCTAAAATAGGAAGGCGATGAAATTGACCAGACGGCGAATCGCCGAGTGTATCGGCAATCCCGACTAACTTCGCTGAAGGGATCTCTGCAGCACAAATTTTCAAACACTATAACTACTTGTGTAAATTTCTAGCTTAATATCATATCACTATTATTATTCAAACTTTTTACAGTTTTTAGAGAGTTTAAGTTTTAGAGGATTTTTGGAGACTTTGTTCTAAGACCTTGAAGATTCAAAGGGTTTCAGCTTCAAGAAATTAGACGTGGGTCTCAAAGATTCTTCACTCTTGACGTGTTTTAAGACTTAATCCTCCATACCTAGTTGATGGAAACTGATATTGGTATAAACTTTTATCTCTTTTACATGTCTAGCTGAAACCCAATTCTTGGGGTGTGATTTTGTGAATATGAGTTAAATTATCTATTGGGTCTTGCTTGTTGATGGTTTATTTGTTGTTTAGATGTGATTTTGTGTAGTAGTTCTGTATGAACTTAATGGAATTGTAGTTGCAAATACGATTTCATCTTAGTGTTTTTGGCTTGCTCGAGAGAGAGGTCGTAAAACTAAGACTACTAAATTGATAGCCATTGGTATTAAGTCGACATGGGTTCAGCTCGAGAGAGTGAATCCTAGTCCTTCTCCACACACATTCATCTCGAGAGAGTGAATGGGCTAAGGCAGAGGTTGTGCTTAATGCAACAACTCGGTGTTCGAGAGAAACCGAGTTGATTCGGGGTAAGTTACTCGAGAGAGAATTCACCCCCACTATAGTCTAGCCTTGTCACAAATACTGAACAATTTACTATCAAAAACATGTACCCGATAATTTAGTCTATCCCGTATTCCTATCACATCCCAAGAATCCTGTCTCTCTATCTCGTTTTCGTATATTTTTTGTTATTTTTAGTTGTTAATTAATACAAAACCCCCCATTGATAATTGATGTTTGTGTCACCCCTTTAGATTTAGTATGTTTATATTTGATAATGTTTATAGCTATGGCTAATTAGAACTTAATTTTATTTTTCTATTAATTCTCAAAACCACTCCCCTGGGACTCGACCCCAACCCTTGGTTGGGTTACTTTACTATTGTACGATCGTAGTCACTTGAATTAGAAGTTGTGTCTTGATTACGCAAACATCAATTGCTATGAACTGTGGAAATAAAATATCCTGCTTCTCTTTTGACTTTTCTGCAAAACACTTCAAAGTTAGAGAAATCTTTATTTTTATGCGATAGGAAAATTACCCAAGTGAATCTTTAGAATTCGTCAATGCTAACGAAGACATATTTCTTACCACCAATGTTAGCGGTTCGAGTGGGACCAAAAAGATCCATATGTAGAAGTTGCAAAGGTTGGTACATACAATATCCTTGACCTTAACGAAGAACGGGTTTTCTTACCAAGCGTCATATATATAGTCCTTTTCGAATTTAAACTTTGGAAGCCCAATGACTAGTTCAAGTCTGGACAATTTTTCCAAGGCATGCATGCTGGCCTGACCAAGTTTTCTATGCCATAGCTAAGATTCATTTGATACTGGAGTTAGACATGTAAGTGTTGGCAAGTGAACATTGTTTAGAACATAGATATGATCTCCAACGATTGTGATATCCTTAGTCATATGTCTGATAGTGCAAATTGTAGCATTGAATGAGACTTTGAATCCAACATCACATAGTTGACTGATGCTAAGCAGGTTGTGTTTAAGTCCTTCCACCAGGTATACTTCTGATAGATCACATGATGAGCTAAGAGTAATTGATCCGACTCCTACTACTTCTCATTTTGCATTGTTTATAAACCGTACATACCCTCCATCGTTTTTGTTAAGAGTTTTGAAATTTTATTTCTTTCTGCACATATGTCTGGAGCATCCACTATCTATTACCCACATTCCCTTTTTGTAGGTTCTTTTGGTCTGCTCCTGCAAAACAAGTAGATTAATTTCTTTTTGGTACCCAAGTATTTTTTAGGGTTAAGATTAACAACTTTTGGTCTCCAAATTCATTTTTCAGAAGAAATTTCCCGTAGTTAAAAGATTTGTGACCAATGTCACCACAAGTATAACAAGAGAAACTAACAGAAGTTTCAGCAGAAAGATAAGGAGAATTAGATATAGATTTGTAGGATCTGTTGGAACTATGATTGTGAGATCTTCTCCTGTTATTAAGAGTAGATCTTTTGGATCTGACAGAGCTATGACTAGGAGATTTTTTTATATTGTTCAGCTACATTTTTACTTCCTCCATTTTTTCTTCTAGTAAGTCGACTTCAATCTGTCTTGCTTCGAGAAGAATTTTCCAATCTTTCTTTTCTTGAACAATCTTACTGTACTCATCAATAACTTTCTATAGTTCGTCAGTAACCATATCCAAAGATTCTTGTAAGTCATTACAGTTTGGGCAATTAAAAGATCTTACCTCACTTGTTTCACCTAGTGCCATGAAGAATATGTTGGAGGTTTCATCATGATCATCTTTAGATATTTCTTCTTGACTCTAGCTTCGAGATTTTTGGATCATCATTTCTTCGATCATTTCTCATTTTTCGTTCTGGGCAATTTTGTTTGATATGTCCTAGTTTTCCCAAAATAGTAGCAGCGATCATCATCTCTTTTGAATTCATTGTTCTTAAATTCCTATTGAGGTATCTGTCTTCTTTGTGTAAGCATTTGTTTGACTCGTCTATTTATGAGAGTCATTCCTTCGCTTTGATATTCATCGACTTCTTACTCGACCTGGGATGTTGTGGCTGTAAAAGCAACAATTTCTTTTTATCATCTTTGTTGTACCTGTTAATATGATTTTGTTCATAGGCCATCAGGTTTCCACGAAGTTAATCGTAGGTCATTTGCTATAGATCTCCATCTTCAAGAATAGCAGCTTTAGTTTCCCAAGCCTTAGGAAGACTTCTAACAAGTTTCCTAACTTGTAGTCCATTTGAGTACACCATTCTAAGCGATTTGAGTTTGCAGACAATTTTACTAATCTCGAGAACATGTCTACTGTGTTTTCATTTTTGGCCATTTTGAACAATTAATATTCATTGACTATTGAACTGATCCGAGCTTCCTTTACCTTCGTGGTTTCTTCATAGGTCACTTCTAGTTTGTCCCAATTTCTTTCACAGTTTCACATGTTGATATCTTTTCATATTCAGCTCCACTCCTGTACAGTATAACAAACTTATAACTCTAGCATTAGTTTGAATTACCTCTTATTGCTCTTTTGTGATATCGAAAGATTCGGGATCAAATGGCTTCTCAGTGCCATCTTTTTCGGTCAATCCAGGAATAAGGTTTGGACCCGTATTGATCACAATCCATGCTTGATGATCATTTGAAGAGAAAAAGATTCTGAATCTGTCTTTCTAGTGGGACTAATGTTGGCCGTTGAAATATGGTGGTCGAGTTGATAATGTCCATCTTGAAGTAGAGCATCAGGAATCTGATAGTGTGCCATTGGATATTTGCTCATGTGTGGTTAAACACTTTAGTAGTGGAGACATGCTCTGATACTAATTGAAAGTCAAGAGGGGGGAGGGGAGGTGAATTAAAATTCCCTTCAGTTGACTTCCTACTCTTGTCAGTCGACTCACCTGCACGTTAGTAAAATAGATATACAGAATAGTAAAAGCAGTAATAAAATACACAGAGAGTTTATTCTGGTTCGGAACATCGATGTGGTGCTTACTTCCAGTCCCCTTGGGTTACAAGGGTTTCCTTAAGAGCTTTTGAGAACTTGGTGTTACAAAATGTTACAATTAAGAGCCCCGTCTGATATGCAAATTAGATCTTCTTTTTCGACACAACATCTACTTGTATAACCTACACTCAGATCTTTCTTCTTTTCTTTTCAATTGTCACTCAAGTGTGTACAAGTTTTATGAAAGATAAAATAAGATTAAATATAAGTTCAAGTGAAGTCCGTACTTCATAACTATGGCTAAGAGAGGTTTAATATAGCTTTGGAGGACTTTGCTCTTTTACGGAAATCCAAGGAGTTTGAATCAAGGATCTTTGATTGAGTCCTCGATTTATTCTGATTGATTTGTTGAGTCATGTCCATATCAGATATATGCATAAGCAAATCGATTTCTTCCTTTGTATGATGATCTTCTTATGGTCTCAATCTTTGTTGATCTTATTATCTTGAATGCATCCCTTGATTTCGATTTCTTCTTTTGTCTTGGATGTTGGCTGATATTTGTATCTTGAATGTACCCTGACTGATGGAGTTGTATCTTCTGTTGATTTTCTTCATCCTAGGCAAATGAGAATTAATGATGGTCTTGGATATTTCTTGATTGATATGTTCCTTGAATGTTGGAATCTTGATTTATTTGTTTTCCTTTTGTGTCTCGTACAACACATGCTTCCTCTTGATGTAGTGTGTTTTGACTTCTTTCCTTTATATTTCTTTGCCTTGATTGATGATTTTGGCTATCTTGAATATATTCTGCTCCCTTAATTGATGAACATATTTACTCCTTCTTTAGGTGTTATATTCTTGGCTCATCTTTTTCCTTCTTTGCCAGCAACAAGTCACAAGTCAATTAACTGTTCATTATTAAATTATCTGATTCTATGAGACTAACACATATGTCATGCTTTCACAGAAATTGAATTCCATAGATTGTGAAGAAGTTGTCTCCATGCATGGCATCCTATTTACTAGTAATAGGAAAATTTGAAAGGGGAGAGGTAAAATTTCAAAAGTTTTTAATAACTTGGTTGAATTAATGTTTTACACACTTATGTAATTGTCGATGTTAAGATTATAGAACTAATAATAAATTAAGTCTGACGAATTTTCTTTAGAGCACTACTTAACTATTTTATGTGTCGGATTCAAAATCCACTTGCAAGATTTAACAAAAATGAAAACTTATAAGCTTCCCAAAAAGCATATCATCAATCTATACTGAGACATAGATTACACAACTAACTTATATTTCACTAACATCCGATCTACCAGACTATTGACTCATCTCAGACTCACCTTTTAATAAATCAAAATGATCATTAAATATTCAATTAAGAATAAGTACATTAACAGTATAGAGCAATGTTTTTGTCAGTCAGTCTAAATAACTATCTCTGCTCGATCTTGTTCAATACGTACAAAATGACTAGCACAAGAAGTTGGAAACTATATCATTCACATAATCGAACTAAATTACATATAATCTTGCACATTGTACCGATGACACGTCCAATTTCATCTTAAATTGTGAAAAAAAACTTAAATACTTATAAGAACCGATGATTTAATGTTCTGGGTATAAGCTAAAACTTTCACTAAATCACTACTAATAAAACAACACCCTAAACTAGTATATATATTAAACTGAATAAATAATTATTCTATAATAATAATAAGGAAAATTATGCATTAAACAAACTATTAATTCAAAATAAATGTTATAGCTACAGTTCATTTAATTTTAATTCGTAGCAAACACATTGTCATTCTCGCCTCTCTCCTGAATCTCGCCCGCCCTCTCAATTCTCTCTCACCGTCTCTCTCACTTTTATACAAACACAAATGTATAAATGTGTTTGTGTTGTATAAAGCGAGAGAGACTGTATATATAAATATAAATGCATATCTCTTCGTCCTCTATATTTGATAAAACTAAACGAACTTCCCTACCCAGTTCTCTTTTGTCTTTCTCTCTCTCGCTTTAATACAAATAAAATTATACAATACAATGTACAATTATGTTGTATAAAGCGAGAGAGAAAAGATTAATATAAAATACAAATTTTTTAACTCGATTTATTGTATATCAACTCGTTCAATTGTATACAAATTCAAATTTTATGCATATATACAAACACAATCATGATATATATACTAGTAGTACATATATACAATATTTAATCGATAAACAAACAATTCACCTCTCTCTACTCTCTGCCTCTCTCGCTCGCTCTTTCCTCTCAGATCTCCATAGCAAACTATGTTTGTTATGGAGCGCGAATAGCAAAAGTATAGTTATAGAGCAGTAAAATTTTATATTTATTATCCTAAATCTCTAAATTAATATATTTTAATATTAATTAATAGTATATATCTCAATAATTTCACTTAGACTAAACAATCCACAATATATTATGGTGATTGGTAGGAAAAGTAGTTCTTTTTCTTTTTTCATTAAAAAAATGAGCTTAGTAGTATCATCAAGGCTTTGACGTCAACTTCACAATTTCCGATATAAAGTGAAAAGAGACCCAGATACTTCACAAATACAGTTTGTTCTTTTCTAAAATAAAAAAAATATTCCTTTTATTTTATATAATTGAATATGTAAGATAATATATATTTACTAAAAACAATATTTTAAAACACAATTAAACCATACTTTTACCATTATCCTTTGTAAAAATAAATATAAATTTATAAGTAACGTAATTTATATTTTAGAAAACATCAAACATCAATAAGGAAAGGAAAAATATCAAAAAAAAAATAATTTAAACATCCTCTTGAACTTGAACTTTGAAAATATTGCAGTCGATATCACTCACTTAAATTAACTGACACGTTAAGATTTTATCATCAATATTGTACAAGAAAAATTTTAAAACAGCTTCTTTCACCATTATTGTGACACATACATTTGTTTTAATTAAATTAATAAAAGTGATTTCAAAAACATTTATTTTAAAAGCAAATATTACTTATTACCTTATTATAAATAAATTATATTTACGATATATTCAAATATCAAAGTATCTAGATTAAATTTTTAATAGCTTGCAATTGGACGCATTTAGCATTTTCCACTTTTTACTCTGCTTCATTGATTCTTTTTTTAAAAATTGTGATATGTTTCTTTTATTTTGCATGGTTCTACTTATTTGAATTTAAAATAAATTAAATTAGTATTGTGCAATAACTATAGAAATAATGCAATTAACTCTTAACACAATGATATTTAGTAAATTAACAAATAAGCAAATCAAACATGAAAAAATTAGAAAATATTTGCCTTTAACCAAACACACCCTAGTTTACCCCAATTTTTAACTGGATGTTTGATTGAATATGAAAACAAATTTGATTAAATGTATTTGATGGTAAATAAAGCTTAATTATTTAAAAATAAAACTTTAATGACACCAACTTGAAAAACAATGAAACTATGAAAATATTTAGTATTTCAAAAAAAAAAATACAGTTGATTACTACATTCGATAAAAACAAAAATATTTTTTTAACATAATAATCTCAATATTTGAGTGACCGTTCAAAAACTTTTGATTTTCTTCTAATAGCACAATGTTTTATAGTGTTGTCCTAAGAACTGTGAAACCCCCTGCAATTTCACGCTTTTGTTTTTCTTTCTCCTATGAATCATGTTTCGACTCTTCCCTTACCAGATGTTGACTTTCTTTTTTCTTATTTAACTTGATTCAAATAACAATTTGGGCATTGAAAGTTATTTTTTGTATTTCGTATATTAAATTTCAGAATCGTTAATTATTTGTAAATAAATATTGAAGTTCAGTATATGTGAAATACTAATGATTTATACTCGCAAAACTTCACAAGTCTTTTTTTCAAGTAAACCATATTCGAAACACAATTATTACAAAATAATCTTTTTCAATTTCAACTATATAAAATATTTTCCACACGTTACTAAATGCCTATCACTTTCTTCTCCATTTTACCTCTATATTCCAACACACGAATCACAATCGTACCAAATTGTCTGATTCCAATCTGGACTGTCGGGACTCATTAGGTATGGAAGAAAAATTTAACAACCAAATTCAAAGTTTCCTACAAAATCCTCCATAGAAAAAGCCCAATAAAATAGTTTCTTATCTTTGGATTAAGACTCAAAGTCATCCGTGATGTTTCACATGGAGCAGAAATGGTCCTTTATGTGTAATATTGGTGCACTT